>NC_069731.1:16095420-16695420 GCF_027358585.1 Pangasianodon hypophthalmus | reverse complement strand
GGAAAGTCTTTAGGACAGAGGAGTTTATACTTTCTGGTTTCTCAGGAAAATGACAAGTTGCCTTTTTTGAGATAGATAGATAGATAGAAAAGGAGATAGTGGTGAGGAAACAACTGTTTATTGTTACTATAACAATTGTTACCAGGAACTACTTGCCTTACAGTATATACATGTAGTATATTATAGTGTATAATGGTAATGAAAAGACCTTTTGAGTTTAAATTACTACGATTTTCCACCCAACACAATCCAACACTATATATTAGTTCTATGATCAGTTTCTATAAACATCAGCGATACGTTAATGGTGCACTACATCACACACATCTCGTAGCAGTGTGTGGAAAAGGATTCGCCTAAAAATAGCACTATAAAGCTGAAAGGTCCCAGCCCAGGTGTTATACGAGTCGGTAAAGTGAAAGTGCCATCCATGATAAACTGTAAATCACTACCAGGCTGAGCGAACCTGCAGCTGCACTAATGAACCCCCCTCTGAACACAGGTAACACCAGTTGTGCACCACGTGAAGCCAATCGCTTTTTTCTTCCATCACCTGTACTGAAAATTACAGCTTCTGCAGACATTTCCTTCAAGGTCAGGGATGCAACAATAGAGCATAATTACACAAGATGTGGTTTGGATATGTAAACTGTATGCGTCATTTTCTTTCAAATGCAACAAATTTTTTTCTTTTTTTCAAACTTTAGATTTTATCGTATTATGAATATTCAATGGTCACTAAACATTACTGAATTCAATAAACCCTTTTCTTTGTAAGCTAGAAACATGATGCTGAATGATGCTTAACATCTTTCCAAGAGTGTGTGTGAATTCCGTGAGCCCCATCCAAACTCGTTTTCTGTGTAATGACCTTTCATGGAGAAAATAATAGGCTTTGAGATAATCACATAGACTCGTCAATCAAGGTCGAAATTATGATACAGCTTAATTATATGATCTGAAATAATTAGTATGAATCATGTTCTGTCAAATGCACTACAATTTCAAAAGTTCCTTCATGTACGTATGTAAAATATAGCTCAGCAAATGTGCCAGTATGGACAGATTTATGAATATTGAATTGCCAGCACCATATAGGTGCACAAATACTGTCACTAATTACCTATCTATTCTGTCAACCCCTTTCAAGCCCATCCATCAAAGGAAATGGACCACAAAAGGAACCATTATCAATTAAGCATTAAGCTTTAAATGCATGACCTCAACTCATGCCTTGGTGTCTTTGATGCCTTGGTGTCTTTGCTGCCTCATAAATCAGTGCTTCAAATGGCTTAAAAGTATTTGAAACGTTTGAGATATGCTTCAATGCGTCACATGCTTGTCAAGATGCCTACTGTACATTTTGCTAACCGCAGTACACCATCATCTGCAGGGATGGACAAATCACTAGCCTGGGTGTCCAGGACAATATTAAGAAGACAGATTACATATCCGGGGTATCTGTTTTTTTTTCCTACACAGTTGGCCATTGAAGAAGCAGGTTCATTAGGCTGATAATGTCACCAGGGTTCTTTTTTACTTCACTTGTCCAGCAACCAGAGAAAGAAAAACTCTGCTTCCTATTGGCTTTTACAAAAGACAACTTTTCATTTGTTTGTTTAAATGCAACTTGCCCCAACTGGTTCATATAAAGTACATGGCCAAAAGTTTGTGGAAACCTTGTTGAACCTTGCTGCTTGTTGAACATACCATTCCAGATTTACTCTCCTTTACTCCCCTTCATCCTGAAGGTGTTCAGTAGGGTTGAGGTCAGGGCTCTGTGCTCTGTGGACTCAAGTTTTTCCACTCCAACCTTGGTAAACCATGTCTTCATGGAGCTCATGGAGCTCACAGGTTTGGGCAATTGAAAAGGGAAATTGTAAACCTACAGCATTCGAAGACATTCTACACAATTGTGCGCTTCCAAATTTGTGGCAACAGTTTGGGGAAGAACCACATATGGGTGTGATACTTTTGGCCATATAATGTACCTACTGTACATAAGTTTATGGTCACTAACCACAGAAAGTATTGTCTGCAAGGGTGGACTGATCACTAGCCTGGGATTCCAGGACAAGATTAAGGGGTCAGTTTACGTAAGCTGGGTATTTTTTTTGCATATTGTTGCTCATTGGACAAGCAGGTTCATTAGGTTGTTAATGTAGCGATCACCAGAATCGTTTTTATTTCACTTGTCCAAGCACACTGGAAATTTAACTTACCCAGTGATTTGTCCACCCCTGGTCTGGGATAACAAACTGCCCCCTCCCCCAGTGTTTCCCCCCAACATTTTGTCCAGACAGCCTGCTTACAAAGGTTTGTGCAACACATAGGGCAACATTGCAATTATGCTGCCCTCAAAAGTCAGTTAAGGGATCTCAGAAGACAACATTCTATACAAACTATTATTGGTATGCAGTCTGCTTTGATTCGACTTCCATCATGAATACAACAAGATCAGACCATGTAATACAACCAGATCGGGAAGTCTGACAGCCTGACAGCTCTGGATTGCAATGACCACCACACATTATATTTTACAAGGGTAGACAACCGCGTTATAACGGTTAAAAAGAGCCATGGAAATCAGGCGTTTTAGCCAACTTTGGAGCTCTATTTCTGCTACGGAGCATTTTCAAAGTCCCCAGATCAGACACTTTGTTTATCCAGTCAAATTTTTTCAGAGAATTTATAAATGCATTTATTTATTTTTAAAATATGGTGAATCTGTAGTATATTTTGTTTACAGTATTAAACCTGTACCCATAACAATTTTTGATTTATTTAGTTTTATACAGACAAAGGTCAGTCATTCATTCATAATTTTTCTTCTTTCAAATTTTTTTCAAAATATTCTGAGACTCGAATTGAATCAAAATCATAAAGCCAGTATCATGAATCGAATTAAATCATGACTGGGGTGTATCATTACACCCCTATTCATAAATATTAAAATATGACAGAATATATTTCATTTCATCCCTTTGCTGTTTCCAATAAAATGTTTTCTTAGTTTTACACTACCATGGCATTTTTGTAGATTAATTTGTGCTAACTATAAGTTCTAGTGATCACGCCTGTTTTCGGCAAACTCCTGGCGAAACAGTCCTTAAGTTTGGAGTTACGATTACGCAATATGTGCAATTTCGGCATTAATTCCTCACTAAATGCTTAACTCAACTCTTAACACGGCTCGAATAAAAGAAGAAAAGAAACTCCATGTGTGCACAAACTTTTGACTGGGAGCATTAAATGCTTTTTTTTTATATGAGCACTTGTACTTGACCGAAAACCTTAATACACACAGGATTTATATGGCTGTCCCTCTGTACACTCTATCAAAAATGCCATTATTGGAAATGGCCACAACAATATTCCACAACGAGGGTGCAATAACTTATATCCACAATATCCAAGCTCCAAAGGGCAGACAAAGTGCTGTAATAAAAAAGAAAAATGCTGTGTCTCTCTTTAACATTTCTTCATATTTTACACAGTGCCACAGTCACTGGATGACATCAGTCTATCCACATAACTTTTACATTCAGAATAGATTATTCCCAAGATGACCGGCTCAGTCCTTAAAGCCCTCTGCATCCTTCTCACAGAGCAGACATCAGTAGGCTTTGATGAATGATCTGATGTAATCACAGCGAAAATGCTCCACATCGTGCAGAGATTTCCAAAGTGCAGAATCAACTACATACGACATACGTATCAACAGGACAAAGACTCAGGACTGTGACTTTGTTCTAAATAATATTTTCCACATAACTGGAGTGTGTGTTTACTGCACCAGCATTACATACTTTTCCTCGTAGTAGTAAGCAGTATGTTTAAATACCACTTAGTATATTACACAGTCATCTGACCACCTTTCAGTCAAATGACATATTGCTTTTTTTTATGCAGCGTATTTCACAGTTATTGCAGCCCAAAATGTAGTTAAATTAAAACAAGAAAAGACTTAGGGCACTACTTTCACAAGCAGTTTTAGTGAAGGAATAAAACACTTAAAAATGTACTATTATTGAAAAATTCTCTACAACCGAGTGATGTGATGTGTCCAATAACAGCATGTCCTGAAGTGTTTAATTCCTCTTATAGCATAGCAATACACCAACAATTACAAAATCTTACTTAAAAAAGAATGATAAAGTTTTTTGGCCATTTATAGCTACATATAATGTTGTGGAACATCCTAGAAACAAAATCCTAATATTACTATCTTCATAGCAGCTGTCTTGAACTTAATAAGGTGAAAATCTTTCATGTTACCAAGAAACTCCTCATTTCTGCAGACTTTTCCATAGTGGAAAGCATTACTTCTAGGTGTTACAAATCACTGACACTGAGACCCCTTCCAAAAATGTTAAATAAATGTCTCCTATCAGAAGACTTCACCATATCAACAATTTTCCATTTTTATTTACACTTTACACCCACAACTTTTTAATGCAGCGTCCGCCACACAAGTCCCTGTGAATGAGTTATTGTAGAAATGATAACATAAATAAAATAAGTAATTGGGGTGTAAGTGATTGATTAAACAATGAACTCCATAGCAGTGCTTGAGGAGTCATTTTAACCTGAAATAGAGCTCCAAAGTCGGCTAAAATGCCCACTTCTGCTCCCCTTTTTCTGGCATTTTTTTCACTCATCTGGTGAAACAAATCCACCTCTGCACCAGTATTTAAATACATGTTGTATGAGATAATGTATTTTTATTAGACATTTGCAGGTTTGTAATATACAGCTCCTTTTATTGGCACCACTGGCATTATAGCGTTGCCCACAGTTTACACATAACTGGATTTAGTACAGAATCTGGAAGTTTCTACTGGTTAATGATGAACCCATTTTTTACAACTTGATTTTCCGGTGCGCTATACTGGATATAAATATTAATTTCGGATGAAGCGTCAATTTGGAACATGTATAAAGCAATACGTTTACAATCAATGACGTTATGCAACATGATTGGTCCATGTGGGAAAAGGATAAACATTGAATAAACAGTCAGGACTGACGCTAATTCATACATTCATCTTCAGTAAATGCTTTATCCTGGTCATCAGGGTCACGGTGGATCCATAGCATATCCCGGGAACGGTGGGCAGGAGGATTCACCAATCCATTGCAGGGCACCAAGCACACACATTCACACACATTCAGCATAACCAATCCACCTTCTGACATGTTTTTGTACAGTGGGAGGAAACCAGACAAACCCAAAGGGAAACCCACACAGACACATGGAGAACATGCAAAACTGCAACATGCAGTAGGAAGGAGTCTCCAGTGTCAGCGCTTTGTAACAGTCAGAGGATTCTTTGTAGCATGATGAGTTTTCTTATTAACTTCACGAGGGAGAAAAATGAGAGTAACTTGCTTCACAGATCTTCCACAACATTAAACATAACTATACAATGGCTGAAAAAAGTATGATGTGTCATACCTTTTTAAATAAAAAAATGAAACAATAAAAATGATAAAATAGTGTTGGTGAATTGCTGTGGTGTAAATGGAATAAAACATTTTATGACGTTGTAATGGGAGAACAATCACTTTGGGTGGTAAAAGTAACTCTGCTTCATCACAAGACGCCATTTTGTTTTATTATTTACATATTTTACACTTGCTGGATTCCTTTGGTAAGACTTCCTTTACAGGTAAGTTTCTAGAACAGTCTTTTTTTTCAGTGTCTGCAGTAACTGCTAGTAATACATAAGATACAGATGTTGCCGATAGAAGGACAGATCCAGCTGAAAGCCACTGGATTGTTCCTTTAAACAGTCGTTGGCGCTGTCCATGGTGCCTACATCATGACCACCACTGTGACCATTGCTCTGCTTTCAGCCTCACTGCTCTTTCATATTCCATCCATGTGCATCGAGTCTCTGCTCCAGCAGAGCTGATACATCAGCACTTTTTTTCATGTGACACCACTGGGACTGTGCCAGATGTGGAGAGCAGGCTAAAGTAGTGCCAGAGCAGCATGGCGAAGTGAGAAAGTAAATTCTACTGAGGATTATTATAATGGTATGGAGTTATCATACTGCTCGTCATCACAGGATTCACCCTGAGTGTCTCCATGCACACGATGATAACACAAATGACACACGGTAACTAATAACTTATTTGCAATGATCTCCATTTATCTCCAACCTGCGGTTTTTATAGGAGCCATCACAAGATTACAATAACTCATACGCTAATCATATTACAGGATCCAGCAGAGCTGCTGAAGAGGACATTCTAAAACTTCATAGTCGCAATATGTTTTATATATATGTATATATACATATATAGACACACACACATACACACACACACACACACACACACACACACACATATATATATATATATATATATATATATATATATATATATATATATATATATATATATATATATATATATATATATAGTCTCTTTAAATTTGACATTTTAAAAATTTTTCATATGTGGATTATTCGGAGGTAGTGCATGTGTTTTTATTTTTCATTTATTTTTTTTTTAATTCAACAATTATTTACAGGTTTATTTATTTTTCACATGTAATTTTTTCCCAATTGATTCAATTATTTCAACATTATAATTATTCCACACAAAGGCATGTGATTTTATTTATCACATGCATTTTTTTAAACAATTATTTTATTTATGCTTTAATTTATGACTTGGTTTTATTTTTCACCTGGGATTTCTTTGTCCACATGATTTGTTTATTTTCAGAGGTTAATTTTTCATTCATTCATTTTTCATTCATTTTTTGATTCATTAATTTTTTTACATGATTTTTTCTTTTTAAATTTTTTTAATGTGTCTGCTGTATTCACATGGGCAAATAACAGTGCATAACATGCTGAAATGCACCTTCACATGTTATTCCACATGTGATGCCATATTATTCACATAATCACATGTTTAAAAAAAAAAAAAACTTAACACAGGGATCACATTATGACAGTTTGATCTGATGTGGTGTAGAGCTCAGTTTCAGGACTTTCTGTTCCTTGTCTTAGTGTAAAAATGAGGAATATTAAGCCTGTGATCAGCTCACTTTTAAGAAGCACATGCACATGCCTATCCAGCTTGAGAATGCATGAAATGTTCAATTGTTTAACTGATGGTGTGATTTTGTAAATAAAGCTGCTCACCTCAAACAGGGTCCGATTTTATTCCTCTCCAGGTAAGACTGGATCCGGGACTGTTGCTGAGACGCCATGGAGAACACTCCTTACATCACACCACATTTACACTACATTAACACAAGGCGAGGAGGAGGAAGAGGAGGTGTGCTGCTGGACCAGCGCGCGCGCATCCTCAGCAGAGAAATGAAATGTGCTTTCGGTTAAAAGGAAAATAATAATAATAATAATAATAGTACTAAAGGCTGCGGTAAAGAATTTGTGCTGAAGCTGCAGGTCCTGTTTTTGTGCAGAAACACAGAGTAAAGTGTGAGCTCTGGCTTTGCATGAGACCGGACAGGACCTCCCGGTGCACACCGCTTCTTTCCTCTGTACAGCCCCGAGGAGACGCAGCGCGCGCGACTTTTACCCTACTGAACCGCTCCTCAGGGCTACAACGATCCTGATTGGTGAAGCGCGACAGCCAATAAAAATTGAAAGGAGGCGGGGCTTATCGTGTCTTGAGGTAAAATAGTCAAAGATGGTCGAATTTGTGAAACTTTTTCCATTCAGAGACGACTTTAATTGTAATATGACGATAATATCGATATCCCATATCACCCATTTTTATTAAAACTGTCATTATACACGTTGTTGACATTTATACACATATAATAATGGTGGGTTGTGATGGTAACAAAATTAGAAATGGGGTAACAAACCACCTGGAGGCATTTACACATTTACTGAGCAAACATGATCTCCATATATATATATATATATATATATATATATATATATATATATATATATATATATATATAAGAATTTGAGCAAGTTCCTCATTTGTCAAATCAAGCCTAGAAGCAATTCCAGACCTCAAACAAGTTTGTATAGCAACTTGCTAGCCTTTAATATTTGCTATGGTTTTTGGGCTACTCAATGTTTTGTAGCAAATTAACCAAAATTGTTAGCTTTGGAAGTGTACTAGACAAGAGCTTACAGAAATACACACTTTGCCTTAGAAAGTTGCTAAAAACTTCGTCACTGAATTTGTTAGCTTTGTAGTTAGCGTTAGTACTCTGAGCAGTTGACCTGAGGTACCTGCTTATAAACTAATGTGTTTAGCAAACTAGCTATGGTTTGTTGAAAAAAAAACAACAAAAAAACAGTGCAATAAATCCTAACATCAAAGCAAAGATATTTCATTACAAGTTTAGTTTAGGTTAAATTACTGTTGTAGTTTTTAAAGTTTAAAAGTGTTTCTGGACCAGCCTACTTTACAAAGAGTCTGAACCCTAATAATCCTAATAAAAGATCTGGCAAATTTCTTCATTTCAGCATTTTCATTATATTTTTCTGACCTGGAAATGAAATCTGGTCCTGTAAACCCCCCCCCCCCCCCCCCTTTTTTTGAGGCAAACAGCTAGCTAATAATGCTATCTCCTGTGCTATTGTTACCTACATAACGTTAGGCTAGAATAACATCTCCACAAATAATCTTTGCGATTTGTTCCTACAATTTCCTACAATGACAAAAGGAATTGTGTGTTTTTCATGCGCCACGTCCTTTCCCCTTCAGTGAATCTCCTCTGTAATTGGTCAGACCCACTGCTTTTTTTTCTATAACAAATAAAACTTAAATGCTACGGCTAAGTCGTAGATGCTGGCACCTCTACAGTCACTTCATTTCAAAGTAAGGATATGCACTCGTATCTGTTTTAATGTACTAGAAGCTAGGAGGTTTTCAGCAGGGTGTGATGTCTGCGCAGATTATGCACGGTTACTGTACAGCTTATACCAGTTCTGTTAATAAAAATAAATTATTGATAAAGACAAAGTTTCTTTTAATATTTCTCTACAGTACTGACAAGACACCATATGGACACACGACTTGCAGTAATTAAATCTCGACTATTGAGTCTTGTTTTTATTTACCACAAAAGATATTGCAGGCACAGAGACAGCTGGTGGAATTTTCTCCTTCATTCATTTGCATAGTAAAAAAAACTCCTTTTCCTGTATTATACTAACCAGCACTGAGATATTATAACATATAGAATTACTCCTGAGTACAAAATATTTGAGGATTCGTATACACTACATAATAGTAACACTGATAACTTCATATTTTAAATGATAGACACTGGATCTTTCATCTTGACACTTCGAGTTAATCTGCATTCTTCAACATTTAAACTTGAGAATGTACACGTCTAATTTATGCTTCTAGAAAACAGCGAATACACATCAGTACAGACTATAAAGGCTTTCAGTCTCTTCTTTATCCATCTTCCTCGAGTTCATTTCAAAGCAATAACACACCAAAAGTCAAAGCTTTCTGTGAGTGCCGCAGAGACTTTGTCTCATTTCAGATATCATTTCTATAACAAATAATATGAGGTGTCTGGTTTGATTGACATGTCACTGATTCAGACTGCAGCCTGGAGACAAAAACATCCCGCGTGTTTTGATCTCCTTTCTGGAATAAGATGGAGCCTGTAACCACAACAACATGGGTTTTAAAAAGCTCTGATAACCCTGATGTGGTGAAGAGAGGCACGAATACGGCAAATCCCTCGGAGAGTGAGAGTGGGTGGACTTCCAGACGCAACCCTCAGGATGTGTGTGTGTTTGTGGGAGAGGCTGGACTACGGCTGCTCGAGATCCAACATGGCTGTATAGGTTCGGAAGTCATGGGTCACCGTCAGGGGGTGGAGGTTGGCACAACTTATACAGTCTAAAAGAAAAAAGAGATGAGAAATTACAGCTAATTAGTGAAAAAGAAAAAATAGGTGAAACCCAAAAACAGTGCATAGAATCTAAAATCTACATAAAGATCTACAAATACTTAAGACTGGACTATACACCCTCTGAAAACCTTATTTGGAACAGCAATTTTCCAATCAGCCAGTCATATGGTAGCAGCATAATGCATAAAATCATGCAGATACAGGTCAAGAGCTTCAGTTAATGTTAACGTCAAACATCATATTTGGGGAAAAAAATGTGACCTCAGTGACTTTAACCGTGGCAGGGATATTGGTGCCAGATGGGTTGGTTTGAGTATTTCAGAAACTGCTGATTTCCTGGGATTTTCATACACAACAGTCTCTAGAGTTTACACAGAATGGTGCGATACACAAAAATAACATCCAGCTCTATGGGCAGAAACACTGTGTTGATAAAAGAGGGCAGAGGAGAATGGCCAGACTGGTACCAGCTGACAGGAAGGCTAGTGTGACTCAAATAACCACTCTTTACATCCGTGGTGATCAGAAAAGCATCTCAGGATGCACAGCATTTCGAAATCTGAGGCTGTTGGGATATAACAGCATAAGACCACATCGGGTTCCGCTCCTATCAGTCAAGAACAGGAATCTGAATCAAGGGACAGGTTCTGCTGCGACAAGATGGTACCAGATGGCATCCCCAGTCTCCAGATCTGAATCCAGTGGAGGACATTTTGGATGTGGTAGAATGAAAAGAATCACAGCATGAATGTGTAGAAGACAATTGTGCAGCAATTGCAATCTGATGCAATCATGTCAACATGGACCAGAATCTCAAAGGAATGTTTCCAAGACCTCGCCATGACGAATTGAGACTCTTCTGAGACCCTGCCTAGGGGTGTCCTACCCTGTATTAGTATGGCGTATGGTGTTCTCAAAAAAGTGGCTGGAGAGTGTATAATATAAATAATACATATGAAAAAACATATAAAATCTGATTGTATAGTTACATACAGTATGAATATATATTTAATATTGTATTAGAAATGTTGGACAATATAAGGTGATCTCTGTATATGCACACTCATGCACATTTACATATTCATACATATACTGTCTTAAACAGTTATTTGTGCTTAAAAATAATGTCAAAAATACATTTTAAATGAGATAAACAGAAATACAGAAATATATTAAATCTCATTTAGTTTTGTCAAAACATAATAAAGTTAGTTGTGCTAGATCACACTGTAAGAATTCACAAAAAATTCAATCGCAGAAAAAATCAAAATATTTTTATTTTGTTCTCTGTTGTGGTTTTTTTTTTGTTGTTATTTTATTTATTCATTTTTTGTCTTACTAATTTCAAGAGAAAGTAAAAAGAGAGAGACTGGATGGAAACAAACTTGTTTTTTAGATATTCCACAACATTAAACTGTAACTATAAATGGATTTTAAAAAAAGCACAACATGTGTTTTTTTGCATCACACTACCTCGCTGTGGATTATTTTCCTATAACAGCACAGCTCCAAGTGTTCTAATGATTCAAAATGACATGTTCAGGAGAACTTTAAGGACCCAATAGCTGTTCTCTGGCAATCTTAGGATTTGAAGTTCCAGGCACTCAACTGAAACTTGACTTACTGTATTTATATAAAAGTCAAGTCATTAAGTAAAACATTTTTATTCAACTGCCCTGCTGTGAAGATAATATTATAAATAGTTTATTCTACTGGATACCTTTTGATTCCACCACGCTGCCAAACACACAGTCAGGCCATGTACATGTGAAGCCATTTGTCATAGTAACAGCTTCCAGCTGCTCATACATCAATATTAAAGCAAATTATTGTCATATGGAGCTCATGTGAACATAAGATACAGTGTGTAGAAAGGAGCATAAATCCAAAAAACAACAATAAAACAAGTTTTAAAAACTAAAGTTCATTTTCTCCAATGTTTTAAAGTCTCCATTACACCTAATTCATATTTCTCAGAGGTCTGAGGAGAAAACCACAATTTGGAGTCAAATCTCTCTCTCTCTCTCTCTCCCTCCCTCTCTCTTTCTCTATGTGTGTGTGTGTGTGTGTGTGTGTGTGTGAAAACAGGCTGGGTTATGGTTACCTTGGCACCGAAGACGGGGTGCGGTCTCTCACTCCCAGGTTCTTGGCCGAGTTCTGCACTCTGGCCCCCTGAAAAACAGAAAGCCATGATTCGGAATACACACACACCTGAGAGCGGGTCGGTTTTACATGAAGATCGCCGGATTCGAGAGACTGAGAGGCTGAACAAACAGCAGAACAGCTGAGGCAACACGTAAACACGCCCAAAGCAAGCAGCAGAACGGTTCTTTTTCCCTCTCTTACTTTAAAATGTAATCAATCAGCCAAAACAGGGCATGCACTGAGGCTACAAGGCTAATATAGCTAGCAAAAAATGGAAACTTATAGCCTCCGGTTTAGCGCATGTCTAAATCATTACACACTTCAGACCTAGCTACTTACATAGCATGGATAAACAGTATACTATAATAGAATTGGTCAGAAGATTAATGATTAATTGATTACTTTTCTATAATTAATTTTCTATTATTACTATAATAATTACTGATAATAAACGGATTGTACAAAGAATAATGTATAATCATTGATATGGGGAAGCTTTCTGTAAGGAGATGTTTATTTGAACATTTATGAAAGGAGTCTCCAGTGTCAGGACTTTCAGTGGCTTATGAGGTATCGACTGTCTCTTTATAGCAGGAACTAATTTGTCCTGTGGATGTTCAACAAGATAAAATGTAACTATATATGGATAAAAAAGTATGACATATTGTTCATTAATTAAACAAATTTAATAATTGGCAAATTATTGTGGTATAAGAGGAATCGGACACTGTTATTGGAAATAATCAACGTTGGGGTGGTAACTGTAACTCTGCATCGTGTCAAACCACATAAAAACATCATACCATTGATAGATTTCCTACAACAGCACACGCCCAATTGTTTTATTCCTTACCTAATGGTGTTACTGAGCCAAATATGTCGTTATGACTTTTTTAGATTAGATTAGTCTGGAGTGCAAAACCAAACACTTCCTGACTGATCGACAACTGATCAAACTGTTCCTTTACTGGTTTTGCTAAAAGACATTTGACTCTATGGCAGGCTTGAGGGTTAAACTCTCAACCGTTAGCTTAAAAATTCCCCCAATTAAATGAGAACCACAGCTTCTACATGGAAGGACAAGAGTGTCAACACAGCACTAATCCTGGATCATCAACTCCAAATTAGATTAGCGATAAAGGGAGGATTGCGTTTTCATTAAGCTTGATCAACCCAGCTGGAGGTGGCTTAACAATTATGGATTATATTACCATTACTTCTCATGTTAATAGCAATAATTATGTTTGCGTAATTTTCTTTCTTATGCTGAAAGCAACAATCAGCGCAGTGTATTATTTCATGTAGACGGTTCAATACTATCATTTGAAAAGGAAGACGATGGATCCAGTGCTGCTGAGCACCTGAACCCCTGACTTACGACTTACATTTATCACAGGCACCGACCTCGTCAGATTTGTTCCTTGGACTTACTTATAGCTGTAAATTATAGCATACACTGTGCTCATGGCTATATGAATCACTCTGTGGTATTTTAATAGGCATCATTTTCACTGCAGGTGGAGCTCCATCATGTCAGATAGGCGAGCGGCCCACCTGCAATCTGATGCAGATGGAACGAAAACATAAATCTTCACCATTTTACAGACATTAGCAGTTTCTATAAATAGATTGTGTATAGTAAGATGGTTAGGAGTGGAGAAAGATAGCAGGTGAAGACTCAGCAACAAAGAAAGAGTAGAAATGCCACTGTAGGCATACATTTGGCACTTTTATCCAAAGTTACATACATGTGAGGCATTTGTTTGGATTGTTTGGTAGAACAGTCAAAAGTGAAGTGAAGTAACACAACCACCAGCCAGTGTTCTTAAAAATCACCCCGTTATTTTTGACAGTGGAATGCTTATTAGAAAACGTAATAAATTATGGATGGAATGGAAAAATTGCCTTAAAACCCCTTCACCTTACATGGCCTTGTTTAAAAAACACCGTGTTTATTAAGATGAATGAACGAATGTATTTCTATAAGGTGCTTTGGAGAAGTTGTAATAGATGGACCTCTCTCACAACCCCAGTGTGAGCAACGGAGCAATGAAACTAATAAACAGCCGAATATGGGAGGTGTAGTGACAGTCCTTTATATTTATATTAATGTCTTAATTAAAGTCTGAGGTGGAAACTGGAGCACGGCCTTGTCCCCCAGGGCAGCCTGGTCCACTGAATACTTTATTAAATATCCGTCCATGATCCACAGGTAGCCTACAGATGCCTCTATGAGTCTGCTGTTTCCCCATCTTTCATTCACAAGCTAGTAAAATGTAATACAGATCCAAAACAAGACACGATTGCCTTTCTTACTCTGGGGCAGTTAGGTGCTGTCAATCAAAGCCTTGGACATGCCTACTCATTGACATTTTCTTTATTCTTATTCTTATTCTGCCTATCCATCTGTTTGTTGTCCGATTGTCCCTTTATACAACTGTCTGCCCTACGACATGTAAATTTATCTTTCTGTTTGTCTGTCTGCCCATTTGCATGTTTGTCCATCCTTCTGTCTGCTCACCCTTCCTTCTGTTTGTCTGTCTGCCTGTTGGTCATTCCATTGGCCCTTTTCTGCCTGTCTTTTGGACCAACTTTCTGTATGTCTGCTCATCAATCTGTTTGTCTGTCCACACTTCTGTCCCGTCTGACCATCTATCTGTTGTTTCTTTCTGTCTGCCAGCCTATATGCCTTCTCATCCTTCTGTTTGTCTGTCCACTTGCCCATTCCTCTACCTGCTTGCATGCTCTGTCTGTCTGTCTGTCTGCCCATCTATCCCTCTGACTGTCTGTCTGTCTGTCTACCCATCCCTCTGTCTGTCTGTCTGTCTGCTCATCCATCCATTTGTCTGTCTATCTGTCTGTCTATCCATCTTGTTTGTCTGTCCACCTGCCTACCCATCTGTCAGTCTGTCTGCCTTCTTACCTATCTGTCTACCCATCTGTCTGAAAGTGTATCTGTCCATTTCCCAAATCCATCAATCTACAAGTCTGTTCTGAATGCGTATGCTTTCTGTCTGGCTCTTATTTTGTGTCTGTCTGCAACAATGCATTTTACCCTACAGGATCATTTAAGGCACCTGTCTCTCTCTCTCTGTCTGTCTGCTCTTTTTCTCTGTCTAAATGCAGTATACCTAGACTCCTCTATTTAAATATGATGCCGTGTCTGAAGGACAGATGTCTCACTGTGTCCTTCCCGTCTTGGCTCCGTGCCACCGTGTTTTCTGTTTGACCTCGCAGCGCCACCTCAGCTCTCCTCACACTCTTTACACAAATAGGGGTGTCTCTAATGATGCACAAAAACACAGCAGCTCCCTCTCAGAGCTTCTGCTGTTTAATAAAAACCCTATTCTATTCTGAAATCTCCGTCATCTCCGTCACAGCCTGGAACCAGCCGTTCACAAGAAACATAAAACACAGAGGAGATGACAAAAAGCGGGGGGGGGGGGGGGGGGGGGGGGGATTGGGAGCTTACACTAATAGGCATGAAGAAAAGGACACATATGAGAGAATTCAATCCCAGTACTAAGCCTGTTCCGCCCTAACGATTAGACTATGATAAAGTAAATCCCCAATTACACAAACAAGAGCGGGTTTCATTTTCACAAAGGCAATGCACACCAAACTAATTGGGTCGGCAAATTAAAAATAGCAGCACATGCCTTTATCTAGCAGATAGATTGATTAATGGCTTACGTTTTTCTTCACAAGCTGAAGGAGGAAGGTGAATATTTTATCAAGTTATAGCTCAGAGATACATACCTGTTTTCTCATGACGTCAGTGGCCTGCATGATACAGCGCGGTGGCAGGCCGTGACTGCGCGCCAGAACGATGGCCTGCTCCAGAGTCACACTCAGAGTACAGCTAAACAAGCACAAAGAAAACAAAGGTCATCATTCATTCACATTTTAACATGAGGTGAAACTGACAGGAAAGTGGGTTGTTCTGTATGTCCATCGATACACTTTGCTCACAAAATTCACACAAATCAGGTGCCGCTAAGATCAAAATAGCCATTTCAGAGCTTTTTGTCCCTGCCCGGTAGTGTTAAGGACACAAATACAATTGTATATCTGAAAAAATAGAATACAAAAAATAGTTTTGGAGATATTCTCATTTTCATTTTTCAGTTCTGGGAAAACAGTGAAAACTTTGTTATAGGGTTCTAGAGATGCTCTAAATGCCCTGCCTCCAGAGGTGGATCTTGCTCTACAATTGTAGCTCGTTAGATTGTTAGTTCAACAGCAGCAAACATGTTTGGCGTGTTTTGGCTTTCTTCCCGCACATTTTCACTTTTCAAACCGTTGCTTGGTTGAGAGAAAAATGATTGGAGTTTATTCGTTTGTAAGAAAGTGGAACTTTCAAGGTCGCAGTTATGGGAAAAGCTTTGAGACAGACTCTGGGTTTTTTTGGTTGAACGTTTTACCAACTTCAAGCTTCAACCTCAAGTCTGAGACCCAAGAATTGCAGAAATACTCATGCAGCAATGGGCTGGACAAGGTCTAGTACAATCTGCAATGAGTTACAAGTGCAATGAACAGATTAAAACATGCGGAACTGTTGATATGGAGAAGTTTTCTGTGAGGAGATGTTTCTCTAGCATTTGTGGTGTCAAAAAAACATACAGTAAACAGTTCTGGTCCCAAATGCAACACTACAGGATAATACTCAGCATGTGCTGATTAATCAGATTAGTAAGACATGTTGCTGAGATTTTGGAGTTTTGCACATTGACACCTCTGAGATCCTCAGTGAGCTCCGCTTACCCATAATCCCTTTCTCAGCATATGTGCAACTATGCAGAAATGTAAATCAGCCTGGAAGTAACAACAAGAAGAAAAGTTTAAAGAGCAATTAAAGAATTCTTGTTGGTACATTTCAGGATGTGTGATTCATTAAGGTTCTAAAATGCAGAGACATATGTTGTAATCTCAAGCTTTTGAAATGTAAATTCCAAGTTCTATGTGTAATGGGGCTTTCCTGGCAAACGCATACTGATTGACGGCTGAAAGTTTGAATGACGTTGTAATGTGTAGTAAGAGTCAGGATGCAAGTGTGTAAATTTGGAATGAGCATTATTGAGGAACCTGACATATCACAATCAAAGTCCATAGCTGGGGTCAAAACACAGGCCAAACAAGGATAATCCATAATCAATGTCCAAACACAGGCAAGAGTCATGTTTACTGTAAAAAAAAAAAACAAAACAAATAAGGCTTGAACTTAACAATACAAAGTTGCATGGTAAGACTTCGCAATGATACATTAATACAATAGGGTGTACATAGAAACACAAATTAAAAAACTAACACAAAACAGGTGAACACAATCAGATAACAAACTAATGACATGACAGGGACAGAGAATAGAAACCAAAACATGAGCACATGGCATTCGTTGCCATAGGAACAACAACCAAAGAGGAAAACTGTGACAGATGCCAAGTTGGTAGAGGTATGTAGGTAATAACCCGGAATTTAAAAGTAAAAATATTATTTATATGTATAACAAAACTCATGCCTGGGACCCTAGGCATATCATGTTTTGTCATATTTATCCTCCTAAACCTTTCACTTCCTGCACCATGTGTAGTAAGAGTTGAAAATAGAGAAAAGTGAACAGCTATAACAAAGACGAGCACATAGCACCTACCAAGCTTCTCTGTGAAATCAATCACTGGACCACTTCTATCTGACAGAACTGTGCCTTATCTTCCTTACACAGGGAGTAGCATAGTATACCTTTACACTGATTACTGATGCACCTAGCTTACTGATATCACGCTGCTGTGGTTCCTGTTTTTACACGAGCATGAGCTCATATCTGCTGCAAATAATTAAAGCTGAATTAATATCGAGCCAGGACGCCAGAGGCACCGGTTATTTGGATGCAATTAGCGATAATGTATGGGTTGAGCTGAGCTGAGACATGATGCCTGGGGAAAGTGTGTGTGCTTGTATGTGTGTGTAATGGTCTGGATGACGATAGCAGCATTGTGATTTATGTATACTGGGCTGATTCTGTCTGAACAAACTGATTTACAGGATGCATGTCCGCTCTCTGAGACTGCAGGAATGGAAATAAATGATAAGGACAACAGACAGGAAGAGAAAAGCAGCTTCACTTTGCACATATCAGTAGTGTTTCTAATTCCAAAATGTATGCGAGGTTTTCTTATCAAACAGATATATCAAATATACATTTATATCAAATATATGTGCATGAGCTTTCGCTTTTGTTGGGCCATTTCTGACTTTGGTTTGATTTCTAGTGATGAACGATTCCATGCCGTCTGAGAAACTTCATTTTTTTTTAAATATACATTTTGTCTTATGTGACAATTTTATGCCAGTTGTGCATCTTTTTTCAAATTTGATGAGATTTTTTTTGCCCCATATCTAAAAAATAATACACGATGAGGCATGCTGTTATAGGAAAACAATTAATGACATGGTGGTGCGATGAAGCAGACTTACTGTCACCATTTATTACCAGGTTTATTATTTGCCAATGCAGTGTTTTATTCTTCTTATACCACAGCAATTTGCAAATGATTAGTTTTTAATTTATTAATAAACATCATATTTGGAGCGATATGTGTTTTGGCCTATTTTACATATTACAATTATTTTCAGTTCATTAATGACAGTGTTAAAAAATACTTTGTTTTGAAAAAAAATATTTATGTACAGTTCTGCAGTCAAAACTATTCTCAAGTTAAAACTATTAAAATTCAAGTTGTACATAAATAAAAACTTAAATATTATTACACCAATCACTCTCAGCATTAAATATGACATACTGTATATTATGGCAAAAGTCCTTAAAAGCACTTGTTCACAGGTTTGTGAGCATTTTAGAAAGAAACCAAAGAAAGAGTGGAAGTGGGATTACGTCTAATGAATTACATGAATCATGCCATGAGCTATTTCACTTCTGGTTGTGTGAGAAATGGTGCTCTGGGCTCGAGTGATATATGTCCCTTCAACTCTGTCTCCCGAATCGGCCCAGTGAGAAATAGAACTGTCTCAAACCATCTGCAAAATGGCCAACTAGCTGAGACGCTCAAGTACCTCTGCATATGAATACGACTCTATTATCGGTAATTATAAAAATGTATTTATAGCACGTCACATTAATAAGTCAAGGAGATTAATGTTCTTATTAACAAGACGGAGATTCAATATTAATGTGGAGAAAAAATGGAAGGAAATGAGCACAATACAGATGTGAAATAATAATGAGGATAGGAGGAAGCCATTACGGAAGTAAAGCAGGGCAAAAAGGATAGATTTATAGATAATAAAAAAAAAGTGAAGACTGGATACGCAGCAAAAGAGAGAGATGTTAAGATTGGTATAGTGAAGATTTCTGAGAGGAGATCTTTATTTAGTATTTATGGAAGGAGTCTCCAGTGTCAGCACTTCGTAAACGGTCTAACTTTAAGTTTCCCAATATGGGAAAATCTTCAGCATGGAAGGCTTTGCACTTTTTCGTAACATGACAAAAAGAAGGGCTGGTGAGGGAACGAATGTTTATTACTGTTTATAACTTAAAACACTCCAGGTTATGCTGCAACAGGAAAAGAATCAGTGCCTGGGTGGTCTGTTATTACCCTGAGGTTGATTATTTTCCCACAATAGCATGTCCGGAAGTGTTTTATTCCTCTTATACCACAGCAATTTTGCCAAAGGTTCTAAATTTTTAGAATAAAATGGCATACTTTTTATCCATTTAAAGTTACATTTAATGTAATGTTGTGGAATGTCCGGAAAACAAGCTAGCACATATGTAATAGCAGTTATAAACAACCATTCCCTCGCCAGCTTTTCTTTATAATCAACCATTCCCTCACCAGCCTTTCTTTTTTTCTCTGTGATGAGGTTAATAAGAAAAAAACAAACAAACAAACAAAAAAACATGTTACAAAAAACTGCAAAGCCCCCCATCCTGAATATTTTCCAATGTTGAGAAACTTAAAG
Organism: Pangasianodon hypophthalmus; assembly: GCF_027358585.1. NCBI lineage: Eukaryota > Metazoa > Chordata > Actinopteri > Siluriformes > Pangasiidae > Pangasianodon > Pangasianodon hypophthalmus. The sequence goes on along the minus strand of NC_069731.1, from coordinate 16,675,406 downwards.
TTATCCAAGAGTTTACAAAGTGCTGACACTGGAGACTCCTTCCATAAATGTTAAATAAACATCTCCTCTCAAAAATGTTCACCATATCAACAATTACAGATGTCTTTTGTGACGCATGCTTTTCTAGAAAATTAATCAACACCCTCTGACCAATCAGATTTAAGAATTAAGGCAAAAATATTACAAACTCAATATTTGAAGTTTTTTTTAACACAACAATGTATTAGAATAGTACTTTGGAAGGTTTTTCTGACAAATCGCTAAAAAATAAAACAATTATGGAACAAATTTTTTTGAACATCCAATCATTTGCTTATTTACAGTGAATAACAGTGTACTAAAAGTACTGACACCTCCTGATACCTATGATACTTAATATATTGTGATCTCAGTATTGTATTTTCATATCTTCTGGCCATAAATAGAAGTAAAGGAATGTGTGTGTGTGTGTGTGTGTGTGTGTCTATGTGTGTGTGTGTGTAAGAGAGAGAGAAAGACTGACCGGTGGACTCCGCTGTTACAAAGGACAATGTGACAGGCTCCGAGACGGCTGCACAACTCAGACGCCACGGTAAGCAGCCCGACTCCAGACGCTCCACACGCCGTGAACTGACACGCAGCAGTGCGTCGGCACGAGATGAAGCTCTCCATTAGTCTGTACAGCTCATCCAGAGCGTTCAAGGGACGCATGAGCTACAGAGAGACATGGAAAAGACCTTGGAGTAATACATCACAACCATGATTCATACTTATGCCTGTCAGGATGCATTTATTAACTATTATGCAAATAATTGCTATTAATAATATATTTGGGTTTTTTTATGTTCATTATATGGCACTGTTATAAACAGAGATGAGTAATGGATAGAAAATTAAACTTAAGCAAAATAAAGTTGATGTATTGTGTTAAAGGATGGTTGTAAAAGTTTTAAAAATGAAACTTTTTAATCTTTTTTTCAACACTGAATCTAAGAAAATAGGCAAAAAAATTGTGTTATCCCATCTCTCAGAACAATATCTGTTGTTCATCAATATCATAACAATATCAATATATACCTTTCAGTTTATTCTATGGGTATTATTTGGAGTTTTAGGAAATTTAATCATAACTTCCTGTTGTATATGTCAAAACTGGAAGTGATGTGTATAAATCTATTAGTGGACTCCACGCTATAAGTTTTGGCTACTACTGTTTTATCTTGTAACTAACACTGAACAGTGCACACTCATGTGTGACAAAAATATCAGTCCCTACACAGCCACAAGAAACACAGTACAAGTGACTCAAGCTACTTGCTAGCATGAACACAGTGTTCTACCTTCCCTAGATCTCACACACATACTCTCTCATCATATGTAATCAACATGTGTAATAAGCGTGTCCATTTGGGTCACATTGCACTCAAAAATCTCATGTGTAAGTACAGACCTTGTCTATGAAGGCAGCCTTGGGAGCCAAAGTTGGGTTCAGGTTGGATTTGTCCAGGTAAAAGGCCCTGTGAAGAAGAAACAGAAGTATGTTACACATTTTCAAAGTACTGTTTGGTATTTATGTTTCTAATTTGAGAAAGAAATGAGTTCCAAAAAAAACTAGTTCCACATGAGGACAAAAAAAAAAAATCACGCTGTGAGAAACAGCCTCCATTCAAGCACGTTCACCCAAACACAATCTGCCAGGCAGAAAGGGGGCCATTAATTATGATCACATTTCTGGTTGACACAACATTAATATTATAGTTACTTCACCAAAGAATTCAATCTGCACTTATTTTCGCAGGCGATGGTAAGAGCCATATGAAGCAGTAGGATCCAGGAGCAAACATTATGAAGGCTTTAATGACGCATGACAACAAAAACTCACCAACTCACTCTGTAGCAATTACGCCTACACACGGCTATAAATCAAACGTAATGCTGGTTCTGTTTGCCTGAATATGGCAGGAATGTTTCCATGAATCAGAATTTTAATTGCTACAATGACGTACAGAGGAAAATAGCCTTTCACGCTGGCAACAAATATCCGCAGGCTGGCTAATCACAACACTGAGGCCAGTTTAGCGCTTACTGATTTAGCGCACTTCTGGAAAGTTCCTGAATACAGGCTAAAAACTTGAACAGCAAATTTAGCCACTTATAATATTACTGTGTGTGTGTGTGTGTGTGTGTGTGTGTGTGTGAGAAACATCGTAAATCAAAGTAGCCATTTTGATGTTCTCTCTGTGCTAGTATGAGCAGGAAGTAGCGCTAATTCCAGCTAACTCGCTACACTCTAAAACAACCTACTAAAAAAACTTGACTAGAAATGTTTTTCTGTTTTATTTTGATGCTGGAACAAACACATCCCCTCTAACAAACTGCAAAATAAATCAATATTTCTTTAGTCCCATGTTTTGAAGAGCTTTCTGAAGAGAGCTAACATTAATATTAGCCTTTACTATTAGCATTTCCCTTCAGGTACAGGAGAATTCAGTTGTTTTGATAGGTTGACAGGGTATATCGGTACATTTATTAGCTTGTTTTGATGTTATTTACATTGCCTTTGGGCTGAGAACATTCTCTTTTAATGGCTGTGTTAATGTTTTGTGTATGGATGAAAAAAATATGCACAAATGTCCCTATATAGCATTTTAGAAATGTCTTATATTCACATTAGCATTTTTTTTTTTAAGATGAGCTGTATGAAAAGGTGCACAGTATACTTTCCTTTCCTCACATGTCTGTATATACTAAATGTATAAGGTCAACTGAAAAATCGAATTACACAAAGATACAGTTGAATCTTGCAGTAGGCAGCACCTCAGGGAAAACACAAAGTCACCTTGTTCTCAATGTCCCTCATCCATCCTTTCTTTCTCTCCTTTCTAGCATTGGCCTGTGAGTGTGTTTAATCCAGCCTCTTCCATCGTACGTGTTTTATCCCCCTCCATCGAGAGCAGTTAAGTTAAGAAGATAAGATATCTTGTGTGGGTCACATGACCATCCTGATTACATACAGGACCCAAATGTGAGTAAGCAGGAAAAGTACACAGCTTATGGTATGTTAAAATTAAAATAAAGGTCTTAGATCATGATTTTCTCTTGAAAGATTCTGCAGTTATACAAAAAACATCATAATGTGACATTTTTTTAGTCAAGAAGTACAAAATATATCTTATACCATAGAAGTTTTTACATTTTACAATTACAATTCCACATTGTACTTTTTATCCATTTATAGTTACATTTAACATTCTGAAAAGTCTAGGAGACGAGAGACTGCTATAAACTGTCGTTCCTTCACCAGCCTCTCTTTTTCCTTTTAAAATTAATTATCACTTCCCTAAATGATTGTTTGAGTTGTTTAGTATATGTGCAATTGTAAAAGACAGCAGTGTGTGGTTGCTTTAACTTAACATTTGGCAGCTACAAAGTTAGCTGAATTGACAAAAAGACTTCAAAAGTCTGATATGCTTCATCGTTTAAGTTTTAAACCTGCCAAGTCTCGTGTTGAAAAGTCAACACTTAACACATCATATCCTGTATTCACACAGCTATTAATGCAGTTAGTCAACTCAAACAGCACTTTTTTTAAGTGTTTTACACTGCGAGTCCCTCAGCAGATGGTCCAAACATAACATGTTTCACCAGCGGCACTCACACCTCCACACTGCAGCAAAACAACTGCACACTTTTACTTCTAATGACTTCTGCTGCCTCAATCAGTGTGTGTGTGTGTTTGTGTGTGTGTGTGTGTGCGTGCGCGTGTTTGTGTGTGCGTGCACGCCAGCTGCCTCTGTGAAAATAGCTATAGGGGAAAATTTCTGAATTTCCCACAGATTATTTACATACACACACAGACATTTTCACACACCCACACTCCCTTCTAAAAAATGTAGGTACTCTTTTGAGAGAGAGAGAGAGAGAGAGAGAGAGAGGGAGAGAGAGAGAAAGGGGGGTATCGGAAGTGAATCGGAAGTGAATAGATAATAATTCCATATAAACCTTTACTATTTTAATAGTAATTATTAAAATATCTATAACAACAGAAAAACATCAACTACAACTACAATAATAACAATAATAATCAGAAGAAGAAGAAGAACAACAACAAGAACAGGTAGAAGAAGAGGAAGAAGAACAATAACAACAATAACAACAGCAAAAACAACAAGGACAAGAACAACTAAAATAATGAAAAGAAGAAGAAGAACAACAACAACAAGGACATAACATGAAGAATATCAAAAAGGATGAAAGAAGAACAGGAAGAAGAAGAAGAAGAAGAGAAGGAGGAAGAAGAAGAAGATGAGAAAGGACATTAAAAAGAAAAAGATGAAGATGACAGGGAAGAAAAACATGAAGTAGAAGATGAACATAACAAAAAGTGAGATGAAAATTAAAAAGATGAATATTTATAATAATTATTAGAAGGAGAAGAAGAAAAAAGATGATGATGATGATGACGATAAAGGAGAAGAAGAACAACACCAACATTAAGAAGAAGAAGAAGAAGGCTAGTTTAAACAGCACCTTTTCTCACATTTCAAAGAACATGAATTGTCCGTCACTGACATAGCGCCCAACGTTCTCTCTTTTTTTTTTCTCCTCTGTTCAGTCACTCAACCACCTAAAGTTTTATTATCCTGCTTCATCCTCAGGTCCAGCATAACACACATAACACATAACTCACACACGATGAGCCAGTGAAAGACCGGTGTGTAATGAGCCAGTCCTGAGAGAGGCAGAAGTGAAGCAGCCTGCACGCTGTATGACATACGGCCCGATTGTGCTGTGTGGAGTTTAGGAAGCCCCTGTGGAGTACTGGGCGAGGAGCAGCACTCAAGCGTAGGCTTTCCCCTAATCAATTTTAATAGAAGCCTTTAATGGAAGGTCTGGATGTTCGCCAATGTCGGCCTACTTCCACTAAGAACGAGGGACGGATCAGAGCCAAAGCAGCTTCGGCCTCACTGAACCTCATTCTTCAGTTCTCAGAGCGCAGAACGTGAGTGAACGGGGAGGAGAAAAAACTACCAGCGAAGAAAGAGCATGAATATTTAACAGCATGCTCAGCTTGTGAGATGGTTAATCTGTTAGTTTTACCCTCTATAATTCTTTTACCTACAGAACAACAATCCAGTTAATATGATTATATGCACCATATTTGTGACTTTGAGCATGAAAAATAAGTCGTGATTGTCAGTAGAAAACAGCGCGAGAGTGCTTGTGTGGAAACAGTAGATCATTTGCATTCAAACAAAACAATAACGATGAAAATAAATTTAAGTACTTACATAAAAATATTTTAAAAAGAAATAATAAATATGTAAATAAATACTTATGAAATTTCAGTACTAACTCTACATACAAAAGATTTTACCATACTTGTATTATTATTATTATTATTATTATTATTATTATAGATTTATCATCATGAATACAGAAAATAGTATGTTTGTGCTGTTTGAGCCAACAGTAACGTGTAAGCTATAGTGGTCTTATATATTTTTATATATTTTTTTATATAATATATATAAAACTTTCTTTGACAATCCTTTCATTTTTCAGTTTCATTTTTAACTGGAACAATTTCATCACATGTGGACAAGAGGACAAGCAAAAGAGGGCTAATTCTGCATTCGATTTAACTCAGAACATTTTCGACCTCCAAGCTATAAAGTGGGGAAAACCCTGGACACCTCCATGTCTGTCTTGTGTTAGCAACAAGCTAGCCAGCTAACTGTGATGAGTGATGTATATTTACCTGTATATGTCTGTACGTAAAGCAAATGCTTGTATATACAGTATTAACTCGTTTAAAAGTAAAGTGGTGCTACTTTTTTACTGAACAGCCATGTCGATTTGATGTCACTTCCTGAACTCGATGCTGAGGAGTAAGAATTGACGAGGGGTTTTCTATTGCTTGTTCCAGTCGGGGGTTGGAAATTCCAAGTTATGAGTTTTAGTCAAACACAGCATTAACCCTGCACAGGAAATTTCATATTCAGCCACAGAGGATGAACCGCCTGTCACTGGGAAACGAATACAAACCACCGACAGAAGCAAAACATAATCTACTCAAAGAAAACTGGCTTCATTTCAACCCACTTATTGCATTTTTGGAGTCTTTTTCATAAAGCAGCTATCTTTCCTGAGATATTGCATGTTGGGTAACGTCCCAGCTTCGGGCAGCTTCATTTTATTTTTCATTTGGCCGCTCTTAGGAAAAGAGGAAAGAAAAACGTTGCATCATGCTCGTCCTCCATGTGTGTGTGTCCTTAAGTAGACTAATAAATCTATGAATAGCCCACGGCATGTACCACTGGCACGACCAACCTGTGATCTCAAAGCACCTCTGGATGACCCTCTAAACAAAGCCAAACATGATTTCATACTGGAACACTCTCTGACACACTCACACGCAAATACATAGTTATATTTCCAAATTGTGGTTGGATGATGGATTTTGTTTTGGCCAAGTTGAGCCGAATCACTCATCCAGGTCGCTATGAGTTCTAATAAGTCTGAATTTGAGGCGAGTGAGCAAGTGAAGTCACTCGCTCCACACTGCACATGTGACGGAAAAAAATGCGATAAATAAGCAGTAAATACTGCCTCGTCTCTATGTTTATTTAAAGCAACAGAGCATTTTTTTGTTAGAAATCATCATAGAGTATGTGATCGATGCAAGAGCTCAGAAGGGACTCATGCTCACTTTATATCCATTTATAGTTACATTCAATGTTATGGAACGTCTACAGAACTAGTTAGTTCTTTATGTTATAGCACAAACATTGCTATAAACAGTCATTCCCTCACCAGCCACTCTTTTTTTCACAATTTTAAAAGTGCAGCAACTTAAATTTTCTGCTTGATGCTGCAGACTCCTTCCATAAATGTTACATAAAATTCCCTATATTAACAATGATACAGTTTTCTTTGTTAAATAACAAGTTCATGTATATACTATAAAAACGAAGTCGTATTAGAACGAGGGCATTAATATGATCCTGTGACTTGCCTTGCAGCTGGAAACCCGAACCCTAACCCTACTGTCAGAGCTGCTGTTATGGAACATGTACGCTGTGGTATAAATTACATTTAAAACTCGGCCCACTTATTAAGGCTTATAGTCAGTCCTGGAGGTGCGCTGACCTGGAATTCAAGTCCACAGCCGTCTCTGTTTGGCTCATTAACCAAACACAACGTGTGCAACACACTACCATTAATCTGCCTCCACTCTCAACAGAATACAATTGACTTCCAATAAGAGAATTACACCAGCATGCAGGCAGAAAGTGTTGTTGCTGTTGTTGTTTCCGCTGCTTCCATTAGGGGTCGCCACAGCAGATTATCGGTCTGCATATTTTTATTTATTTATTTATTTATTTATTTTTTTAATGCCAGATGCCCTTCCTGACACAACCCTCCCCAATTTTATCCAAGCTTGGGACCGGCACTGGGAGTGCACTCTTGTGTGCAACCCCTGTGGATGGGGTTGGTTCCCTGGCTGGGAATCGAACCCGAGCCACAGTGATGAGGGCGCCAAGGCCTAACCACTAGTCCTCCAGGGACCCTCCAAGTAGGCAAAAATTACTAGCACTAAATCAGATGAGTGTGACTGTATACGCTTGACAGCACTGTACATGGCTATGAAATGGTGTAAGTTATATGATACAGTCTTATATTTAACAGCTACCATAGTGAAGGATGGGCATTATGGGAGCTTTCAAGGTTTTGGACTTAAGCGTTTCTTATTTTGCCCACTTCGCGTATATCATTCGATCATGCCATGCCAATCATGTCATCGTATATCATGCCATAATTTGTTGAAAGTTTGACAAACATGGTGGACATGCTGTTTCTCTGTCTTAGGTATAAATATTAATTCAGTGTCATTGCAATATTCTATACCAATGCCAACTTTGCTAACATAAAAATCCTAGAAAGTGGTGAAGAAAAATTTACTACAAAATCGCTAGCATATCTCACTGCGCAAAACGGCTAATTTTTTTCAACAGCAACAGTAAGAAAACAGACAAAAGTCCAGTGTGACCGATACTTAATTATATGCAGCTCGTCCTTTTTTTTTTTTAAACCAACCAGAGACGATAGCCCCACTCACTTCTTGTCTACTGGCTTGCAAGAATGAGGTTTGCCAAAGTTCTCCTAGCAGACCAGCATAGTTTTCAAAAATCATAAATGCTACAGCTAATCCATAAATGTTGGCACCTCATAACTGTAAATATCCATCACGAAGGAAGGTTTGACACAAAGCAAGCAGACTGTAGGAGATAATAATCAACTGAAGGATCTCAAACGCCCTCTCAGTCTGCCTCTGCTTTCTTAAAGTAACTAAATTTACACTAAATCAAATATCTTCTGGCATCTTTTCAAAGATGTGCTCTTATTGCAGAGACAGAGATCAGCCTGAGGTTAGTCTAATGTGGAGGATTTCACATTTCTGAGCTACTGGTGGGCTGAGCTATTAATGTCAAAAGCAATATAATATCTACACAAGGTATATTTATGGAGCTTGGAAGCTGACAAAAGTCTTTGAGTATGAATTTCTTATATTTGCATTACAGACACATCACATTAAGTAAGATCAAATGACGGGATATGGTTTTGAGATTTGAACAACAAAAAAAAAAATCATGTCCACCACATTTCCCCCGTACGGGTTCAGTGAGTCTCTCTTACAAACACACATGTCGTGTACTGACAGCGCTGGTGTGTCAGGGTGCGGGGGATGTTGTTGGTCTGTCAGTGGTGAACCATCTCAGGTCAAGAGTTTAGCTCCGTCAGGATAACAGCAGGAAGAGAGCTGACAGTTATAAAAGGGTGTTGGAAATACGCCAATTGAGGAAGTTTCCGGAAAAACAGACTATGAGAACGAGGGATATAACAGGTTTAACACATACTAATAAAGCCTCAAAGAATGTAACCCTACTTCTAGTTTCTAATAGTGCTAGGCTTTGTACTAGCTTTGATTGCAGCAAAGTGTGCTAGCTACGTGTAGTACACTCATCCGATACTCCAATGAGCTCTGCTACTTCCCTTTTTTTTAATAAACATGGCAAGAATCACCTTCTTTTACAGGAAGATGATGTTTGACTCAGTGTCAGTACTCCGAGGTTTGCGTTCCTGTTGGAAACTGGAACACATGGACATGCACACACATGGATATGACAATAGCCAGTCAGACTGCAACCTTTAAGATCCTGAAGCTTGTGGCCAGATAAGTGCACAAAACATACCAGACGCTCCATGAGCACCTGAGACTGAGACTATTGTAATTCTAACCCATTCTCACTTTCCCCTTTCTCCTACCTTGTTCTGTCCCTCTCTCTCATCCTTTCCTCTGTCTCTCACTGGGTGACATCTGCTGCACATTACCACATGAGGTTCCTCCGTCACTTCCATTAAGTCTGAATTGTTTCAGGTCATTTTTTTACTGACAAGCATCGGCCATTTGGAGTCAGCTGAATCGCTCTGCGGTCACCACGTTTTTTTCTACTGCACTCCCGTGGCTATTATACAAGGATCGGTTATGATCAGGAGTGGACAAAGTACAGAAAAACTGTACTTAAATAAAAGTTAAATCTTACTTAATTTAGAAATATGGAGAAAAATCTACTTAAGAGAAAGTCAAAATTATTTATATTTAAACATACTTCAGTGTTTAAGAGAACTGATGAAAAGAGCTGACCAGTTCATCATCCCCAGTCCTGCATGACTAGCTAATTAGCTAAGCTAACAGTCATATGGAAAATATTCTGGATCGCTAATGTTGAATAACCTTTTGAATGAAAGTTAAGACACATTATCAGCAAAAACAAAACTTAAGTAACTACTGAATTTAACAAGCAATATGCAAAACCTAACTAGCTAATTTACCAACCTTATAGTTAATTTGCTGTTTAGCTCATATTTAATGCTTAATAAACACTCATTATCAGCAAAAACAAAACTTAAGTATCTAATTATACAAGCTAATATACAAAATTAACTAGCTTGCTAATTTAACAAACTAATGTAGAAAACCTAACTAGCTTGCTAATTTAGCTACCTAAATTACAAAACGTAACTAGCTGATTTACCAAACTCATTGTTAACTTGCTGTTTAGCTAATGTTTAATGTTTAATAAACCCTTATCATCAACAAAAACAAAATGTAACAATCTAATTAAACAAGCTAATATACAAAAATTAACTAGCTTGCTAATTTAACAAACTAATGTAAAAAAACTGACTAGTTCGCTAATTTAACTAGCTAAATTACAAAACTTATCTAGCTAATTTACCAAACTTATAGTTAACTTGCTGGATAGCTAATGTTTAATTTTTAATAATCCCTTAAAGGAATATTAAGGCACATTATCAGCAAAAACAAAAGATAACTATCTATCTAATTAAACAAGGTAATTAACAAAACCTAACTAGCTAGCTAATTTAACTAGCTAAATTGCAAAACTTAAAGAAGTAGAAAAATCAAATGGAATTTGAGATTTGTAACAAGTATTTTGAAGGTCAAATTGAAAATTCAAGGAGTAAAAAGTATGTTTTTCGTCTTGGAAATTTACTTGAGTAAGAGAACAAGTATTCAGTTTCAATAATACTTGAGTATAGTACAAATCTTTGAAACAATATAATTATAATATAATAGTATAATTACTCCACCAATTCCACTTCTGGTCACGATACACGGTTTGAGGCCATGTTAGACTTCTACATCCACATCTGATCTTAACTGGACTTGTGAAATGTGTAAGGAATAAAACCGTATTGTTACAGGAAAATAATCAGGGACACGAAGACTCCCTCCATAAAGGTTAAATAAACATCATACAGAAAACTCCACCATATCCATGATTATATAGATTATATGTATAGATGTATAGATTATACCGATCATACACCATACAAATCCATGTGATCTTTCATTTCTTCACTCTGTTCACACGTAACATGGAGTCAATCCATTTATTTAGGTCTGTGCTTAAAATACAACTGTAAAAGATCACATTGCTCAATATGGATTGTATACGCTGCTTCTGACATCTGGAGTTATTACAGGAGAACAAAGTGACTTTCCAAATACCACGACGCAGCAGAAAAACAAACGGCTCAGCAACATCTGCTGAAGAACAAAAAATGAAAAAAAAAAAAAAGGTTTGAATATGACAAGCCCATATTTCTTTACTCTCCAGCCTCTGTATCATATTCACACGAATATCTTCAGGGGTACTGAGCTGTTATCCTGGGCCAGATACACATATGACACGCTCATGTTCACACAAACACACACACACACACCATATGTTCACATGGCAGGTACGATTAGTTAACGAATACCATCAGCAACCTAACTGAGCTCAGCATTTCGTAACTGATTTATGTGGAGTTTGGGCATCTTTTGCTCTCCAGCTGTTCTGCGCCCCGTGAGACGAGCGGCTCAAAGAGGAAAGGAGAGCTCATAAATCCTGGATATAAGCAGCCACTGCTGGAACATTCAATGTTATTGTTAAAAAAAGAAAAACCTCAGTTTCATTAATCTTTATGTTAAGGCTTGGGGGAAAAAGTACAAAACAGAAGCATTCTTATATTCTAGGGGTCTGAGGATATGATGCGCATCTTGATACATGATCAACAATCAGATGTAAGAGATGATTAAAACAGCAACAAACAAAAAATCTCCCAGGAGTGGAAGGCCACGCCTCCTGCACTGGGAAACAGAGGCCACGCCTCCTGCACTGGGACACAGAGGCCACACCTCTTCACAGGGACCGATACAAAGGCCACACCTCTTCACAGGGTCCGATACAAAGGCCACACCTCTTCACAGGGACCGATACAAAGGCCACACCTCTTCACAGGGACCGATACAGAGGCGCATCCTTCACTGAAATTGACAGATACATAGGCCACACCTCCTGCACTGGCACTAACACAGAGGCCACACCTTCTCCTTCAGTGGGACTGACACATACAGAGGCCACACCTTCTTCACTGAGAATGATAGGCACAGAGGCCACACCTCCTTCACTAGGCCTGACAGACACAGTGGCCACACCCTCTTCACTGGGAATAGCACAGAGGCCACACCTCCTTCACTGACAATAATAAGCACAGAGGCCGCACCTACTGCAAGAGATCTGACGGCACAGAGGCCACACCTATTTCACTGATACTGACACAGCAGCCACACCTCCTTCACTGGGACTCACAGCACATAGGCCACACCCCTGTTTTGATTCAGTGTAGTCATATAACAATTACTGAGGCTGGTTATTTGTTTTTACAACATATTAACCTTATGAAAAAGCACAGAAAAGGGAGGCATACTACAAGGTTAATAATTTACATGAATACGTATCTTTCCTGGCTTATATCATCTTTCCAACATATTGAGTTTGTCTTGTTAAAAAAATGGAGTTTCCAAAATTGTTTGGATTGTGAATTTTCCCAGATCATGTTGAAGTGCTCAAAATGAGTCTGTATTTCAGCAGCATCCAAATCCATGACTCAGCCACAACTCATGACGAGATGTAATCATGAGAGAAGCGACAGGCTGTGAATCTGCCATGAAAACGCTAAAAAATGATTTCTGCTTCTGATATAAACAGCACTGATATGCAGGCGAAAGTGGGGCTGTTTGCTCCATCTCTGGGAACGAATAGGAAGATATGTGCGTACCAATGCCAGCTTCACAACATAAGGCATTTCCTCCACTCAACGTGGAGTGACTAGGTTGCTTATATGCAAAACTTTGTGAGTGAGAGGTGATGGAGCCTTACTTGAGTCTTTTGTAGTACTGTTTGACCTTCTCGAGCGAGGTGGCGTTGATCTGAGCCTGATGCTCCTCCACTGAGACACTGTCCCTGTAGTAATAACCCTCCATGCTCTCCAGGGCTATAGAAAAAAAAAACAGAGGTACAATCATTTAAGTACATGCCTAAATAATGGAATTTGCCTGAACTAAAAATCTATAAATTCCAAAAAAAAAAAAAAAAAAAAAAATCAGCCAATAAATCCATAGAAAAAGGAAAGAAATAAAGAAAAAGTTGCACTCTCTATTATTCTGTCTTAGATTTATCATAATGTTAATAGTGTATAATATACCCATGTCCATATTAGGGAATATATTATGTAAGGAGTAAAACACTTGGGAGTGTTTTTAATTCACATTCACTCCACTTGGGAGTACTCTAAGTTGAATATTTTTAAATAACTTCACATTCCAAAGTGTTTTATTCTTCTTATACCACAGCAATTTACTAATGACTACAATTTTTTTATTTACTAATGAATAACACAAACTTCTATACTTTTATCCATTAATAGTTACATTTAATGCCTTTGAATTTCCGTAAAACAAGTTAGCTCCTTTTATCTCTTTACCACAGCTATAAACAGTCATTCTCTCACCAACCTCTTTTTTCTCTCATTTGATGTTAGAGAGAGAGATGAGAGAGAGAGAAAAAAAAACGCAGCTTGGGATGTTAATGAGAAACCGCCAAGCCATCAGTCCTGAAGATTTTCTCATTGTGGAAGACATATAGGTTCGAAACACTGATACTGGAGACTCCTTCCATAAATGATAAGCATTTCCTTACACAAAACTACTTTAGCATGTAGAGCTTCCACCATTCATGTCTCTTTTTAATGAATGTATTAGACTGAGCTGTCAGAGCTGCTGCTACAGAAAATGAATCCCATTCTGACCAATCGGAATTGAGAATTCAACAGTGCTGTGGTATTATAGTGACATTAAGCCATACTACACTTTTCATACTACACTTTTTTTTTTTGAGTATCATGGGTGTCACCACTACATTTATAACCCAAACTCTCAGTAACATATAGATGTTTCGATGTTATATGTCATTTTATCCCAGGGGTTTTATTTCTCTAACTTTTCCCTTGTAAAATCATTTTATTTTGTAGACATTAAATAAAAATATTATGAAACTCATAGCAATAATATACCTATGTACCAGTTTTGGTAAGGTTATAGAATTATTGCAGGTTTGGAAGCACTTTTAGGTGTGTTATGCTGTTTGCTTTATTACTATAAGTGCATATTTATTTCTGGTCTTTGAACATGTTCACCATGAAGCTAAAATTTTTGCACAGCACAACACACAGCTGCTATGTTGTTCACATAAACACAACTGGAAACCACAGTAACCAGACAAAGGTTCCTTCATGCTTTCTCGGTATTTCACACATAAACACACACACACACACGCAGCAAGTGTACCCTGAGTGAATAGGATGGGGTAGATCCTGAATCCATCGCCGTGTCTCAGTCTCTGAGGCAGCTGCTCGAAGTAAAAACCCTCTAGATAGAAATACACCTTCATGGCCTGCCTCGTGCCCTCCACCTGGTAGGAGATGGGCATGTCTGCACACACACACACACACACACACGCATATTCATCACACAACTGAGTAAACCAGGTTGAAGTTTCCTATTTAATATCGTACACTGATACAGCACTCACTCGCAACGAGTGGCTCTCCATCGAAGCGTCTGAAATGGAAGGTGACCTTCTCCAGGTCCAACAGTGCGACCTGCGTGTCCTCCAGCATGGCCTGCTCATCGGTCTGAAACAACAGACAGCACCATATAACACCTACTGTACTGTGGCAGTGTTTGCATGTGAGTGTGTGTGTAAGGCTTCATATTATCTGAAGGATCCTGTCTCCTCTACCGCTTCAGTTTCTGCCCAGAACATCCAAACACAAGCAATCACACTGACTTGCATTGCAGCATCTCCTTTATTCATTCTCTCTTACTCTCACTGCATCTGTCTCTTTCTCTTCACCATCTGCTACCTCAAAACACATCTCAAACAGCCACCAAGCCTTTTTACTGCTTTAGATCCACTGCGTCCTATGCTCTGTTCATGGAGCTAGCCCAGAGAACTGCTTTTGACAATCACAAGTAATGTAATTTCTGGAAACATCTGTGCTTTTCCAGAACAATAGCTGGGTCCAAGCTGTTTGCAGGCTTACACGTGAACAGGGAGTAGTAGTAGAGTGCAAAAATGCCCGTATGCGTCGATAATAAGATTTAAAAATGTGTTCATTTGTGGTCACTACTAACCAATCGCTGCAGACATTTCTGTTTCAGAGAGTGACTTTTGTTAAACTGCTTTCCTTCCCATTACCAAGGTCTTCTCAGAGCTTCTAAAGGATTCTGAAAGGAGCATTAAACAGGCTTTAGGAAAAGATTTCCCCCCGGCTGCACAGTTTAACCTCCACTTCCTGTACATGGTACAGCAGATAAGAGTGAAAAGCCTCTACTGTAGAGAATTCTCATTTTTCAGACCATTTCTGGTAGCAGATCTGGGGAGCAAGTTCTCCGGCTCACACACCACCACGGAATAACAGTGATGGACTCATGAATCTGGCGGACCAGACCATAAAGCCACAGCCATTATGATGAGGCGTGATATATCTGAGGCGTGATATGGAATAAAAAAGTGTGCTTTCACAGCTACACCTACAGCTTTTGGTTCATTTGGTATTAGATTTGGTTAGTTTCACACTGCACATAAATAAACAAACCAAAAAAAAAGTGGTCTGCGGGTCTTGTAAGGCTGAAAACAATCTCAATGACCAAAAACAGTTAAAGAAACCTTCACCAAGTATGCACAGAAATCTCAAAAACCCATGTGCTTTTGTTGTTTTGGTCTCAGTTTCACACCTCCTGACCGCTAGGGGGCGATGTTTTAACACCTGGGTACCTGGCTATCATCACTCCCTGTTGAACCCTGTTGTGATGTTGAACCCTGGAGGTCATCTGGTGACAACAGAACCACAACAAAACCTTTCTCATGTATTTGGTCAGCTATCGTTGTTTTTAGCTAATTATGCTGTATATATTTCCAGGTTATAATGTAGGCCTTCCTTCTCGATATCTTGTTATTCCTAGCATGAAGTTAGTTAATATCAGTTTATTATAAAACGTGCATTTTTATCCTGTTTTCCGCACTTTCTTATTTTGAGCTATCACAGCAACTGCTTTGTGCTTTGGCTCTGGTTAGCAACTCACATTTACAAAAACCAGCCAGTTGTGCTGCTTTACAGGATTTTGCAAACATTAAAAAAAGTTCCTTATTTATTTTAACATCACATTCATCACATAACATAAGTATGAGGTCTATTAAACATATAAAATAACATACTAAAAATATATGTTATTATTATTATTATTAGTAGTAGTAGTAGTAGTAGTAGTATTAGTATTGATAATAATAGCAATAATAATATAAAATACATAATTTAAAAGGAATATTTGTCCCTGCGTTTCATGTCACTGATATAATTTTACAACCTTGTATTTTTTACATCACACAAAGTTGTGTGTAAGGTCAAAGTTCAGAAGAATTTAAACCACCATTTAAACCAGAACCAGGTTCACACTTTATAAGTTTTTAATTTCCTTGTAAACTTTTTTGTTCTTGTGGATATTTTAGACGTTTCATTGGAGATATATCTGTCAATCTTCCTGTAAAATAATTTTTACAGAAAAAAAGGATTTTATTAAATCATTTTTTGATACTAGCATGATTAATGATGTGTGCTTTGAGATGCTGTGGATGCTATTTTGGAAAATAAAACTTCAATAGTGTGTAACAGCCTGTGCTTATGACACTGACAATTAATGAATGAATTCCAGCGAAGTAACAGTACCTCAATAAAGATCAAGAATGTAGGTTGAAAGAATTTCATTCCAGTCACAATTTCCAAATTGAATATGAAAATGTAATTTGAAATTTGAACATTTTGCTGCTCAGAAAGTCAACGTGTTGTGAATGTGAATGACCCTACAGTGTTTCGTCTGAGAGCAGTGTAAAAGCTACTAAAGAAGGTGAGAAGACTCGCTTTCAGTCCATGAAATGAACATTCATCAGACTGACTATGACCGACCTAAATCCAAAGCTCAGTAATATCAGCTTTCTGGTCTGTTCTCAGATTTAGCTCAGACGTGTGCAACTATCAAGGGAAGTGACCGAGCTTGATCTGATCCCTCTTAATCCGATCGCGACTCTGAAATGTCATCCAAAACAAACCACAGCTGCAGTGCTAAATACGGACGTCTCCTGTGATCCGTGTTCCCAGACACACACACACACACACACACACACACTCACCAGGTTGGGTGAGAGCAGGGACTGGAAGTGCAGCAGCAGGCCGGTGTGAGAGATCTGCTCCAGCCAGCGGCGACTCTCCTGAGCTTCACTCTCTCCACCAAGCACCCGATTCAACACGGCCAGCAAGTGTTCAGCAAAACTACACACGGCTCCCACCAGACTCTGACTGAACACCATGTCTCTCCTCAGCTGGATCTCAGAGTCTGACAAGCAGAGAGAAACACGACATACGAAGATTTACATTTGGTTTTATAGACACGTAGACACATCTCCTTCATTTTATAGTCAGATAAAACAACAACAAAGCAGTCACGTAAAACTAGACATAAGGCAGAAATGAAAAACAAAAAAATCAATAAATAAAAAAAGGAGAGGAGAGATGTGGGCATGGATGGATAAAAAAAAAGACAAGGAAAAAGAGAGAGATAGACAGATAGACAGGGAAGGAAGAAACTGCAGGAGAGAAGGAGGGAGAAAAAGAGAGATAGAAAAGACAGACGGAGAAAGATATGCTAAAAGAACGATAGAAAGAGAATGTGATGGCAAAAGAGAGGAAGAGATAAAGGTAGACAAAAACAAGCATTTATACAGACAGAAACGAAAATTCAGGCAAAATGAAGAAAGATAGAGAACAGAACAAAGATTAAAAAAATAGAATAGACAGATTGACAGAGAATTCAAGGGATAGAGAAAGAATTCAGAGCAACAGAAAGATATGGAGAGACAACAGAGAGAAAAATAAATGGATGTGGGACAGAATGCGATGGATGGACTGAGATAACAGCGTGAGAGATGAATAAAAAGAGAAAATGGGGAAGCAGGCAGCGAAAGTGAGAGAAAAGAGATGAGGAGAAAGGGAGATAGAGTCAGACACAGATGGAGAGAAGAAAATAGAGAGAAAACAACATGGTGAGAAGAGAAACAGGAGGAAATATCACTGTGCTACAGTTGTGCAGAATCCAGCAGTTCATCGAAACTTTTGTTGCTGGTTTGTAACTGAAAATCCATAAAAATGTCAAAATCTTAACCCTGCAAATGATTTCGCTCTGTGGTCAAAAGCAACCGATTAAAAATGAATTAAAAAGAAAAGCAGTGAAAATAAGAATCAGTGCTATTATTAGAAAAACAGAAATGACATTAAGCCAAATGAGTTTAAAAACTCACAGGAATTTATTAGACGCTGTAAAATACGCTGTAATCGATGCTTTTGAAACTAATTTTCATGCATCTTCTCACTCGCGCATGTAACCTCAGATAATGCTCAAGTTTTTATTATGGAATTTTTTTCCTCAGTGGGATTAAGAGCTTGGAGTGCTCTCATATCAAACAAATGCATCCTGACTTCAACCCTGAACTTGTTAAAACTATTTTTTATTGGGGAAATGTTAAATGTTATATCTTTTGATGGAAGGAGTCTCCAGTGTCAGTCCCAGTGCTTTGTAACAGTCAGAAGTAAAGCCGTTCCTGACAAAATAAGCTGCAGGTTTTGGGTTTTTTTGCGTTATTATCTTCACAAGAGAGAAAAAAAGAGAGGCTTATGAGGGATTATATCACGATTCTCAGAGACATTTTTTAATATGTGATATGTGTCATGATAAATGGGTTTGCTAACAAATGGACAGCAAAATAGTAGTTATATTAAAAATAACCGTTTGACGATACTTAAAAAATAATTTCGTCTGTATTTTTTGTATTTAAAAATTATATATAAAAAATTATTAAAATATTTAACACTGAAAAAGAAAAAAATCTGTAAAAAGGGCAAAATTTTAAAATTGTAAAAAGTCAGTATGTAATTATTAAAAAATAATTAAAGATATTAATATCACAATATCACAGAATATCACAGAAAAGCATACTGTGACAGTAGTTTTAGTACTTTATCATGATATCGACATTAAATCATGTCATAGCACCCAGCATTTAATGTAACTTTAAATGGATAAAATGTACAACATAGCATTGTTTAACAAATCAAAATTGCAATCATTTGCAAAGTGCTGTGGTGTAAAAGGAATTTTTACTTCACAATGTGCAGATATTGGAAAATAATCAACTTTACGGTGGTATCAGTAACTCTGCTTCACATCGAGCCACATCACACCACACCATCACTGATTATTTTCCTATAACAACACTTCTGTCATCTTTCATTCCTTACTTAACAGATAAACCGGATTGAAATTTCTTTTGGATTGGCGGCATGTAAGTGTAGTTGTGTGTAAAATTAAAAAATGAAGACAGTAGCAGACAAACAAACAAAAATGAAAACATATTTCTACATTTCTTCTCACTCCAATTCTTTCTCTTGCTCTGTAAATGATTGAATAATGCGGTTGAACTAATTCTACGTCCTACAGGGTAAGCTAAGGGAGTGTGGAAGCTCAGAAATTAAGATTCCTTGAGTGTGAAATTTAACCCTCGATTGCCGCTTGAATAGAATTCTGCCTCAGCTGTAAAAGCAGCTATTAAACGAATCAATATAAATGTAATGACACGTACCTGTATACTGGAGTAACACCAACAGCAGTCTTGTTTTGACCTCTGAAACAAAAAAAATATAAAATGAAATCAATTGCTTTATTCCTATAGTGACATTTTAAAGGTTAACTTATTAACCTCAGTTATTTATTGCTTTGTAGAAGAGGGCGAATTCAGTTCTCCTTTCCAAAGCCACATGTATAGTCTAGAGCTGTCGAATTTCTTTCAATTGATGTTTAATTACTTAATAAAAGATTATACTTGAACACATTTAAACATACACAAGTCTGTTTGACCTCCATTACGAACTTTTTTTTAATGAAATTTTTGTTCATTTAAAATATTTTTACCCACAGTAGTGTCAGTAATGGCTCTGATATTTAGTTTGATTCCACCTTGATTGTTGTGTGTTCATTTCTTTAATTTTAAGACAACGGATCTGAGATACTATTCACTTTCTTGGAAATGAGTCTTTTCTATGGAAACACACACACACACACACACACACACACACATATCGCATTAAGAGTATCCAGACACAAAAAGCTAGACAGTACTAGAAAGTGATTGGGAATGTTTGATAAACACGTGTAGAGCTGAATCTTTACATTACATTTACAACTACAACATTTTTGTTTATGATGATGTCACACACTGTCAAGCCTGATTACGAGTTCAACAAAGACGTGAATCTTTTTTACACGTCAAAATATGTGTAATTATCTTATCTTATATCACTTTTAAGACAAATTTTAATATTTAATTAGAAAATGTATACATAATTAAAATAATACCATGCATTTTCCTACATCAAGCTACATTTAGAAATAGTTTAGAAAATTTGGTTTAATAGATTTATTTAAAAGAGAAAAACAGAAAATCTACAGCAACAGAATTTGTTCTGAAGGCCCTGGTGCACACACGCACACATACACACACACACACATACACACTCACACTCACACACATACATAAAGAAAAAGAGGAAAGCTGTAATCTAGTAGTGCCTTTCAGTTGGCCAACAACTGGCTTGGGGTTTTTGAGTGCAATACTAACCCCAGTTCATCACACACACACACACACACACACTGTGATGCGAGTTCTTTGTGAGCACAATAAAACAGCAACCTTCCCCTGTACAGTAAGTAAGAGTGTGGAGATCTGAAAAGTACATTTGTGTGTGAGTGTGTGTGTATGTGTGTGTGTGTGTGTTTGTGTGTCTGAGCGAGGGAAAGCCACAAAAATTGCAGTCTGACCTTCTACAAACTTGCTGATGGTGTGTGTGAGAGCCTGAACGCTGCTTGGGAGGTTCCATGGGTCTTGTTTAATGTGAAGCCGCAGTTTCTTGGTGCAGTTGACTTTGGGCTCCATGTCCTGGTGAAAGTCTTTTCAAACACACACACACACACACACACACACGCAAATTACTTTTGGCATTCTTTCCTATTGCCAGGTGGCAGGGGAAATACAAGTAATTGAAAATTATTCACAAGAATATAAAGCTGTGGTGCTGTGATATTACACACAAACACACAAATTACCCCCTTTGCATCTTGGTTTCCATGACGACAAGTGTCGTGTACTTTTGTTTTCTGTTTAGGACCGCCCATCCTGTCACTGGATTATTTCTTGATTATTTTCACCTGTTTTATATGAGCACCCCTATTAATTTTGTCTACCTGATGTGTCTATGTCTTATCGCGAAGTCTTGCCAACTGATATTGTGCATTTCTGACCTTACTGTTCCTAGTTCTCATTGCTTTTTACCTGTGCCTGTGTACTTGACTTATGAAAATGGATATGCCTGTGATTTCCCCTGCTATGATTACTGGATCTGCCCAAATGAAACACATAATTATAAATAAAAAATAAAACTCTTAGCCCTGCTGAGTTCATGTTTTCTAGTGGAAGTTGCCCTAATTTACGTATCTAGTGGTTTAAAATAGCCAAGATTCTACTTTCTACTACTCTATTTCTAAAGGTTAGTGCTGGCATATGTATATATATATATATATATATATATATATATATATATATATATATATATATATATATATATATATATAGACACACCAGCACTAACCTTTAGAAATCATTACAAACCACAAAGAACTAATAGAACCCCACTGTGTTTCTCACACAGCAGTCATTTCCATAATCAGCTCCTGTAAAACGTCTAACTCAGCAGGAAACGCACATAAATATGACCACAGTCCTTATTTAGAAATTATTTAGGGATTTAAATGAAATTGTCTCGTAGAAACTAAGGGTTTATGGCTGAGACGCTAAACAGTGTTGAAACATCTGGATTTAAGTACATATTGTATACTAACTTATTTTAATTCTATAGGCAGAATACTTATAATGTCAGCTCTCTTGTCCAAACACACACACACACACACACACATTTAAAATCTATTCTTTCATACTATATTTAAGCCCCTTCAGGCACACAAAAACTATGCCACACACACTGGTGGCTCTGAGACTCAGGCGTGAAAGTGACTTCAGCATGCAGGGGATTAGGAAATCGAAACAACGGGGATTATTCGCTAATCTGCTCCTCTCGTCCTGAGAGGGATTAGGGAAAACTGGGAGCTAGATGGGCCACACACACAAACAATCATGTCCAAAAGTTTTGGCTTTAGTGCAACCCAAATGATATTTTCTATGAAAATAGTCTTACTAACAAGTCTATGGGGATGTTGTGGAAATCTATCTCAGCCAAAATCTTTTCTGGAATGCAGAAAGTGCAGGAAGTGCAGGATTTACAGTACATTCTGCATCCTCTGAACTTGAAAGGAAGTTGAGACATTTGGTCCAGTGTACTCAATCTGAATACTGCACAAAATTATATTTAAAAATGGCTTCTCTCTCTCTCTTTCTCAAAACAAACAAAAAAAAAAAACACTTCACAGGAAGAGAATAAGTCCCAAATTCCCAAAGTCCCAAAGTTTCAGTGCTGAACAGTGGACTGTGCGAATCTGGGAACGAACCAACCACATGAATATATCCAACCTTAACAATCCCACTGAGGAGCAAAGAAAACTGATCAAATGTCCAAATTCTCCATAGCAAAGGAACAACTTTTGAACAATAATTTCACAGAAAGAGAGAGAGAGAGAGAGAGAATAATTTGAATTTTTTTTTTTTTTTTTTTACCTTGTAGGCTCCGACCTGGTGTGAAACACTTTGTCTGTTCAAAGGCCCGAGCCACTGTCGCCCCCTTCAGGATGCTCGTGATAGACTCCACCTGCAGAACACATCATCATCATCATTATTGTCACTTTATACACTTTATATCACCTTTAGTAGGCACTTTATCCTGCTCAGGGTTGCGGTGGATCCAAATCTGTATGGAATTACGTACGAAAATATTGAGCACTGAAAGGCTTTGGTTTAGGGAGGAAGCCGGAGATAACGTGAAACACTGCGAGGACATTAACCAGGGTTTAGGACCGAATCTCTGACCCTCGATCTGTAAGGTAAAAGCACTACGTGCTTCACCACCAGGGCTGTTTCTTGCTATAAGCAGTAGAACTGGTCTCTTAAAACCGCTAGGCCACCAGGGGGACTCATGATTTTTACAATAGCTATACAAAAAAGTACACGCTACTATCATTTGCTGAAAAGGCAGTCCTGGTTGCCCCCTTGTGTTGTGAAAAGAATTTAAAGTGCAATTTACACAACTAAATTGAGTAACTAACATCAGAAGTTAACGGAGAAGCGTGATCATGAAGCATTCATATCTATCTTGGGTGAGAAAAACACAACAAGAAAAAAGCAGAACAGAAGCCAAAACACCGGTAAGAAATCAATGCTAATTTAATAAGATTTAGTCAAGTTGTCCACTTTCTTGCTTCTGCAAGAAGCTAGCTAGTATCTAAAGCTGTGTTAGGACATGGTAAGTTGCTAGCTCATTATTACTAGCTCATTACTACTTCGACTTTGTGGTCAAAGCATCAATCACATACAGCGTCAATCACATATTCAGAACTATAGCAACTCAGATGATCACAGCCAATGAAGAAATGATTCACCATGCTAAGGGTCTAATGGTCATTTTTTTCAGGAGCAATAAGTTATCACTTTGGGCCCCCAAATTTTAAGAAACAGCCCCATTCAACGCTGTGCTGCCTCCTTACACTGCATAAAGGGAATGAATTCCACCTTATAATAAGCTTTTATCCACTACATAATGGACACACCAAATATCATAACAGGAACTGTGCCCAGAAAGGTGTAGCTTTTGTTCATCCACAAATTAGTTACTCCTCTTCATTGTTATAGATGTAGATACAGGTGGACCTAAAAATGGGAGGTGTCAAACCATGTTAAGAACTGCTGTTCAGGAATAAGGAAACCTAGCTGGTAAGCAGAGACACTAGCTGCATCTACAACACCACACACTATGTACTTGAGTATCTAGTACCTGATGTTTGTAGGGTAGTAGTGTCTCAAATGTCACTGAGCCATGCCAGAGCTGTGGCCCATGACAAAGTACTGAATGTAAAAACAAAAATCTCCAATGTAACGTATGGCAAGATAAGGGAGTACGCAAGTTCATAAATTCAGCATGGGTTTTGTTAGGGCAGATATAATCTATGTCATTGTTACAAAGGGTTATTGAAGACATATCCATCCCATCCATCCATTCTCTGTACCGCTTATCCTACACAGGTTTGCGGGGTAGCATGGAGCATATCCCAGGGGACTCAGGGCACAAGGCGGGGGACACCCTGGATGGGGTGCCACCCTATTGCAGGGAACAATCGCATGCACCCATTCACACACTACGGATAATTTGGAAATGCCAATCAGTCTTTGGACTGGGGGAGGAAACCGGAGCAGCCGGTGGCAACCCCCAATGCACGCAGGGTGGAGGTGGGATTTGAACCCCCAACCCTGGAGGTGCAAGGCAACAATGCTAAGCACTAAGCCACCATGCCCCCTTATTGAAGACATATATAAGCTCTAAAACCTTAACACAGGCTTGGACTGTAAAAAGAAACAGAGTACATGGAAATTTGAACTAGGAAACGAGAACAGACAAAGGATGGAAATACACAGATTAAACTAAAAAGAGCTGAGAACAGGCAAATAACATGGGGATGGAGACGGGACCAAAACAGAAAAGCAAAAATATAGACCCATGGCAGTTGTTGTCATAGGAACCGTGAGACAAAGGGAAAGGGAACTGAAATCCAAAATGTTCCAATTTGCAAATCACAGCAACACTAGCCAATCGTGGGCTCCTGTGAGTTCGTGTATGCGGAAGAGGGCAGACAGCACTTTCCACTTTAATGCAGGACGAGCAGCTGTTTGTGATTGTTTATGCTTTCAATCAAATTCTATACATTCTATACATCTTCTACTGTATATATCAAATTCAATCTTGATACCTGCTTAATAAGAGACGTTTTTTTTTCCACAAGAAGACGTTTGGCATCCACACACTGCCCGTTCTGTATGTATATATCACAGAAAATAGGGTCCAGGCATGTGTGTGTGTGCGTGTATGTGTGTGTATGTATGTGTTCCAGAAGCATACACACCTGGCTGA
This sequence comes from Pangasianodon hypophthalmus, assembly GCF_027358585.1. NCBI lineage: Eukaryota > Metazoa > Chordata > Actinopteri > Siluriformes > Pangasiidae > Pangasianodon > Pangasianodon hypophthalmus. The sequence continues at coordinate 16,650,218 of NC_069731.1, read as the reverse complement.
ACAGATGCTCCAGGAAGCCGTGGAGCTTCTTCTGCTTGTCAGGAGATATCCACATGCTGGCAGGCATCTCGTCTCCTGTGTGTGTGTGTGTGTGTGTGTGTGAGAGAGACACAGACAGAGAGAAAATGAGAGGGGTTCATTAGGCCACAGAGACAGACAACAGAGGCTCTATTACTCTAATGAAGCAGAACGGCCGCGGCGTGAGAGCAGTGTTGCTCTTTCATGGCCACTGCTTAGCAATTAGCATGTAATGGCTATCAACTTGACACAGACTGCACTTTGGCAGTGTTCTAATTCAGCTGTCAGAGGAGTGGCTGAGCATCACACACTCGAAGAGCACAGAGACGATCAGAGCAGGATAAACACACTAATCAAATAATATGTTATATTAAAATACAATAGTAGTAGGTTCTGTAGTATAGGAAGCCGTGTGTGTGTGTGTGTGTTACCGGAGTCCATCTCGTCACTGTGGACGTAGGAGCTGCAGTGGCTGCTGCAGATGCTGGTGAAGGATGCGATGGAGTTCCTATTACTGTTACAGTCACTGCAACGACAAACGCAATATGTTACAGCTTCATCAGTGTGTTACTTCTGTTAGCATTTGTTCCTCGTAAAACAGACGAGTGCAAATTCTAACAGCAGTTTCCAGGTTCATCGATTTGGCGCATTTGTACGATCAAACTTGCAAATATCAGAACATAAAAAAATTTCTGAAAAAAATGTGAATATTTTCAGATAAACACAGTTAAACAAGGACAGTAATTTGCCATGGCAAGTAATATAGCAAGTAGAGTAATATAAGTATAGGGACAATTAAAGGTGTGCTGTTATAGAAAAATAATCAATGATGCAATGCAGCTTGATAAGTTACTGTTACCACCCCAGAAGTTATTTTCAGATAACAAACATCCTAAAACGTAAAATCACAAAGTCACAAGAAAGTACATGTAATGTAAATGTTTAACATTAAAGCTGTAATCATATTGGGTGCTTTAGTATTCAGCATTGTGTGTGTGTGTGTGTGTCTGTGTGTGTGTGTGCGCATGGGACCTGTAGGAGTCTCGGTTGCTGATGGTGTCATGACCCGAGTCCTCCTGCTCGTCTCCTGCCACGTTGAAACACACTCGTTTCCCGTTCCGCTCGGCTCGCTCACACTCGCTCTCAGCCGAGATGAAGCTCTCAGATGGCTTCGCCTCAGGGCTGCTGGGGTGCGTGATGGACGACAGCAAACTGAGCGACAGAGAGAGAGAGAGAGAGAGAGAGCGAGAGAGAGAGAAATGTTATTGAGGATTGTTTTGTTTGTGTGTGTGTGTGTAAGACATTTGCTTTTTAAGATTATTTTATTTTATTGATTTAACATATTTCCAAGAAATATTTCTCACAATGAAAAAGAGAAAGAGAGACAACAACAAAAAGCGACAGAGGAAGAATCAAAGGCCAAAAGGCTGAAAGAAAAACAGAAAGAATGAAAGAACGAGAGAAAAAAATGAGAGAAAATGCAAAGAAAGAAAACAAGAAAGAATGTGAGAAAGAAGAAAGAAACTGAGAAAGAAAGTGTGAGGAAGAGTGAAAGAAAAAGTAAAAGAAAGAAAGGAAAAAAGAAAGAAAGATGTTTGGCAAGTTTTGCACATTACTTTGTTTTTCAAAATCATATAAATTTGTAGCAGGTGTGTGGGGTTTTTTCAGCAAAAATCCACAAAAGGTCAAGATTATGTTTATGTTCATGTGGTTAAGGACACATTATATCACACTGTATGAATGCTGGTATATTGTGTTAGACATATCATGTCACACACACACACACACACACCACAAGCACCCTATAAAAGCTATATTTCTGGAAGACGAGCCAGCGCACTAATGTCCTCATGATGTGTGTTTGGAGTGGGAGTGTGTGCAGAACGAGGGCTGTGGCCAAACAAAATGAGAGCCTGTTTATGTTTGGCTTCTGCACCTCGACTTCAGGAGGCTGGAGGTCCTCAAAATATTAATAACATCATACACACACAAGCAGCTGTGTCAACACTCACAAATCTGACCCCCGGGCACACGTCTGCAGAAGGAAATTCACCAGGTCTCAAAGTCTTTTTCTTTTTTTGATTCCAGCACTTGCTTGAATACATGTGTGTGTGTGTGTGTGTGTGTGTGTGTTTAAGTCCTGTTTTCAGTGAGTCAACACTTCAGTGTGCGAGCGCGGTCTTCCAGATACTAACACATTCCACTCCTCACATCTTGTTCAACTTCTGCGTTTAAACTGTTTTCTCGTTCCATGCATACATTTTTCCATTACGTCATGCAGCAAACCAAAGTCCATTCAGGAGGTAAACAGAAATATGTGTGTGTGTGGGTGTGTGTGTGGGTGTGTGTGTGTGTAAGCAGACACACATGTGGAAGATCATCCAGCTAAGAGCTCTTCAGACTGAGGTTTGTCTGTGGCATCTCATCAAACTGAGACCGAGTGCCAGAACAAGCAGCTTCAACTGGTAGCACGTGACCGAGCCGCGACCATGCAGACCCGACCGAGGCTGAGGCTCGATGGAGGAGACAACAACCAGCTTCTTATTTGACCAACTGTAACGCAAAGATCCAACCAAAGGGATGGAGTTTTGGATTTAATTGGAGCCTGTGCATTTGACTGCATCTGTTCACTTGTTTGTTTGTTTGATTGCTCACTTGTTTGCTTGTTGTTTGATTTTCTGATTGATTGTTAGATTGCTTTTATCTTTTTGATGCTTTTTGCTTGTTTTTTGCGTGTTTGATTGATTTGTTTGTTTGAGTGATTGATTATTTCTTTGTTTTTTTATCTTGTTTCTTGTTGTTTATTTATTCATTAATTGTTTGATTGATTGATTGCTTGTTTGATTGATTGTTTCATTGTTTGATGGTTTCCTTGTTTGACTGTTTGTTTGGCTGTTTGTTTCCTTGTTTGGTTGATTGATCGTTTCCTTGTTTGATTGCTTGTTTGACTATTTGTTTGATTGCTTGTTTGATTGTTTGATTGCTTGTTTGACTGTTTGTTTGACTGTTTGTTCCCTTGTTTGACTGACTGATGTCTTCTTGTTTGATTGCTTGTTTGACTGTTTGTTTGATTGCTTGCTTGTTTGACAGTTTGTTTGATTGAATGCATGTTTGTTTGATTGCTTGTTTGATTGTTTCCTTGTTTGATTGTTTGTTTGACTGATTGTTTGATTGTTTATTTTTTGCTCAGTTATATTTGATTCTTCCCTTTGCTGTTACTGAAATCCGATCACGCTTTTATTTTCCGTATGAGCCACATTTTCGTGTTTGCTTATAACGCCTCATTAAAATTTCACATTACTTATTCATTAAAAATGATCTGGACCAGACATTCAGATGCCATTACGTGGTTTCAGTTATTGATTTTTCATTACACGTTTTTCAGGATTTCTTTCCAAACTGTTATCGCGGTACCTAATGCGATTATGGTATCACAAGAACACTAAAATAGGCAAAGAGATAAAGACTTGAAAGACTTAGAAACTAAAGGTGAATGATACATTGTTAAGAAGAGAAAGGCTGGAATGCAAAGAACATAAAACACTGGACAAGTAATAAAATGCAATGCACAGTAATGAGATGAATAAATGAATAAATAAATAAATAAAACTCGTCAGGACACGTTTTGAAGGCAGTAGGGTCACGAGGGGAACCGCGTATACACAGTACGTCAGCCGTATGCACTCCATTCGAGGGTCAGATACAAAAGTTTAAAAGTTCAAATGTACATGTTTTAATCCTGTCCCTCAGGAATTGTCAGAAAGCATTTATTTAAGAGGCTGAGAAGCGATTTCATGAACAAATATCCTTTTGTCCCTAAGGAAAAGGGCAAAAAAAAGGAAGGAAGAGAGAGCGCTATAGCTGTAAATCACTAAATCATTCACATGGAGCTGCATTCTCTCTGATTTTCAGAGCACTTCATTTGGCCATGGATCCTGTATCCAGCGGAGGTCGATAGCCATTTTAATTTAGAGCAGAGGCAGATACACTGATGGAGTAAGCAGCCTAGAGCTACTCATTACTGTGAGGAAAGTCATTAACCCCTCACTGGCCCTCACACCATTACACTGAACTTCAGATAAACACATGCTCTAACTGCCATCACTGCAAATACATCAACAACACAAATGTACAACTTTACCAGCACAATATATGCTTCCTAATGAGGACTGGGAGAAGGGAAAAGAGAAACGGAAACTTTTCATTAAGCTTGTTTAGATGGTCAGTAACCCTGCTGTAAATTAGTTTGGCCTGAGTGACATTTATAGTTCTGTCCTATTCTTTTGTCCTGACTTTATAGTGTCCTACTTCCTGTTCAGCATTAGTATGCTCGTAAACAATGAAACAATCAACAGCACGACCGGGTCAGGAAGTATCACCGCACACGCAGAGCCAGGAATACACACACTCACACACTCACACACACACACACACACACACACACACACACACACACACAAACCACAAATGTAGTCCTAATACATAATACAGCCAGATTAATGGAATATAATGTTTAAGACACGCCCCTAAGGAATATTTTGGTGAAATAATAAAATTTACTCAAATATCTCCTGAGCTTATGTTGTGTACTCTGAGATGCTTTTCTGCTCACCACGGTTGTACAGAGTGGTTACTCTGAGCTCTCTCATCAACAAGGCGTTTTTGTCCACAGAACTGTCACTCATTGGATGTTTTTGTTTGTTTGTTTGTTTGTTTGTTTTTTGCACCATTCTGTATCTAGAAATTGTTTTGCATGAAAATCCCAGGAGTTTCTGAAAACTCTGCCCAGCATCACATTTTTCCCCATTCTGATTTTTGTTTTGAACATTAAATAAAGCTTTTGACCTGAATCTGGATGGTTTTATGTATTGCGTTGCTGCCACATGATTGGCTGATTGGATAATTGTCACTCTGTATTACTGTGTTGCTTGAGAATTATATTACAAATCGGTCACGTTGCCTGAATACAATTTTTTTGGCCTATTTTTCGAACATTGCAACTCTGCTTCTAGTTATAATTATATTATCAACCATGTTTCGTTTCAGCTTTCTAATACAATCTCACCTTTGGTTTTTGGTCAGCAGGGCCTGGAGACTGAAATCTAAGTGTGTTAAGGAGAAAAGTGATTCCAGCTGTCCAAGCTGGCTGTCCTGGTAGCATTATAGTGTTCAGCTTTACCATGGAAGTTATGTATATCAGCACATCTGCGTGACATCAGTGAACAACTGGATGGAAGTACACTCTCAGAAAAAAACAGTACTAAATTGTACCTTTTCTTGTTACTGGAGTGATAACCCTCAGGTATCTTCTGTATCTTTCACATGAAAATGTGGATAAATTGATTTAAGGATCATAAGTAAACCATAATTAGTTTTTAAAGTAAAGCGGTGAATGATATACCCTTGTATCATTTACCACCCCAGCGATAAGGAATGGTACAGTGTAGTACCCTTATTTGCTAAGATTTTGGGTGAGATAGATTCCTTTTACTTGTTAAATACAGTAGCCTCATATCCCCAAACTAAAACAAACCACTCCTTTAAATTCCTGAATGAATCAGCCTGGAACTCTCAGTACACAAATATCCATCTAACTGAATTCAATTTCTCCACTACAAGCAATTCTGAGAAAACACACACGTTTCCATGTCCACGCTAAAAAATGCTGAAAACCTTCCGATTATTAGAGGAGCAGGTACTAAAAGCAGTTTGTATCATTAGCAAGTCATGAATGAATATCAATGCAGCGATGTGAGTCGAGCTAATGAGCTTTTGAAGGGTGAGTGCTATACACTGCAAGTCCGTGTTAAAGCACAGAACAGTAATAATTACGGCCACTGAATTGCAGAACATTTTGTAAAAGCTGACAGCGATGAGAGTGTGATCTAATTAGTCTGGTGTAAGAACTGCCTACGGCTAGATGCATCGCGATTGCATTATACATCGCAATTTCAAGACCATGAGGGTTATTTTCTCGTGATATGAGGAAAAATAAGGGAGGATGAATTCAGTGTTTTCAGAAATCGCCTTAGTAAAGCTAAGATGTTGGATCCAGGGGACGGGGTCTGTGATTTTTCTCATTTTGTTACAGTGGTGGAAAACATGACAGAATTAGCATATTTATTATGCTTATAAATAATGTCAAATTGAATTTCATGAGAATTGTAATAAAAATAGGCTCTATGAGTGGAACGCTGAGGGAAAATACTCTCTAGACACAATAAAGAGCTCAAATATAATTGTATACATTTAAATGATGTGCCTAATTTTTTTTAAATAGTTTGCTTGTAAAAGGTTTGTATAGCTTTATATGTTAGAAAACATTAGCTCTGCAGCTTTACTGCTTCAGACACATGACATCATTGAGTTTAAAGAGCAAAATTGTGCAAATTATATATTTTTGGCTGAACAACAGCTTTAACATAGAACCAATATATAGATAGATCTTCCATCTGTCAGAATCTGTCATAACCTCTGCAAGACAACATTTACAATAACCTTATTACAATAGTCACCCTTGGATTGTTTAACAAGTAGCTCATAAAATTAAATCTAAAGGCAAGAAATTGGATTTGAACCAAGGATGATTTAAACCCAATGGAAAGTACCAGAAAATTGTGCAAATTTCATTTTCGTTTCTCTAAGTAAACATCCTGCATGAAAAACAGCAATGACCTACATTGGATGTAAAAAGGCTACACACCCCCGTTAAAATTACTGTTTTTTTTTTTTGTGATGAAACGCAAAATGAAACCAAATAATAAATAAATCAGATCTTTTTCTACCTTTAATGTGATATAGCAACCAAAAACAAATTGAAAAATATTTAGAAAAAAAAAACTTACAATAACCTGGTTGGATAAAGATGAGCTTTTTTTTTTTTTTTTAACAGGGGTGTGTATACTTTTTACATTACATGTAAATTACAAAATGAATCATTATTATTTTTCTATTATCCTACAACCGAAGACTATACTTACTCATGAATCTGTCCAGCGTAGCACTCCATCTCCTTCATTGCCGTGTTCAGTTTGGTGAGCAGTTTGTGGTATGCGTCGACGGTGAGCAGGTCTTCCTCTCGCAGCAGGAAGCGCAGGCCGTGTCCCTCCGTTCGGCCCAGACTGTGTCCCGATGGAGCGGCCATGCTGGTGATGCAGTGTTGCACGTGCACCATGGGGTTCAGCTTGCCTGAGAACATACACATTAGTTTTTTAATTAATGTCAAATTGTATAATTTTCTAAACTTGACTATAATCAGTATTTAATTGGATTATCAGTGTATATATAGAAAAAAAACACATTTACTTCGACTAAATATATTGTCTAAATCCTAATTTCCAAACCCCAGTGTGTCCCGTCTCACCCTGCTCTGCGCTGTGATTCCCTTTCTCCAGCGTGGAATTCTTCCTGTTGTCCAACTGCACACCGAAAGCGCTTCCCAGAGATGTTGTGGTCTTGGGGTAGGACACCTCCATCACGTTAATGTGGCAGTTTGTTGGGCAGAAATCGCTGCTGTGGAGAGGTGACACCTTGGTTTTGGCTTGCTTGAATGTAGGCCAGGCTCTGTTTTTCAGCACCCGGGAAAACTGAGAGCGGAAATTGGGTTAGTGTTAATATTTCCGGGATGGACAAATAATTATCCCGGACGCTCAGGACACACAGATCCTGTCCAGCATATTAATTTTTTATTCGTAGTTGCCTTTCCAGAAAAGGACACAAAATCCTACTCTTTTTTGACTTTCACAATGTGATGACAAACTCCATAATGCTTTAACTATAGAGTGTGCTTGTGCTTGTACTTGATCTGAATCCCACCACCTGCTGCACTACACACATGGACTGAAGCACGATCTGGCTGACAGTTGAATGAGTGTTGCTAGCAGATTAGCACGCACTAATCTCAAACACTCAGGAACACACAGGTATGCAAAAACACGCAAATAAAGTCTAGCAAAGAGCTATCATTTAGCAAACATGCAGTCATCTTGGAAAGAAAAATACACCTGAATCACTCTACTTACTTGTAAATAAATAGCGTAATCTATCAAGTTAGCAAAGCTAGATTATGTTTGGTAGTAACTTTTTGTCAGTCGTGAAAACACGATGGCTAAAAGATCATATGCTAGGTTGTTTTCCTCACGCACTGAATGAGCTAACTAGCTCCAGTCAGTTAGGCACTACAAGCACACTGGAGCTTTTACTAGCTAATTTTGTGTGTAGTCAAAAACTAGCAGCCATTTTCCGTTACATTTACCATAGTTTTAACATTTAAAACCTTTCAGCCATGGAAAAGCATGGCTGTAATGATGTTAAAGCTAATGCTACTTCAGAACACAACTGCTAACAGTGGGGTAGTGATTTCTGTTGATAACATGCATGGCTCATCCATCAGCAGCACTCCAGCTGGTGGACTACACACTCATTTATCCGCAACAACATAATAGATAATCAACTCAGTGCCAAAACAAGGCCTTCAAACAAACAACACACACATTTCTGGAACATGTACAATCCACTGATTAATCAGCACAACCGTTCTCTGCACCTACACGATTCATTTTCCATCTCACAGTTATGCACTGAGATAATACGGAAAATAAAAGCATGGTTGCTTAAGGCTTCTTTAATCAACAGGCTGTACATGAGAATTTCAGCTCAACACATCCCTGTCACGCCTGGAGTTTCGTTTATTTCTGCGATTACTCGTCAACAAAACACTGGAATTGGAATACGCTCCTTTTGAGGAAATGACTCTCAGATGAGCTGCATATTTTGCAAATTCAGAGATCTGTGCAAACAAAACCAGATCCAAAATGCACTTGAAACGTCGCTTTGAACTTTATGAATAGCAACTCGGCCTCGGGTAGCAGCACACGTGGCAGTGTCATGTGGAACTGTAACCTCTTTCCATAGGAGCTCGATCCCAGTCGTAATTCAGATTACTTCACATCAAAAAAGTACTTTGAAGACCATATTGTATAATAAATGCACACAAATAAATGTCGACAATAGAAAAAGCCATAGAAACAATGCCTACACTTTCAGCCTCATTAAGAAATCTAGAAAAAAATACAGCTGTAAATAATGTTGAATTTTCAATTCTGATTGGTCAGAAGGTGTTAATTCATTTTGCATAAAAGCAGCTGGGGAGAAGGGTTAAAATCTCCCTCTGTTCAGACAAGGCTGTGCTGCATAGGGTCTTCATTTGCATACAGGAATGTGATTGGCTTTTATATTTTATGATGCAATAACACTTGCATGATACCTGTTTAATACTTTATTATACTAACTCTCCCTTTGTTTTCCACTGCCGTGAAAATTTTCACACTTTGACCAGCCTGAGCATGCAAATTAATCCATGCTGAAAATATTTAATCATTAAAAATCAGATTTAATAAACACTATGAATATTAACTGAGTAATACCAATACTCTATTCCACTAACCTAGGTCATCATTTTTAAATGTACTTTACCAATAAGAGCCCAAAAGGCCCAGACTGTGGTCCTCCTGATGGTAGGTGTGCGCAGGAAAGAGAGCTAATAAGCGATGGAGGAAATAGACCAGCCATCACAAATGATTCATTCTGATTCATTCTTTTACTTCAGGTTTCATTCTTGTACTTCACAGCACTTTTATTTCCTGCTGTTCAGCACAGGTCAAAATGGCCTGACCATGATCTCTGCAGTAATACAGTATATTATTTTTTCATGTTCATTCCAGACGTTTTTACTGCAATCTTACATGCAGGAGATGAACTACGGCCCTGACACTCACTTTCCTGCTTCATCAACTGGCATTGGCAAACAGGGGGCCTCCCAGCATGCTGCAGGAGGGAAATGATGTAAAGTGACAGGACATTAGTTGCTACTTATAACCAGTCAATAGATTGCAGAACAAAAAAAAAAAGAAAAGAAAAAGAACACAGTCTGACACATGCCATCTTTCCAAATACAGACAGCTGGGAAGAATCAGATGGTTCCCTTTACGCTGAGTGAATCAGCTTCTGCTGGGGTTCAGGAACAGCGTGGACAGGTTCAGGAAGGGAGGATGGTGTAGTGAACACCAGCTGACACGGGAATCAATCCATTTCATTCTTTATATGGTCACAGCTTCAGGTCAGTTGATTTCGTTTCCTTATTTGGTCTGATTATTTATTATTATTTAACATTTTATTATGTAACATTTTCACTTTCAAGTGACCTTATACCACAGCTCTGTTGCATTCTCGAAACTGATTTGTCAATTTTTATAGTAGTTCCAGCTGTAAGGCAAATCACAGATTTACACTGATGCACTGTTTTTTAAAAGTAACAACTCATTCACAGAAACTTATGTATATGGTGAACACTCCACATATTTTTTAAAATGTATTTATTTATTAATATGGTAAAGTTTTTGAAGGAGTCTCCAGTGTCAGTGCTTCATAACAGTCAAAGGTAAAGCTGTAACTTTAATTTTTGCAGCATGGGAAAGAGAAGCTGGTGAGGGAACAACAGTTTACAATAATATAAGTTGTATGTAAGTATTACAATCCACAGGATGGAACACAGGATGTTCCACTACATTAAATGCAACCATAAAAGGATAAAAATAGAGTATGATGTGTTGTTCAGTAATTTAAAAAAATGGAATCACATGCAAAATGCTGTGGAATAAGAGGAACAAACAGTAATGCCTCTTCATGCAGAGCCACATCACCACCCCGTCATTGATTAATTTCCTATAACAGCATGTCCTGTGGTGTTTTATTCCTTACTTATCTCTGTTTTTTTTTATATTGCCACTATTTAGTATTTAGTGATTTGCATTTACTTATGCACATTCTTTATAGGCTGCGACATTATCAAGGTCTACATTCACAGAAAAATCTGCACAAACATACACACATGTCCAGTCCTACACACACTTTATGTAGACCTGTGCCTGGTAACTTCTACACCATAATCCATAATATTTCATCACACGGAACATGGATAGGTTGCCAAATAGCTTGACAGTGACTTGGAAAAAAAGATATTAACCTCAATGATCTAGCTTCTCGGTATGAGTATGTGGATAGTGTTCTGTACCTTCCTGTAGTTGGTGATGCGGCGGTTGATGTGCTCGAGTCTCTCCGCACACATTGAGCTGAACCTGAGCTGCAGCTCCTCTGGGACAAGCTCTGTGCTGGAGTTTATCCGGCTGCACGTCTGCACCAGCTGCTCGTCGTTCCGAGCCAAGGCCTCCAGGATCTGAAAAGGAAGAGAGGAAGAAAGGAAAAAAGAACGCAGTCAGATAACACAGGCCTACTGTACATATTTTGTGTATGGGCTATGAGAGATCTGGGCTTTTCTTACAGACCACTGTTGAGAAAATAATTTGAATTTTACAACCAGTCTGCCTCTCAAACTCAAACAATCCACAACAGTGTTACATATTAACATTTTCCAAGGAAATATGAACTTTTCCCAGGCAGATTTAGGCAATAAGGCAAGAAAGCACAATAGCGCTAAGACTTGCAGAGTTGCATATACTGTATTTTCTCAACGTTGTGATTTCCTCAGCATTTTATAAGACAACTCAGCTGAAATTCATTATAAAGATATAAGATGCAGAAAACTAAACACACCACAAAGGAGCAAAGGTGTTACTGAACAACATTACTCAGCAACTCTGGTTAAGTGGCTCTGGCTGCTGTGTTCCCATCTCATCAAACATCTTCTGCATCTGCACTTTCAGTTGAGACATTTATCTATTTGGCAGATGCTTTTATCCATACAGACTTGAAGCAGAATCTCATCTGATTAAGGCACAAATGAAACACCATTTTCTGTTTATCCCAAATATAACTGGTCAAGTTTGGTGTCCAATTTTTGCCTCTTCAGTTTTGTAATCGAGCTATGAGCTTACAAATACCAGTTTAGTATTGTGCAAAGTGCATATTTGAATCATCACACATTTGAGTTGTTCAGTACCTCAAACATGGACTTACTGTATATGTAGAAGTGAATTGGATAATAATAGGCCTGTAGTATGGCTGTATTGACATGGACTTCCTTAGACTTATTGGGATTTGTACTTGGATTGTCTCTTTGTAATATGGTCATTGTGTCAGCCGGGAAAATAATGTTTGTGTTATCTTTTCCTTATGCATGCAAGTTTGAAAAGAAACCTTAATCATTGGAGCAATGCACGAATAAAGCCAACTAGCTGAAGTAAAGGCTTGGCTATGGAAAGGATTTCATGTTTTTTTTTTTTTATCTCAATTTTTCATATGGACATGATCTTGATTTGGTCTTGACCCCCTTAAGGTTTGGTCTTGACTTGATCCCCAGTCCTGGTCTTGACTTGATCCCCAGTCCTGGTCTTGGACTTGTCTTGGACTTGACAATGACTGTCTCGACTACAGCCCTAGCCTATGGTTCCAATTTGAATTGTGTATACAGATTTAATACAGACATATTCTACTTTTTATTGAGCAAACAATGTCATCGGTGGCTAAACTGGTGGCTATAATCTTCCGCCTACTTGCTTAAATGACATTTTCTTTAAGTTTGCTCAATGGACCTGAATATGACTCTCTGGCAGTCCTGAGATTTGAACTCTGGCATTTCTGAGATTTGGTCACTAGGACAAATCCTTAAATGCCAAGCTACCAATGTCACACTGACAAATGACAAATCATACCCTCATTCTTTTGGGGAATATTCAGAGGAATGGCAAGAATTGTCTCTCTGCTCCAACAGAATCCTTTATGCTAGAGTTGACTCTACTTGATTCGATTTGATACAGTTTGATTCGATTTGATTCGATTTGATTTCATTCGACTTGTATAGATTTGTATTGAGCTTTAAACAGGCTTCATATAAACCTTCTGTTAGCCCGCATTTGCACACAATATTGCCCTGTTTGAATCCCAAAAACATTCCCCATTCAGGCAGCCACTTCATCTCACTTCCTGTCCTCCAAGAATCATCTGCCAAAAATCCCTGCGGTGTTATTAAAGAATGCACTTGTATGATTTCCCACACCTGTCTGCAACTTTGAGACGCCAAGAAAAATTTCGATAGAGCTCCGAGCTACAGTCATGTCCAAAACGGAGAACCGCCAAGAAACTGACTAGAAGCAGCAGGGATGATAATACGTAAGACATAAAACAGCATGCTAAATGAGTTAACATCACATGTTAGTTGTTACACTATGGCAATAACATAAGTGTTTCTGTATGAATGACATTTGTGTCAAAACAATTAAATACAAATCTGTGAATGGGATATTCAGATAAATTTGTATTTTATATTAAGATTCCTCAAACAGGTTGGTTGTTTACACATCTTGTTATAGACATGCCCCCAATAGCCCTTCACTCCACCCCTATCTGTAGTTCTCAGAAATACATAAATACAAATATTAATCTACCCAATGGTAAGGAAGTTAGATGACAATTAATGCCTGGGCCACATTACAAGATTAATACAATTCCAACCAATGTTGAAAATGTGAGAGACATCTGGGTATATTTTAGATATATACAATATATCAGTCAATTATATCAGCCAAAATGCACTGAATTTCTTTGGATTTCTTTGAATTTCTTTGGAAAAATATGACTTCAGATCAAAACCAATGACGCCATCACACACCTCCTACACACAATCCTGAGCCATCTGGACACCAGGAAGGGAAATTATGTTAAAATGCGTTTAACACTATAAACCTCTCCAAACTCACCAACAAGTTGGAGGACCTGGGACTTACCCCGTTCCTGTGTCAGTGGATCTCCAACTTCTTGACAGACAGACTACAAGGAGTACAGGCGGGCAGACATGTCTCACCCTCCCTCACCTTCAGCACTGGAGCCCCCAGGGTTGTGTCTTGAGCCCACTGCTGTACTCATTGTACACTTATGACTGTGTGGCCCCTTCCAATTCTGCCACCATTCTCAAGTTTGCTGATGACACTGTAATGGTGGTCCTGATCTCTGATAATGACAAGAAAGCCTATTTGGAGGAGATTAAAAGCCTGGAGAACTGGTGCCAGCAAAACAACCTCCTCCTAAATTAGCAAGACAAAGGATTTGATAGTGGACTTCAGCGCAAAGCAGGAGAGGAGCTACCAACCACTTAAGATCAACAGGACCCCAGTGGAGAGAGTGGACAGTTTCTGGTACCTTGGTGTCCACATCATGCAGGGCCTGTCATGGTCCTGTCACATTAACACCCTAGTGAAGAAGACATATCAGTGTCTTTACCACCTAAGGGACTTCAAACTGCCCTCTAAGATGCTAAGGAGCTTCTACTCCAGCACCACCAAGAGCATCTTGACGGGAAGCATCAAAGCCTGGTTTGGGAACACCACCAAGTAGGATAGGTGGGCTCTCCAGAAGGTGGTGCGATCGGTTGCGCGTACCATCCGCACTGAGTACTCTGACCTGTGGTCTATCTACAGCAGTGCTGGACCAAGGCCAGGAGGGTTGCGAAGGACCTCAGCCATCCAAATAATGGACTCTTCTCTCTCTTGAGGCCAGGGAAGCGCTTTCACTCCCTGAAGGCCAACACAGAGGGAATGAGGAAGAGCTTCTTCCCACAGGCCATTCGGGCCCTCAAAAAAGACAACACCTAGGACTAGACCTTGGATTTGTTTGCACAACATCACATCCCTTACATTCCTGTTTATCTGTATTACCCTGTATTTATAAATATTTATTATATGTTAGATAGTTCTACCTCAGCTCGATGTTGCACACCATTGTATTGCACATACCATTCCATTCCAACCAAACTTCATGTCATGCAACACAAGAGAAGGGGGAAAAAAACTAATCTAGCAACAGCTGCTAGTTATCTGGTGTTATAGGTTAGCTGCTAGTTATAAGGAAGCAGTGATATCTCTGTACCTTAGCTGTGAGGCTGAAGAAGCCTTTTGGCTCCACCATCTTCTCCAGTACGTGGCACTTGATCCCAGCTGTGCTGTCGTACTCGTAAGCCACACCATACTCCAGGTGCACGTTATCCACCGTCAGACTCACATGATCCTTCTTCCCATCTATCAAAGCGATGGTATTGAACTTGTCCATGACCTCTGCAGAGCACACACACATACTCACACTCAGCAGGGTTACACACTGTAGATTAGTACCATACACATTCGGAGAAATTTCTCTTTGGTTTAGCTGACTAAGGGATTTTATTTGAAACACTGTCAAAGTATGCTGCTACTCTCTAGTGTCATATGCACTCAAATATTTATGTAAGCATAATGAAAATTACAGTGTAGTGCAGTTTGCAAAAAACGGGCCATTTCAGGCAGCTGTGTAAAGCACTTATGACACAGTAGTTAATAAGCCAGTTAATGAACATTATTCCACACCAGTTAAAATTCCTGACTGGTCAGAAGGTGTTGAATAATTTTCGAAATATGAATTCTAAAATGTTATCATTTCTATGGTAGCAGCTAATTCACTGGGACTTCACTGGTTGATGTTTCCATAATTTAAGCCTAATAATAAACATTTCGAAATGTGCTGTTATTTAATAAAGAAAAATATATAACTGTTGATATGGCAAAATTTTCTGTAATTTAGCATTTTTAGAAGGAGTCTCCAGTGCCAGCGCTTTGCAAAAGTCAGATATAAATCTATAACTTTAAGTCTTATGCCTCTGGAAAGTCTTCTGGATGTGTTTTGTGGTTCCTTAGCAACATCATGAGCTGCACTTTTGTTTTATTGGCGAGGGAGCTTTAGCTGTTATAACGTAAGTGACTTGTTTCACGGATATTCCACAACCTGACAAAAATGTAACACTAAACGGATAAATAGTACCATATATCATTCTTTAATAAACAAAAATGTGTAGCCATTGCCAAAATATGTGGTATAAGGGGAATAAAGCAATTCATGACGTGCTATTGTAGGAAAATGATCAACCCCGTCATTGATTGTTTTCCTATGACTGCATACCTCGTCGAATTTTATTCTTAACATAATGAACATCTTGGAATTTGGGATATCCGCTGGCTTTACCTCATACAGCTTCTGAATGAGTTACATAGTTGATGAGGAACGTCTGTCTTGTTTTTCTGGAAAATTGGTATACTACAGAATAATTTTTCTACATTTAATGCTAAAGCGCAAACTGCAATTATGCCATGGATTTGTGTATATATACACTTCTGGTCAAAAGTTTGGAGTCAACTGTAATAATTTATTCAATTATTTGGTTCACTGAAAATGTATCTCTATATCTATATAATATAATTCAGACATGGTTTGATTTTAGTATTCCAATTATTAATATCAACAACATTCCCAGCTCTTATTTAGTCATTTTTAGAATCATCTAGTGCTGTACATTATTGTGGACACATTTAACATTTCTTTTTATGAATCATATTAGAAATAATTGAATCATCTGATACATGAATCTACAACTAAATCAATGTTAAAAACAGTAAATCTGTACTATTCTTCACGTATCTAATTAATAACTCATTACTCAAGCAAATCCGCACTCAGTCCATATTCCCGTCCATATTTTGAATTTCAGAATCAATTCATCTTCACTGAGGTGAATGATTGAAATGTTTTCCCCTCTAATGAGTAGCAGGTGTGACTGCGGAAGAGAAATTCACAGCACCATGAGAGACAAGCAGACAGCTGCAGTGAACATCATGATGATAGAAATGGCACAGAGACAGCGTGTGTGTCTGTGTGTGTGTGCATATGTGGTGTTTAGAACTACCTTCCACTTTACACTCGAACACCTCCCCATTCTCCTCAGTACTAGGTTTCTGGCTGGCCTTCTGGTGGTCCTCCAGGGCACTCTCACTGTTGTTATACACCCACTTTATGGAGTCTTGCTGAAATAAGAAACAACCAGAACACAAATGTTTAGACTGGCATTAGGGTTCGGGTTCATTTGGCGAGCACGCTCTGTTCACGCTCTGTCCAAAAACCTTAGACCACCACAAAAAAATTTTTTTATTTCATTGTCCTGGTTAAATAAAGAAAAAATTATATTTGTTTGACATTTATTACTGAAGAACTTGTTAGTTGAACCTGAGACTTATTTATTGTATTATGTAGAAACTGTAGTGCTCTATGCCTATTCCTTACAAATGGAAAACGGCATTATGGGTATACTGTATTTACCATAATTTGGACGCTAACTCTAAGCAGTGCATTGAGCGACTTGAGCACAATCAGCAAAGGTCCCGAAATACTGCACTATGGAATACATATGTGTTAATTGTTGTTTGTGTTACGTGCGATCATTCCTGCTTTCAATCAATAAGAACACTGTATTTCGACTTCTATTAGTGAAGTATCATGGATTCTTATTTGTTAAGTCAATGTAATAGTTTTTTTTTGCTAATATTTAATATTTAATCGCATCTAACCCGACACTGTATTTGTATTCGCTGTATAGTTTAATGGTTGAAAGCTTATGGGTTTAAATCTCTGGACTATCAGACGCTGTTTGGCCCTCAAGTGAAGAACTTAACCCTCAGCTGCTTAGCTCAGTGTTTGGATTAGGTTTAGACTTGCTTTAGAGAAAAAACTTCATCAGCAGTGTGATTCATTGGTGAACTGAATCCAAAGTTCTGCTAATGACAGTTAAAGCTTTATGTGGTTTATCTCCAGCATGCCGTGCTGATTTTCTGAAGCAGTAAAGCCTGCTTGCAGCTCAGCCAGGATAAGATGTTCTCAGATCGTCTCTATAACTTGGAATAGAAAACAGAAATTTGGGACGGCAGCTCGGCCTGGGTCTTTGCAACCAGATTGAAAATCCTTTTTTTGTTTATTTATGTACAGTATATTGTGTCCTTTATATTATTTTATTATATTTTTCATGATTCAGAGTCATTTTTTCAAAATGAAAAGTGAAAAAGTACAATACAGTTGCTGAAGATGATGAACAGATGAATAGTTGACTGACGAATGTGTGATTAATGAACAGATTGTTGAGTGGATAGTAGAGGAACGATGAATGGATGAAAGACTAATGCATGGATATATGATGAATCGATGAATACTGAAGAACAAATAAATCTCTGATGAGTGTTTAATTGGATGAATTGATAAATGGATGATTAATAAATGGTTGAATGGCTGATTGACGAATGTTGAGTGGATGAATTGATAAATGGTTGACTGGATGAACTGATAAATGGATGATTAATAAATGGGTGAATTGATGACTGATGAATGGATGAAATGATAAATGGATGATTAATAAATGGGTGAATGGCTGATTGATGAATGGATAAATTGATAAATGGCTGATTAATAAATGGTTGAATGGCTGATTGACGAATGTTGAGTGGATGAATTGATAAATGGTTGACTGGATGAACTGATAAATGGATGATTAATTAATGGGTGAATTGCTTACTGATGAATGATGAATGGATGAAATGATAAATGGATGATTAATAAATGGGTGAATGGCTGATTGATGAATGGATAAATTGATAAATGGCTGATTAATAAATGGTTGAATGGCTGATTGATGAATGTTGAACGGATGAAATGAAAATAATTAATAAATGGTTAAATGCATAATTAATGAATGGCTGAATGATGAGTGATGAATGGATAAACAATGCATGATTATTATTATTGTCATTGTTGTTATTAAATATAGTAACACTGGAACATGACTCTGTAGTGCACACACTATAGTGCACAAATGGTTGATTTGGGACGTGTCTGTACCTGCGAGGGTCTGCGGTATTTCCTGCAGGCTGTGACATGGGCGATCACACTGGCGTGACTCTCTTTGCTCACATTAATGCCATTGACCTTGATAATGCACTGACCCGGGTGTAGACCTGCCACAGCCGCCACAGTGCCTGCAAAACAGACCAAATAAATACTCACCAATGAGAGAGACAGGACTGCGTTCACTGGCAACCGTTCTTTATTAACATGTTTACGAGAGCAGTCGCTTGTCTGACTACAAACAGCACGAATCAGGCTCCAAACCGTCGCTATTTGGGTAGGTGTTTTGTAAACGGAATGGCAGCTAGCATGACGAATGGCATATAAACAAGCCAAGCTCAGGATCCAGCAAACATAAACACCCTGGACTTTCTGTGCAGATAAAGTTCAAGAGGAAGGTAATAACTACGCTAGGGTGTAGTTTATGTTGATCTGTGTGGGAGTTTAGGTTCTGTAGAAAAGATTTCGTTACATGGTTCCAAGCTTTAATGATATACATGTTACTAGAAGAGTAAATATTTACATAGTTTATTTTAAAATCTCTTAAGCATGCCCAATCTTAGCATATGAAATATCGTGGTGTTCAAACGTCTGACGTTTAAGATCATGGAAAACGCCAATGTGCACAGTATTCTTACTACTGAATAATACACATTTATTATACCTCTTTTTTCCCCAAAATCTTGGGTTTCTAGGTGTAGTTTGTCTCTTGTGAGCATGAGCTACAACTTAATTGCAGGTAGGAACTAAAACTGTGAGTGGAGAACTCATTTGGATTTGTTGGTTTACCATATCATAACGGATTTGTATAGAGTTGAGAAAATCCTGACTAAAATGTTGCTTGTTAAGAAGTCACTTGCCGCTGTTGCTGAAATCACAGCTCCACGTCAACTTCATATGTTGAATATTAATGGTCACCCGTTGCTTTTTCATTTGCTAGTGTGAACATAAAATTAGTCTACAGCTGGACAACAAGCTGAGTACAGACACTACACTCATTCATAAAAGAGCTTTTACTGAGACCAGCAGGAAGGACTGAACAGCTCAGAGCAGCCATGTGTGTGTGTGTGTGTGTGTGTGTGTGTGTGTGTGTGTGTGTGTGTGTGAGACTCTCTCTGACTATCACACCCTGCCATAGCACACAATCCTCCATCTTCCACTGCATGCGGAGACAACACCACCTCGGCCAGAGATTGGCTTGGACTCCCATCTTTGAGCCTCATCATCACTTGTTTTTGGTTTTGGCTAGACATTTGAAAATGTCTTATCTTTTCATTCTGTTCTGTTCTGTCTGTCCCTCTTCACCTCCCAAGTGGTCCTCTCATCTCTTGCTCTCATTTCCTCTGTCTCATGCTGTCATGATTTCTGAAATGAAGCTATTCCGCTGAGTGCCAGTGTGGAATAGTTTTTTCCACCGAGTTTTTTTTTCATCTGTCGCTAACTTCATAAGAGTCCAGTGGACACATGTTTAAGCCCTCGACAGACTCAGATATATTCCTTTTAAACTTTTCTGAGTAGCTTTTGTCTAGCATTATCTAGCAGTTGTGAGCTAGCAAATATTAGAAACATGTATAAATACAACCTTCTCAAAAATCCTAGCAGGTTAGCTGATTTTGGCTAGCTAGCATTCTCTGTGAATGAACATCTTGTCTGGTTCGCTCATGTTATCTTGGTAGCTAGCATCAGTCATGAGAATTTCTGAATATGAATTAAAATCCTCTTAGAAATTGTGTATGGTAAGGTCATGTTAGCTACCTAGCTAAAATTAGTAGTGAGACAACTCACTCTCTAAGACATCCTGTCAATTTAGCTGGTTTGTCTGCTAGCTGGCTAGAATTAGCAGTCAAAATAATAAACATTTATAAATATGGCTTAAGAAATGTCTTCTTAGAAATGTATGAGGTTAGCGTTTGTTAGCTAGCATGTTAGCAGTGAATATTACACACATTTATGAATGTGACATAAAATTCCTCTCAGAAATCCTGTGAATGTAGCTTATGTTTGGTAACTGGCTATCATTAGCAGTAAAAAGAATAATAATAACATTTACTGTTTAAATATGGCTTAGAAATCTTCTCAGAAATCAGGATAGCCCATGTTTGCTAGCCCAACTTAGCCCTGTCACATAGAATTAACAGTGAGTTTAACAAACATTTATGAATATTACTTAAAAATCCTCTCAGACATCCTGTCAAATTAGCTCCTGTTTGGTATCTAGCTATCATTAGCAGTCAAAATAACAAATATTTACAATTAGGGTTTAGGTGTCTTCCCAGAAATCCTGTCAGGTTAGCTTATGTTTATCATAAAGGTTAGCTTTATGCAGGTTAGCAGTGATCATAAACATTTATGAATGTGATTTAAATTTAGTCTCATCAGTGCCTAAGCGTGCAGGACAAAAAAGAGAGATATTCAGTGCATTCAGTACAACTCCATTAGCACAAAAACTTTTGCTGTGTGTTAAACATTTCTGTTCATTATTTTTCTAGATTAATGTCTTACATGTCAAACATGGGTGCCACCAACCGGAGGAAATTTTACTTGCAAGTTAGTTGAAATTTTAAATGATATTTGATTATGCTACACTGTTCTTCTTTCGGCTGCTCCTGTTAGGGGTCGCCACAGCGGATCACTGGTCCACATATCTTGATTTGTCACAGTTTTTACCCTGGATGCCGTTCCTGACATGACACTCCCCAATTTTATCCAGGCTTGGGACCGGCACTGGAAGTGCACTATCTTGTGCAACGAATCAATCCCGGGCCACGGTGGTGAGAGAGCATCGTGGCCTAACCACTTGTCCTCCAGGGACCCACTTGATTACACTACACTGACGACATTTTTTTCACTCCCGTAGCACTTAACTTTCACTCCCGTAGCACTTAACTTTCAAAGATTTCCATATATGGACTCAAAGACAAGCCTATATTCCCATCTATGGCCTTTGAGGCACGCCCACACAAATTCACTCTTATTTCCATATATGGATATAAGAGCATCTGAAAGTGAGAGCGAACACTGTGTGCGCGCGCGCGTGTGTGTGTGTGTGTGTGTGAGATAAGTTTACTGGTCTGGCTGCTATCCAGTCCCTTACCTTCCTACACATCCAGCTGTGCTGCAGCTGTACTGCTCACACACAGAGAGGAGCAGCTTCCTGTGTCACGCCCTTTCCTCATATATCTCTCTCTCCATATATCTCATACTCACGCTCTATATCTCACTCTTTCTCTTTATATATTTTAATATACTTATAAATGTTATATATTTTTCTGTTTATATATTTAATATCATTTTCTCCTCATATCTCACTCTTTCTCTCCTCATATCTCACACACTCTCTCTTTATATCTCAGTCTCTCCTTATATATCACTCTCTCTCCTCATATCTCACATGCTCTCTCCTTATCTCACTCTCTCTCTCCTCATATCTCACATGATCTCTCTTTACGTCTTATTCTCTCCCTCTTTATATCACACTCTCTCCTTATATCTCATTCTCTCTCTCCATATATCTCACTCTTTCTCTTTATATCACACTCTCTCCTTATATCTCACTCTCTCTCCTCATATCTCACATGCTCTCTCTTTACATCTTATTCTCTTCCTCTTTATATCACACTCTGTCCTTATATCTCACTTTTTGCCTCCTTATATCTCATTCTCTCTCCTTATATATCCCTCTCTTACAATTTATATCTTACTCTCTCTCCCTATATCTCACTCTTTCTCTTTATATCACAGTCTCTCTCCTTATATCTCATTCTCTCTTCCTATATCTCACTCTTTCTCGTTATATCACACTCTCTCCTTATATCTCACTCTCTCTCCTAATATCTCACTCTCTCTTCCTATATCACAGTATCTCTGCTTATATCTCACTCTCTCTCTCTCTCTCTCTCTCTCTCTCTCTCTCTTTCCTCACCTCTGCCAACGGCATGCACAACAGATGGGCCAAAGCCACGGATCTGAAAGCCCAGCCCATCCGCCGAGTCTGGGATCTTCACAGTTCTGAGCATATACACACACAGACACACACACAGAAAAAAAAACACAAATTAACCACAGAAACATGACATCCATGAGCAACAAATCTTGTGTTTAAGTCATTTAATAGCCTATTCAGTGTAATGAACTATTAATTAATGAAGCCACATGAAGTGAAATTTAATAGAGGATGTTTATTAGGTAGTCAAATTTTCCATTTAGCCTGGACTAATTAACAATCGGATATTTAAGTTCCCTGGGACTAAATCCCAATGCTGCACAAAAAAAAATTGAAGCCAGCTAACTCTCACTGACTACATTAATTTCTAGTCACATGAAAAATACTGTAAATATTTCACCAACAGTTGACAAGTAAACTATACACTGCAGTGCTGAATAACTGGTGACCTTTTTTAACCTGCACAGACTTTGCTTTTTACGTACTCTCGAGGTTTGGTGCTGACCAGCACTCGAAGAGGATCCTTGCTGCTGAAACCCTGCTTGAGAAATGCTTCCACTTCATGGAATGGCCTTAAGAAAACCAGGTCTCCGTTGATAGCAAAGATCTTCTTCCCCACCTCCATCCCAGCCATCTGCACACATAAATAAAATAAAAAAAATAATAATTAAAAAGGCCTAAACCTCAGCACACACTGATATATTTTAGATATCAGTTTCCTGTTAAGTAATTATTTGTGCTTCAGTGTTATTGTCATTTCCGACATTTTCATTCTCTCAGATTTCTCATTTTTGGTCATATCTTGTTGATAAAATGGTTTAACTTATTAGTTATATTTCTCAACCTGTCTTGAAACTCAACCCACCCCAGATCCTGAAAATCTTTTTCCTAATGAGCCACTGCATGCATTCATTATCCTTCCTTTACACCAATATCCTGTAACATGACCCATCTTGCCCTTTAAACCTTTTTGAGCTCTGGGATATATCATGGCAATTCATTTTAAGTAAATATCATTTTGATTAACACCGGGTTTGAAGAGACATTTTCTCTGAACGCATGGTAAAACCTCTTCCTCTGGTTAAATATCTCACTTAAGATTCTGCCATTTTTATACAAACCCCCATCTACAGATATAGCACCAAATCTTTCATCACAATATGGCACTTCCTCCTCTTGGCTCTCAGTGGAGCTCACTGATTTTGGTGAACGAAACACCCACACATCGTTTGTGTTATTGTACATATCTCCATCGCTCACCCACTACATGTCGCTCCGTTTTCCTGAGAAATCGCAGGCAAGCCGAAAGCTTCCCTCCTGTGCCGATTCAGCATTCTGTAAAACGGAAAGCTGGCCTTTCCCTTCCCTTGTTCTCTCTCCCTTTCCTGTCTACAGCTCATGCATCACGTTGCGTGTGAGTAAGATGCAGAGAAGTTTTTTTATGAGATGGCCCTTTATCTATGCGAGTGCATGGCTGAAGCATATTGCCCCATTTAACAACTCCATATTGGAATCATGAACTCCAACTCCACATCCTCACACACACACACACACACACACACACACACACACACACACACATGGCATCACTTCAGCTCTGGACAGCATCACCATACCATCCCCCATTAGGACAGATCAAGTTTCCACAACCACAGATAGTGGAGTCCTATTTAATAGAGCCAAGATTCAGAAACACTAAAAAGAGAAATTGCCTAGGAGCTTTTAAAGCTTTCTATTTCTGTCTGACCACAAGAGTTAAACATCAAACCTCCTTCTAACACAGAGAGAATTCAATCTGAAAGCAACGATCCATAGTTCACACAGGCTTGGGGTCTGATTGAGGGAATTTCTCATGAATTAAAATTTGAACAGCTGCATGTAAGATGTAATATAGATGTAATATAATCACAATTTTGATTCATCAAATATTTACATTGTAAAACATCGCTGACTTCAGACGATGTAGCCCTAATACTCTATGAAGCCCTAATACTCTATGAAGCCCTGATACTCTATGCTCTGCGTTCAAATCCATGGGTAGGCTCCCAAAGTAGACAACATTTTTAGACAACCTGAGCTAAAATTGTGCCTTTCGATAGGTTAGCTATCCACTGAGTCCTCTTATTTTGCCAAAATTGGAGGACACATCACATGTATTACTCTCAAAATGGGTAAAGATTAGGATTATAATTTTGTTCAGCCAGCAAATTTTCCTTATAGGCTAGCTACGTAAACTGTGCGGTAAGATGAGCTAGCTAATTCACCATGATCTCTTGAGAAAAACTGACTGTGATTTGGTTCAATTTTGTTCAATTTTCTGCTAAAATTGTAAGAAAAGTACAAATGATGTTAAAGTTAAACTTAAACATAACTTTTGTAAGTTTTCATACAACTAAGTAATATGAATTATTACGAATTTTCCCCAAGCAACTTCAAAGTAATAACAAACAACCTTAAAGTAATAACATACATGACAGATCAAACTTTTCCTCCAAACGAAGAATACATTTACAAATCTTAGTGATTTTTTTGTCTCGTAGCTAAGAGTCGTATTTGTGTTCATAGATAGCTAGAAAACATTCTGTGGTGAAAATTAACCAACATGGTCACGCCTTTAACAACAATTCACAAGACTCAATTTGCCGAAAACTACATTACGAAGGTTTAAGGTAGCGGCAGCGATGGTGTTTGTATGTTTTCTTATCACGTGATCCACCTCATTTATTCAACTACACATTTATACACATTTCTCTTGAGAACAGGTTGAATTAACTAGCTATTTGTGGCTACCATGCTAGCGTTTGTGGCTACCATGCTAGCTCTTCCTGTGCTGGCTACAAAAGTGCTAGTTAGGTTTAAGGTTTAGGGTTTAGGGTTTAGTTAGCCAGCTAGGTATTTTATTTAACAAATATTACTCTATTTGTGCTCAACAACAGAAAAAGTATCTGCTGCTAGTATGAAATCCTTTCTTGAGTAAACTAGTGAGCATGAGTGAACAAACGTGATGTTTGCAGCGTGCTAAAAATGACGACCTGTAATGACATTGATGGGTGTCCCGGATGCAATACTGAAACATCTTGAAAGGAAAGGTTCTAGAAATATATTCCAGCATTAAAAAGTCCAGAGCCACTGTTTAGATGATGAAGAGGAGAATTTAGATACATACTTCTGCGTAAGAGCCTTTCTCCACCGACTTGATAATTGGAACTCTGTTACGATCCTCGAGGGTGAAGCCATATCCTCCATCACTAGGCCTTATCTACAGGGAAGAGTGCACAGAGTTTACAACAGGCAGCAGATGCTGAAATGACACAGCACAGCTACACATGAGATCATTTACATCAGGGACACTTGAGGTGAGTTGAAAATCTAAATCTAACCTCTGCGTAACCCACAGCTTTGAAACTAATATATGTGAATCGTGATCATGTGCTTCATTACATTTCTAAACCCTAAAGCATATTATCTAGTTACTAAATACTGAAACAATTCAAAATGATCAAGTGACAATTCAATGAAAGATACTTTTTAACTGTTTACAGTTACATTTCATGACAGGTTAGTTCCTATATGCAGCTATGTACAACCGTTCCCTCACCAGCATGTCCTTTTTTCACTCTCTTGCAAAGAAAAAAAATGCAGCTTTTCATGTTACAGCAAAAGCAGAAAGCGCAAAGTGCTCTGTTGTTATAGAAAATATTAATTAATTAATTAATTTTGCTCATCTATGCTTTGCATTCTGCATTGGATTCATATTCAGAAGGCTTTAATGGCTTTTTAACGGCAACATTTCTATTGTTTCTGAAACCCAAACATGTTTCGTGTTCAATCAGAATTCAGGATCTGAGTTAATTATCAACTTTCTAACATTTTTCTACTCGTTCTATCTATGCATGATAACTACAAATGTGTATGAAGTTTAACAGCTTGGCCTGCTATGCTTTTTTATCCAGTAGGCATTAAATCCCATAAATAATCTGAAATAAAATTATTGTTGATCTAATTTTCCTGTTTAATTAAAACTGGAATTATATAACAGGCCATTTACGTTTTAATCACAGGTCGAATTAAGACTACTGATCTTTTTTTTTTTTTGAGTCTCGATCTGGTTCATGTTTCATCGAAATTCCACCGTTAGTGCCGTGCTGCATCTTTCCATAACTTCACTCAGCTATAGCACACGTGCCGTCCAAGCCAAGCCGAGTGCCTCAGCAATTTTTAAACAAGGGAGCAATGAAAGACTGGTTTAGAAGCCGCCATTCATAATTAACGAGTTACATCGCAAAGTTGGCCCAAGCTCAAAATCAAGGAGCGCTACAAATCAGCAGAGCTGTGTGACTGGACAGAACAGCACAGCAGCACACGGTAAACGATAGCAGCTGTGAGAATTTACAGCCACGCATCACTCACCAGCAGAGACTTAGCGATGACATTTTCGACTATTTTCAGATCGTGCTTCATGGGCTTGTGCTTGGTATTCGATCCCTCCATCTCTTCGTCGGCGAAGAAGCGGAACAAAAGGGGCTCGTCTTTGAACTCGCTCTTCTCCAGCACTGTGAAAGAAGTGAGAATTAAACCGCGTTCTGTATTCAGACCGTGAGTAAGGAATAAATCATGACAGGGTGTGCTTTTATGGGAAAATAATCAACGACACGGTGGTGTTATGCGACCCTGACGTGAAGCGAAGTTACTGTCACCACCCCGAAGTTTTATTTTCCTATTGTCCTTTAACAGCACATCCAGAAGTGTTCCTTTTATACTACAGCAATTTGCCAACTTGTTTACAATTTGTAATTTATTAAAGAACACAGCATTCTTTTTATCCATTTATAGTTACATTTCATGTTGTGGAACATCTGTGAGACAAATTAGTTTAAAAAAATAGCTATAAACAGCCATTCCTTCACCAGCCTCTCTTTTATTCTCTGACTTTCCTTAGACTTTCTTTTGTACACATTTATGCTTTAGTGCTCGAGCTCTGATTTTTAGTGCTTACTTTCGAGCACTGTGAGCATGAAAACTGAACCACAAGCAGTGTCTGTGTGATAGACTCATAATTTAGGAGAAAAGAGCAAAAGTGCTAAAAGGAGATGGGAAAGGGGTGTTTGGGCTTCTCTCTCTCTTTTCTCTCTCTCTCTCTCTCTCTCTCTCTCTCTTAGCCAGGATGGTGGGGGTTTCACACGGCTGAGAAACACCCAGGCCTTTTTTAAAGCCTGTTTCCAGAGCAACACAACCTAAATTGTGTTTTTTTTCCATGTGCAAAATACCCCCAGTGAGAAAAAAAATAGGAGAAATATTTTTCTCCTTATTTTCCTCCATTTAACAAGATCAGATATAACGTCAACGGTCTTAATAGTGTATATAAACAAGTGTAATAACTCATCGGCACGAACACCTGCGATCAAACTTGGCGCCGGTCGATGGAAATAGATCCATTGGGGTCATTATGATCCATATATTCTGTGATTTGTCGCCTAATTGTGGGCAGTTGGGAGCAGATCTGTCCAAAACATAATAACAAATGAAGTGTGAGTCACGCATGATGTGGAGTTTGGCACAGCGTGGCTCCAGTCTTAAAATATAAGGCTTGGATTCAGTAAACAAGGAGTCACTATGGTGACGGACCATTCACTAGAGCTCACCATCACTTGGGCTAATTGGAAAAGATTAGCAATGATTGGTTCTAATGTAAGGTTCTGTTTGGGAGGCAAAATAATACAGGATCAAGCCGACGAACACAATGGAGCTTTTGTTTTCTGTAGTATATGCACGAGGTGCCTTCGAAGAAAGAGAAAGTGAGAGATGCCAGTCATACCATGATGCATGAATCCGTTGTCACACAGCTCCACCCCCAAGATCAGTGCTTCTTCTCTTGTTCGACAGTCACCCTTGAAAGAGAGAGGGGTGGGAAAAAATGACAGCTTTCATTGTCTGCCAAGAACTGTCAAACCACCACACACTCACAGCCTCTTTACACTGCGAACATATTTATATGAAAAACGACTCGACTGAGAACAACTGAGAACGGTCAGCTCAGAGCCTGGGGTCATCCAGTGACACGCCTGAAGAAGAGACGTACATTCAGTTGTCTTATTTTAAAGCTTCACGTCACAATCAATGAAAATCTGAAGGAGAATATAAAAGGATGCCGTCCCCCTGGAAAAAACAGTCAAAATGACTGCCATATTAAAATCCATCCATCCGATTTTTCCGTCTAATTTTGGATTAATAATGTTACGTGATATTTCTTAAGGTGTAATTAAAATATCTTAATAATAGACACAATTCCACTGGATGTATCCTAAGTTCCTCAGGACAAACCATAAGTTACTATAATATTCACCTAATGATGAGATGGTTATACAGAATTCCTATTGTCAATGGATCAGCATGTTTAATACACACATTTAAACTCTGCAATGAACTTCAGAGAAGTCAAATGCAAATCATACCCTCAGGACAAAATGAAGACGATAATTGAGCAATAAAACACGACAGGGCATATTGTTATAGGAAAATAATCAACAATAGAGTGGGGAAATGGAGCCTGAAGTGTTTTTTTTCCCGCTTATACCACAGCAATTTGCAATGAGTACTATTTTATATTAAACGAAGAACAACGTTGTTTTTTTATCCATTTATAGTTTAACCATCATGAATCCACTCAGCGCATGGTGCGCTTCCCAGAGCAAAGTTTATTGTTTATGCTTTTATTGTGACAAGTTTTTGTTTTGACTTTAGCCCTGTCTCCACCCCTGTCTTGCCATTGGCTTATTTCCTGATTGTGTTCACCTGTTTTCCGTTTAGATCTTGGTTAGTTTGTCTATTTATATCATTATTTTCCTGTATCTAGTTGCGAAGTCTACAGATTATACTCGTCTGTTGTCGTCAGAGATTGGACACATGCCTGGAATTGGACACCAATTATTGGTTTGCTCTAAATAAAGAAGCTGCTGAGTTTATGCACTTGTGTCCTGCCTCTAAACAATGCACATTACAGGAAGGTCACAAAAAAAGAAACTGTTCTTACTTACGTTTTAACAGCTATAAACAGTTATTCCACTCAACAGCCTCTCTTTTTCTTTTGCAAGAAATTAACAAGACAAAGTCCTGGAAGTTTTGTTAATCAAAAAACGCAAAAAGCGCAAATTCCTCTGTCTTAAAAAAGTTTCCTTGTCAGAAAACTTTACAGTTTAGCAACTAAAATTACATCTTACTGAATACAGAAAGGCTGAGTTTAACAAACAGTAAATTTAAGTTTATAAACTTGGTGTAATCTTTATCGCTCTAAATTGCATTAAATTAGCTGGTACATTAGTAGGCTATCCAGCTAGCTAGCTAACTAACTGGTTTATATAACTTTTTCCTGCATAGGCACAATGACACCAGCCAGGATGTGATCAACAAAGAAAGTTTATCTTATTCTTGGAGTGATCAATCTAGTTTTCGGGCATTTCCAGGGTTATTTAATAAAATTTTGTAAAAGCTATACATAATAAAAATAGAGCATTGCATTTGTGTATGACGTACTGTGAATGCATGACAATGTTCCAAGGCAAGACTGACCATCTGCTAAAAGTTAAATGTCTGTAAATGACTGTAAAATTGCTCTATTATTTAAATGGACAGTGTACTCACAGTACAAGATGAGCAATAATCCACCCACCCTCCTTTTTACTATTTTTCAATTCGACCACAGTCTCTATTGTGATGAATGTAAGTTTGCTACGCTTCATTACCAGAAAAAACTTGTGGTCAAGCTGTGGTTCACTGTTCTGTCATATTTCAGTTCATACACTTAAAAAAAAAAACACAGCCATCTATTACTTTCTTTCTTTTGTTCACTTTATAGCGAATTTCCATTTTCCATTCAAGCAAATATCACTATATTATAGACGCATTAGAATGATGGTCTTACCTGTGCTATGAGCCAGTCGATCAACTTGTTGGCCATCACTACAGATTTGTATGTTCTTAAATGGTAATCTTTATCCCTGAATGGATGTAGAAAAAACAATGGTTACTTACAAACAGAAGGGAAGTTATTCTAACCTCACCCATGACCCCTAGAACTGAGCTTTAACCTCTTGACAAGGCCATTGAGAGAACTGAACTTGGCTTTTACATCCTGACAACGATTTCCTCACCATCCATTATGCCTCAAGTTCCTCAGCCTGACCTCCCCCCTGCTAGGCCACACTGTCTCCTCCCCTCAAATCCTGGGTTGACGCATTCTGACACATGGTTGTGTTATCAACATCAACATTTTTAAAGAGTTTAGGATCCCAATCAACTTTAAAAGTCATATATGAAGATATGCATATGTGAGCAAATGAGTGACCAAAAGTTTTCCATTTTTCCCACTGACAGTATGATAACCTAGTCTAAGTCTAAAATTACCTAGTCTAGTCTAAAAATATCATGGTTATAAACTTATTGTGGAGTCGCAGTCTTGACACAAAAGGGATAAGAACCTATGAATTAAGGAATTTGATCAGGTAAAAAAAAAGTAATTGGTAAAGTAACTGTCCAATCATATACCGTGACAAAACGTGAACCTGTGACCCAGAATTTGGTTGAGGTGTGCTGAACCTTCACTTGCTTAAAACATGCTAGCCAAAATCAACCAACCCCTTTGGAAATGCAGAAACTGCTATTTGCCCTCTCTACACTGCAAGTGTTCAGCGTTATAAGGGCAACTTCTCTCAACCCCACATTGTTGACAATGGAACCTTTTCAAGACCCATAAAGTTGCTCTTGGCAGCTTCCAACTCATGATTCACTTATCTTTAAAGAGCCATTATTTAAAAAAATAGAGGGATCAAAGAGTAACAGAGAGCTGAACTGGTACTAAGTTTTACAATCATTCAGCAAACTGAGGTCAGAAGGTAGAACTGCCAGTCGAGTACATGATTTGGGGGATGTGGGGGTTGGATTTGGGGATGGATAAAACCTGGGAACCTGGGAATTTACAGTGAAATGGAGCAGAGATTTTCCCACAAAGCCAGGAATCTCTCTGTGTACTAGGCTAGTGGACTGGCCTTCCCCAAACCCCTGCCTTCTGTACACACAAAGAAACCCAGACAAGTCCAATCTAAAGCATCCACAGTCTACAACATGATGAGGGTGGACACAAATATCGCCATTTTGGACTTTAATCAAAGTAAGTCTTATTTTCACAGTGGAGCTATTTTGACACAAAGAACAGAACAAAGTTTCGGTTCCTTTACATAATATAATTTTCCTCACAGCATTCTGAGTCTCTCGGTAGGTTTTGGCACTGGTCCATGCCCCTGCTCGCCTAGTGCCATATATTTCAACCACCATGACTTGTTCATCTTAGCCTCAATCCAATGCTGTCATAAATGAAGAGAAGGCAGTGGCGCAGTGGCGCAGTGGGCAGCCATATGCCTGGCAAAAACACAATGTAATCCACCAAAGCAGCAGGCACAAACAGGTCACTCGAACCCTTCACTGCCTTTTTGGCCTGTGCAATAACGACTGTGACCGTGCTTCAATGCTGTTCTTAACATCTTTTTCTGTCAGCACTGGGTTCAAACTGGGGACTGATTTTCTCTCCAGGACTTTAGGGGCCCGTGGGCTGAGACAAGCCTGGATTTACTGCTCCTTTTGTGGGTTTTGTTTGGGCCTGTGTCCCCTCTGGAGCTCCCTTTCCACCAGGAGTTTTTCGCTAATTAGAATGCAATCCAGAGAAGTCTGTATGAGAAACAGAAAGCAGGGAGTCTGCAGCACATACACCGACTCACACACTCAATATGTGTAAACAGAAGGCATAGCAATGTCTAACACACACACACACAAAGCCTCCAAAACATAGGTCCTTGCTATCACGCAGTTAAAAATGCATACACAGTCTGTATACACTCTGACGCATGCAAAAAAATGACAAAGTACAGTCTGTCTTAAAAAAAACCCCAGAAACTAAGGCACAATAAACAACCCAGAAGTACATGAATAAACGGTGCACTGAATCTGTGCCGGTCCAGACTTACCTTCCTTACACTTCTACATACTTAGCTGTTAGTTATAATTCATTGTTACTGATTAATAGTCTTTAAACTAAACTTATGAATAATAAACATCTCAGTTGTAACATTTAAAGTCATCTGAACACTGTTGTTAAGTGACCAGAAAATATAAAAACACGGCATATGATATCTAATGGCTAAAGCTAACAGTTTAGCTAGTTATCATGTAGCTAAGTTTTTTAGAGACAAGGCAAAGACATAGTGACCATGTAAACAAGTCAAAGCATTCTGGGAGATTGACATTTACCTCAGAGAAATTGTTCAATTTTGAAGAAAAGCCTCTGCATGGCTATAATTACAGTATAATTCACTTAGCAAAGATTAGCATAATTCACTAATCCAGCTTACACTGGTGGAGTTATTGCTGTGTTAAAACATACTGTATGTACTCATAGGACAAAAATTATGACTTCTGAAGAGAAGATAAAGGATGAGTATTTTTCAGAGTTGTCCCACATGACACGCTTTCAAAAATGTTTTATGGCACTACCATAGTAGGATGATGGTAATTACCTAATATCATGCTTTATTCAAATATACAATGATAATTACTGTGCCATACGTTGTACTGTAGAACATTATGACTATCATGGTAATGTAAAACATGGTTCCACCATGACAGTTATATGAAATTACATTTTTATGGCAATATCATGCTACTCTTTTTGTAATTGAGGAAATTCACTATGTGAAAATCAAAAACATGCAGCGCACACTCCTTTTCCTCAAACACAGCTGGTGTATCTTAGTGGAAAATGTGTGTAATCACTAAAAAAAGAGTGCTTCAAGACTCTTTTAACAGTGTGTCAAGCAAAAGAAATTTAATTTAGTGTGGTCAGTGAGCTTCCCAAAGTCTCTCTCTGCACCTGTTGTATTGTCTACTAATGCTAGCTACAGATAAAGACTCAGTGATAAAGAGGGACTGATAACTTATAGGCCTCAAGCGTTTGCTTAGTTGCCCTTATGTTGTGTTTAACTGCTCTGCTGAATTGAAACATTGTTTGTGGACTTCAATACGGCTTCTCTGTGGCTAAATACACCCAGAGTGGCATGACTGGTCCATCACACCAGCCAGACGAATGAAAAACACCATTAGCACGGTATGCTTACCATCTGTTCCCAAACAGTCCAAATGCCTCACTGACCATTCAGCCTAGCCTGTGAAAGGCATAAGAAGTGGGATTTTGTCTCTCTAAGTAAAGAGTCTGTAAATATCATGAAAACGGAAAGTGCACTTGACGCTGTTTTAAAACAACAGTAAACTTTTAACACTATAAAGCAGGCAGATGGACAGCTGGCTCACATTGTCTTTATAACCTTCAGTTTGCAGCTGATCTGTAAAACATGACGAGAGCTGGAAGAGGTTCGCTTCTTTGCTCAAATGAGTAGAAATGGATGCAAGACGCCCAGATTAGCATTCATAAAAAAAAAAAAAAAAGCCTGGGCTGGCTAACATAAAACATTTTTACATTCGTAAAACATAAAAAAAGAAGAATAAAATATCCCAAAGTGGCTGGTAGTTAAATGATGAAAAACTTGAAGCCATTTTAAAAGGAGCTGTTTAAAGCAGATCTGTTCAAAATGGGGGTGGAGTCTATTTCAGGGCCGGAAAAAATGTAAACAAAAGCCAGCAATATATATTTCAGAGTAATAATGCAATTTGCAATTTTGCTTCTTCATTCAAGTGACTTTGATTAGTAAAAATGCATGTAAGATTCTTAGATTAGCACTGATAAACAAAAGCCTGCTCTTGCTAACACAAAACTCTAGATAAACTGTAAATAAATATTAGGAGTTAAATGATGGTAGTTAAATGATGGGTGTTAAATGATGAAAGATTTTTTTAAAGGAGCTGTTTGTAGCAGATGTGGTCAGAATTGGGGTGGAGCCTATTTCTGGGCCAGAAAAATATGTAACCCGAAGCCTGAAATAAATAAACTAGCAAGATTTATTGCATTAAAATAATGCAAATAATACTTTTTCTAAAGACTATTTAGAATTATATTAGTACCCCTGGTCTACAAGCATTTTTACACTGTACAAATTGAACCTTTAAGACAACAAAACAACATACACAGCATTGCAAGTTAGGATGCATGGTAAGGAAGTATTTTTCACATTTTTTGTGACATTAAAAGGCGTTTTAGTTGCAGCACAGTGCCCTGCTGCTATACTTAGACAGGAATAAGTAGCAGCATGATTTCAATTGCAGCTGGCCGCTCTGACACACACACACACACAAACACACACACACACAGATGTAATGAGGCTGAACTGAGAGAGCAGGACTCTTACCTGATCACTGGTGTGAAGAGACTGTGGAGCCGGCAGAACAGCCTCACACCCTGAGGCGAGGGCAAGAGATAGAGAGAGAGCCACACTTAATATACAAGTCTGCAATTTTGCAAAGAAAAGAAACCATGGGGCATTTTGCAGAGTTACCTTAGAGATGACATCCTGCATATCACTGCGTGGATGGTACGTGCCGTCATCGTAGCGGAAACGATAGAGCAGCGGTTCGGGTTTGAACTGGTGCTTGTCTGTGACTGTGAAGAGAGGAAGAAGTGGGGAAAGAAATTTCCTGATTAGGATAAAGTATAGCAAAAATGTTTTATAAGGAAATGATGATGGTAGTAGCGCTGCCACCTCACAGCTCCACACAGTGGCCCACAAGACTTTATAAAAAAAATAGTAATTAAATTAACTGAATTGATTAAAGTAATGAATAATGGCTTCACCACAGCCAGTTTTTATTCCGCAGATTCAGCCTCAACTGTGAACAATCTCGGACACACCGTATTGACTGAGAGCTTCTATTCTCAAATTCATTTCTCTATTAGACAGCACCAAAGCAACAACTGATTTATTGTAAAGTTTTAGCCATCCATGCTCATCTGACAGACAAAAAAAAATGTGTCAAGACATTTAACAGAGCTAAATGGCCTGGCTTATATCCATAAAGGAATTTGCAGGTCATGGAGTAGCCATTTCCCCCAAAATTAAACAAACTCCAGAGTGCGAACAAGCGAATATTTATTCTTCCGTAAATAAAAAGTGTCTTATAAAGAGACATTGTGCGGCTCACTGTGAGGCCAAGCAGCTGGAAGAAGAGCTCAGAGCAAGAAGATGCTTAACAAGATGGATGTTACATGACGACAATGAGCAATATTATAAACGCTGCAATACGTAAGGTTGTACATTTGTGACACAGCCAAGTGTTGTTATTTGAAACACATGTTCACTTTTGTGATCAGGTAACTGGTGGTAGAGAAGTAATAATGCACACTTTCAAACATTATCACGTAAAACTGGAATTACAGTAATGACCATTTTTGGATATCTTTGTCAACTCTGATAGAATAATCTGATTCTGGTTTGGCTCGACAGTGTGGGATGTTACGTAGCAAGCAAACATGATATAATCCTGCTATCTGATTTATACCAGCCGCTCTTAATTATATATTACTCTCTACTAATAACATCATAACCAGTAGTGTGGTGCAGTTAGGCTTTTCAGATGTAGATCATTTCAAATGAATCAGTGAAAGATGCTAAAATATGGTTTAGCGAACTGCTAGCTATAACAGAAATCAGAATTTAGCTTTGAATGCAGGTTCGAATGCAGTGTCCAAGTTGTCATGATCTAATTAGCGAAAGTCTGACATGACATTACTATGTTAATATTTGGATGGAGATTTTTTTTTGCATGAATGTAACTGTGATCTATATCTGTGATTTATCCTAGCTTTGTGTTCTCAAATACTAATAAATCAAGAATTTAAGACTGGGTCCAGTATATCTGGAACATGAAACTGTCCATAATACTAAAATCAGGTTTGAGAAATATACAATACAAATTCATATTAGTGTGATTATTTACCGTGGTGGATGATGCCATTCTCCAGCAAAGCCTGGCCCAGGTGAACACCTTCTTCAGGGTTATCCGTCTCGCCGATCTCCATTAACCAGGCCACAAACTCACTATAAACACAAAGCACATTCAGTCAGGAGACACACACACAGTCGAGGAGACACACAATGAGCCCTCGAACATCATTTACTCTCGACACATGATCGAGAGTGGAGCCAAGCACATTTTTCAGATAACACAGTCCTCCCGGTTAGTCAAGAATTAACCAATAAAGCGGTCCAAAACCCACTGCAGGACACACACACTCACACACTC
The DNA here is from genome assembly GCF_027358585.1 of Pangasianodon hypophthalmus. Classification (NCBI taxonomy): domain Eukaryota; kingdom Metazoa; phylum Chordata; class Actinopteri; order Siluriformes; family Pangasiidae; genus Pangasianodon; species Pangasianodon hypophthalmus. Next base: position 16,613,320 of record NC_069731.1, on the reverse strand, counting down.
ACACACACAACTAATGAACAACACGCAGACGCCTACAGCATCACAGTGCAGAAAATCAGCCATTGATAATGACATGTTAATGTGTTTTTAAAAACTTGATATGCATCCCATCAAGGAGGGAAAAAAATAACAAAAATAGACAAATTCAGACTAATTCTGTAATCTAGTGCTGAAGGATTATCCCAACATCACCCCTCCCTCTCCCTCTTTTCACTATCCATCCACTCAGCCACCCACAAACCCTAAAACACACTTGGCCAGCTCTAGAAGATCAAGCCTGAGGTTGGAGTTTGTGTTTGTGGAGCCCAGTGGTAACACACTCCACCGCAAGAGCGCCATAACACACCACTCAGGCCAAGTTCAACATGTCTCACCCTGTCTCTCACCCTATGTGTGGTGTGTGTGTGTGGGTGTGTGTGTGTTGGCAGACCCAGTTTAAAACCCTGCACACGAGTGAGGAGAAAAAGCAGCGCAGCAAATGTTTAGGATACCGGACTCCCCAGCCTTTCACAAGCCATCATGTGCGTTTATGCTACAGCACTGTTACATACTCAAATCTGATTAGTCAGCAGGTGTTGATTAATTTTCTGTAACAGCAGCTCTGTCAAGGCAAATCACAGGTTCATATTAATACACTTGTTCTTATACATTATTGTTTCTATAGTAACAGCTTTCACAGGGACTTGTATGGGGAACACTCGCATAATCTATGCCTAGACTGTAAAAAATGATTTCTGGAGTCAATAAATATGAATTATGCCAGGTTCCCAGGTTTTATCCATCCCCAATAAATATGAATTATGAACACATATGAATTACATATGTAACTTTTCCTTAAAATAATTGAGTTATCAACTGCAGTCTATGATTCTGGATCATCCTGTTCAAAAGTTTACACCCCCTTGGCTCTTGATGTATCATGTTGCCTTCTTGAGCATCAGTGAATGTTTGCACCTTTTGTAATAGCTGTGTCCTTCAGCTGTCATCATATAGTGTGAACATCATTGAAAAGGGGGCAAATATGCAGAAGATGCTTGAAAAACCAAATAATATGCAGGATCTGGAGGTTTTTTCTGAAAATAGTGGGCAGTTTAACTGCTCAGGACAAACAAGGGACTCGTGAACATCTATCACAAAGCAAAAAAACAGTCGTTGATCATCCAGGTAACAACACACTGTATTAAGAATCAAGCGTATGTAAACTTTTGAACTGGTTCATTTGTGTAAATTTAGTTATTATTGTGTACATTACAGGTGAGTCTGATTATATGTCTGTGCTTTCGGTTTTTCAATTAACGTTGCTTAGTGGACAAGTCGCCTAGTAGGCTGGTGATATGGTGGTTTTTGTCACCAGTGTCTTTGTCTTTTGTTTATCAATCAAAAAAGAAGTGCTGTTTTATATTGGCTACTAAATATAGACACAAAAACATGACCGAGGAGTGGAACAAAAATTACAGAAGCAGAAGAGTTAGCAGAAAACTTAAAAAAAAAAAAGTCCTTAGAGGCAAGTGAAGGAAAAGTTTACTTTTTAAAGTTTACTTATTGTATTTTTTTCACTGTTAACATCCTTTAAATGGTTTTGACCACTTACGATGAAATAATTTATAAAATATGAATTAACTAACTTCTAACTAAAAATTTTGCACTCAACTGTAAATAGACTAAATATACTATCATGTCAATTGAAGCCAAATCTTAAACTGGCTCTCCCTGAGATTTGATCGGACAACCTGGTAACTGGCAAGAAACCTTATCTCCAGAGCTGCTGCTTTGTCCAATGTCAGTACATTCAGTGTAAATTCTTTTTTTTTTGGCAGGACCTGTTTTCTTTAACATTCAGCTGTCTTAACTTTGCCTCTAAAATATTCTGTTCTGTAATGACTCTACATTTTGTGGACGAGATCTCAAACCGAGTCAAAGCCAACAAAGACACAGTGTACTGCCATAAAGTTCACGACTTAAAATAGCTCTCCACTTCAGAGGTTTGGAGAGCAAAGAGAAATAAAGAAGCGACTGGGAGCCAAAGGCAACGTGCTTTTAATCAGAAAGACGTCACGTTAGATTTCAGAGTCCAGAAAGCCGAGGAGACATCAGTGGCCGAGAGCGACGATTCAAATGCAGACAGAACGCTTTATCGTGGACTTAAGCGGTTCGTGCGCGGCTCGTCTGGACCGTCACCCTTGGCCAGCAATGTCCTCACATCTTTTTTGGAAAGTGTGATCTAACCTGACGTCCTTCTTATTAAAAGCACGACAGATTTCACACCAAGACTTTTTGAGATGTCTGTGAGCTTTCCTGTGTTTGTTCGAGTTTTCACATTACACGGTCTGCCGCTCCATCTGGCTTCTGTGATCTCTTTAACTGACAGATCCCACCTCGTTCCACACACACTGTGCTGTATTTCTCATTATGTGAGCACAAAGTGTTTCCCAGTCTGAAGAACATTTACAATCAAAGCCAGCCACAAGTATGAGGAGCACTGTTTAAGGGCAATTTTTTCCCCTCAGCTTTTAAAATCTCCAGCCACCAAATAGGCAACATGGGCAATAACGGTGCTGTCCTTGTTCACGATGATGTCTGGCAGTCAGATGGAGAAGCTGGCATGACTCGGTGTAATTTGGACCAGCATATGGCCATTGTCTCGGCACATTGAGGAAGCCTCGCTGGCATCTAAAAGGCAGTAAAACTCAACAGCCTCAGACTTCTGAATAGGATCAGGCTCATTCATTGCTTCCCCAGCCATTTCAAAGAATCACAAATGGAGAAATCCACTTTTTAAAGAATTTAAAGAGCTTGCCACTTCCTTCTCATCAATTATTTTGCTCTTACATGTTATTTAGTCACACGCTTACAACAAAACACAACATCTACATTTTGTGCAATAACTAGGCTATGCATTTACCACAAGCTTGAATGGCAGGTTTATATTTTCCAAAAAGTTGGAATTTGAGAACATCTGAGAAACATCACTGTTACGATCAGCTCCAATCTCAGGAGCTCTTCCTTAAAAGAGGACAAACACATAGTCAGGTTTCAACTGATGTAAAAATACAGAGCAATTTCTGGTCATTTTGCCTTTGATCACAAAGACCGAAAGCTGTTTTGTGGTTATTTCTACAGCCCTCAACATCAGAGCATTAGAGTTTTATGTGCTGAAAGCTCTCTAAATCACAGCGTCCGCCTGAAAGGCTCCTTCAACACATCTTACATAATAGATTTGGTATTAGAAGTCAAACTTTTCAGCAGGGATTTCAACCCAAAGCAGATTGCTTAAATTCTAAAAAAGAAAACCAAAAAAAAAGTAGAACTAGTTGCATCCATGAAATATGAATTGGGAATGTTTATTTCTTCTGCTGCCTAAAACAAGATTATTCTATGCTCTATTGAGTCTCCATAGAGAGACGAAATGTGTTTAACCCTGGGGTATTCAGAACAAATTTGTAAAGGTCTCGCTACATTCAATTTCTTGGTCACAAAGGTCCGGATAAGCAACATGACTGAATGGCAAAAAAAAACAGTTATTTTAATGCATAGTTCATGCCAATAAATACAGTAAAACACATCAATACAGATGATAGAGACATCTGTTTTAAACTAAGAATAAACACATACTCCTCTGCCTAACTGCCATTAATCAGTTTTTTGTTGTATAACAGCCACGATGGTTCAGGTTGAAAAAGATGGAGTAGCTTAATTTTTTTTTTTTGTTACAGTATTTTACACTGCCACAGTATTTTTCGAATATTTGAAATAGTTTGCTGGGTCTGCATCTAGACAGAGGTGGAAAAAGTACTTTATTATTCTTAAGTGAAAGTATAGCTCATACTGTACATAATCTTACTCAGTTAAACGTGGAAGTATCAAGCCAAAACTGTATTCAAGTGAAAGTAAAAAGAAGTGCTACTTTTTAAATGTACTCAAGTATTTTTAATTAAAAAATTAAATGCTTCTGTGATGAAATTTATTAGTCATGTTTTAAGAAACCATGCCACTTTGCCTGAAAACATAATTTAATCACTATAAGTTTGCGTGTTGTGTGAATGACTAGCATTACACAGTGTGCTAACGAAATGAACAGAACTCAAATAGCTAGAATTTAACTTGCTGCCAAGCTAATTTACTTTAGCTACTGGAAATGATGCTAGTCTAACCTGGCATTAGCAAAGAAAACATAGTTAAACATACTTAAAGCTAGTTAATGTTAGCTTTAAAATTAAATTAATCCTGTTAGTTTTAAAAATAGATGGAGTTCATGCCTTTTAGGTAGGCAAAGGAGATGAATCATTATACGAGTCTTAGTTTACGGCCACATATTGATACGTTTTACTGGGGTAGGGCAAGGAGTGCTCATCCTCAAGTTCCACACTGCAGTGCAGTGGTTTATCTATCTTCAGACACCCATGAAGATCTCTAGCATTAACTATATTGTATAGCATGAGAAGGTTACCACAGATGACGAACTGGTACGATGCTTTATTTTTTTCTACACTGATGATCTTGTTTGGATGCTGGAAACTGAAACTATAATGAGTGTGTTGGTCTAAATAAAAATGTAAGTGGTAAATAATATAATTTTTCTTGAAACTGTAACGAAACAATACTACAACTTCAATAACACTCAAGTAAATATATAAATACACCAAAATAATACTTGAGTAAGAAAGTACGTCTATTCAAGTATTTTCCACCCCTGTATCCAGGCCATGGTCCGCCAGCTGTCGACCTCTGGTTTAACCTGTCAGCAGGGCGTGAGGCTGCTGGGATTTTGGTTGGCCTGTGGTGTGCTGGAATCTTGATTTAATCAAATTGTCCACAAGAAGCATCCAGACAGATACTCAGTGAAGATTCATGAGGTTCTGGATTCGATTTGAGCCTGCCTAAAACCAAGGATGCACACGACCAGTTCTCCAGGGAGCACTAGAAGGAAAAGAAGGAGCTTTCCAGGGATACCAAATGGGCAGGCGGTGATGAATGAGATCCTGACTTGAAACAAGGCACTATTAATAATATGTTCCATGTGGGTATGTGGGTAATGTGTTCTATCTCTTAAATTATCTTGTTCCCTGAACCTACCCTTCTTAAATCAATGTGTCTTGAGTCCAGCCTTAGGTCTCAACATTGCTAATATGAACCCTCTAGCACATAGAGAGAAAAAGTACAGATAATGTTACCACAAAAACCTGGAAGTAGCAAATGTGCACCAATTACTGTAAGAAATAAGCAGCTCCTCCATTTTTTTACCAACTAAAGAACTAAAGTCTGCCCACTTGGCTCCTATCGGATCACAAAACTGAGGCATGTGAAGCCACAGGTCAAAGATCACCTAAATAAAGTCAGCACAAAGCGAGAGTAATCACTACCAGAAGCAAATGCGCATCTTTCACGTCTTTTCTTGTCAAGGAATTGTCTTTCCTGCCCCGAGAATTTTATTTGCATTCAGTCTAATGTTAGGGCTTTATCTGAAAAAGCAGACAAGTGTAGTTTTCATGAGTCAAAGATCATAAAAATGCTACATCTAAACTTGAGATGTTGTCTCCTCTGTTCTAACTATGAATAAAACTCAAGACATATCTTCTTGAGGTCCTTTAAAACACCAGGTCATGAGAAGTACCTTCCCAGGAAGCACTTCGGGAAGGTGGTGAGCTTTCGTTTCCTGTCCTTAATGAGGTGGCCTTGTTTGCTCAAGAGGTTGTAGAGCTTCTCGCCCTTCTCCGAAATCATCACCCAAGTGTCCTGCTCCATCCCCAATCTCAGTGCTTCAGGAGAAAAACAAGGAGAAAGAGAGAAAACAGCAGGCAATAAGTCATATCCTGCTGTATGAGTAATATTAGATTTTATACACAAATGAAACCAAATAAATCTATCATATTTACAAAGAGAAAGGATCATACGCTGGAAAAACTAATAGTGAAATGCCTCTAGGCTAATTACCACTTACACTTGAACCGTCTGCTAACTGCATCTGACACATTTAATTGGAGGGAGCATACACCATGTTATGGCTCGCTGCCTGTCATTAGTGTTACTCACATTTTCTCCTTTCTCGTTCCTTCAAAATGGCCTCCAGCCACTCCTGCTTCTCTTCAGGCGTTTTGGCCATGCACACAAACCACTTGTTCTTCGCAGTGTTGTGGATTTTCCAGCCGTTGTTGACGATGTTCCCACTGCTGTGGTAGTCCGCTGCAATATAAAGGAAGAAAAGTGAACACCTAGCCACTTTCTCTGACATCACCAAAAGCATCTTCTACAATCAAACATATCTTCTGGCAACTGTTTTAGTTCAATTCAGTTTTACTCTTATAGCGTTTTTAACAATACATGTTGCCACAAAGCAGCTTAACAGAAATAAACAAGTCCTGGGATGAGCATAAGACAGAATTTATGATTACAGCAGCAGTTCTTAGGTACAATTCTTAGCTACAGTATCCAGAAGAGATTGTCCACTAAAGCAAGGGTGAGTCATGAGCATAAACTGCTTTTGAGAAGTGCAAGGCTTTAGGGTATCTATGTGAGATCATACATAGTACCAGAAGGTAAGTAACTCCAAGCAGAATAAATATCAGGATGAAGGAATCCCCAAATGCCCTCAACATTTGTACAGTAAGACTCTGAAGTAATACGTTTCTTTGGAAGCAGCACAATTGGGGAAAATGATGTTCTCAGGCATTCAAACATGAAATATGTAATAAAACTCTACACGAAAAGCCACAATCGTTCTAACTAGAAGATAATGAATGAGCTCACACCACACTTCAACATTTTGAGCCAGAGTTTTTGCATGATTTCAAAAACTGCACTGATTACATTTACAGTTCCTGTGGTTTAGAACAAAAAACAATCAAAAACAAAGGCTTCAAATCATAATAGCGCTTAGAAAATGTGCGGTTTCACAATAGTTCTCAGTTGTTGTTTGAGATAAGCCCTTGTTGTGGAACAGTTACAAAAGTTGTTCCATTGAGTAAATTTTTCTTCTGCTCTTCAAACCACCCAGCGATCCAGTCTAATGAAATCTGAGGAATTACTCTGTGAATTTTATGGGAGTAAACATCCTAAGGCAAGTGAGGTGGCACTTTTCCCGCATTCTTTTCCCCTGAATTATAAACAGAGCATTCTCTCAATTTTTAATCAGAGTCCTGGCATGTACATTTTTCTCTCAAATGGCTGGCCTGAATGTTGCATTGATTTATCTGTCTATATCTCTGTAGCAAAATCAGGAGCATTACTGCAGAAATACAGAGAGAGACATATTGATCTGTTTTATTCTAACAGCAGAGAAAGTTCGTGGGTCTGAGGGGAGGTAGGCAAGTAGCTAAAGCTTGCTCAAAAGAAGTCACTATAAGTCACCAAATGATGTCACGGACTAATTTGCACATTCGTTCATGATCATTTGTATATCAAAATGTGTTGCATGTTGAAGATATTCTGAAATAATTTACAAAATGAATTCAAACAGACTATTTCAGTTTTTACAATACTATACTATAATACTCTAATAATCAAGAACTCAGATAAAAAGAAGCCGTGGCAGTGAGTCATCAGTAAATAGACAGGAAGGAAGTGGTTGCAGTGGGTGGGACAAACAATGGTGATGAGAGTTTGGGTGTCATGAACAATGGTGATCAGTGATTGGTTGTTGGGGACAATGGTGATGAGTCATTGGTCATTGGGTACAATGGTGATCAGTGATTAGTCATTGGGAATAATGGTGATCAGTGACTGGTTGATGGGAACAATGGTGATGAGTGATTGGCTGTTGGGAACATGAACTCACGCAAATGCAACTGAGTCAGGCTTTACACACTTATGTAACCAACATATGGTATATACAGCATATACACACTCAATATAACCAACAGCTGGGATGGGAACTACGTTGACAACACTGCTTAGGACAATTAATTAACTGTAGCCAATGCTAAAATGCACAAAATGAATTTTAATTTACCTTTATAACTTTGTAAATTCTCTGTTGATCTACAATCCACATTGCTTTTACGCAAGATATGGACATTATCAACTGAAAAAAAGATCATGTTGTGCATGCTTTATTCATTCTGAAACTGCCCTAAACTTTCTGTCCTCTCTATAAAAGTATATCATAAAATTTCACCCCTGACAAATCTTTCTACTTAACAAAAATAGAAACTAATATGAGCAATACACTTCTATATATAGCTGAAAGAGCAAATTCTTAGCCATGCATGAACCACACCATCAATCACTTTCATTATGTGTGAGTTAAGCCACAGTAATAACTATATTTCCCTTATTACTGGGGAGATTGTGGAGAACACCCATGAGCCTGTGTGCTAAATTTGGCTTTGTTTCCTCCCCACGCACTGAAACAGATCTCTCTTTAAAAAGCCGATATTAAATCCACCAGAGGCCAGATTGCTTCTGCAAATATAACTGATAATCAGAGCTTCTCCACAGCCAAGATACACTCCATTCTGTGTTCGGAAAGTAACTGAGCTCAGAGGATCTGTCATCTTCCCCAGAAAATGACATTTTTCTAACCTTTTGCTGTTGAAGCGGTTAGATGTGAACTCCACCCAGCTAGGAAAGGAGAAGTGCCAGATATGAAGTCTGGAGGTCGCAACATCAGGTGAAAAATCATCATTTTTTCACTCACAACTCATGTGGGAGATGTAATTCCATCATACCCCGTTGGCTGAACAGATGGATTTAGTTACAGCACATGGCAGGTAGGGCAAGAATGTATAAATACAGCTATATACAGCGAAATAAAGTTACATACAGCTCTATTATATTACCAAAACCTTAAAGCATGCTACATTATATTATATTCTACTATATTACCAACTAAAAGTTGCAGCCAGTCACTATAGCTGAATTGGGAATTATTTTTAAACAATAAATATCACAATCAATTATCACTAGTACTTTTATATTGGAACCTTTTAAAAAAATGTACAATTATTTAAGACTTCATCTGAATAAATATGCACACAATTTGCATACCTGATTTTAAAATGTTAAATAAAATATGTTGTTTGAATTAAAATACTTATTCTGCAGTGAAGACACTTTCAAGAGAAAGGCTTCTACTGAACAGTTTGTTTCTGGTTTAATTTAAATAAGACATGCACTTCTTTAAAAAAAATAGTACGCCAATTTTCAGCATAAAATCTAACAAAAATCCAACAATAATCCACATTTTGGGAAATTCCCCAGGAATAGTTAATTAATTAGAAATAGGAATGAACATGTAAAATCTCATGAACGTAATAAATGTTTGTTTGTCAGTACAGAAAATAATGATTTTGAGAAAAATCATTTGGTTAATAAGGTTCATAGAGGAATTTAATATTGTAATGAATAATAAATTGGCATATATATATATATATATATATATATATATATATATATATATATATCAGGAAGCAAGCTTTTAAAGGATATATGGCATGATGTCACTGTGAAGTGGGCGGAGCTTAGGGCCTTCATAAAATTTGCTATGTTTCAAATAAAGCAGAGTTTTATGGTATATTTTATTACTACATCTTAAGAGACGATGTTATAGATGCAATTTAACCAAAAATCTGAAAAAGTGATTGACATGAACAAAATTGTTGCTTCTCCCTTTTAGTGTCCAGTGGAAAACCATTTTCCATTCTTGCTCTCTGCTAAAAAAAAAAAAAAACTGCATTATGAACAATAACACATACCATGTGGACCTCACACACTCACCTGTACCGTCATCCACATTCTCCACCTCCATCACCTCGGTGTTGATTCGTCCGCGGAACTGGTACCGTGGGCCCTCAGTAGCCGCCTTACTGTTCTTCAAACGCCTGCCAAGAAACACAAACGTCTCCAGAAGGTTTCCTGATACTCCACAACGTTCAGGAACATACTGTACATAAGCTATGAGACTCACCTGTTCTTCTTTTTGCAATAGACCAGCAGGTTGTCAAAGAGGAAGAAGACCCGCTCCTGGATGTTCCCCGCTGAGATCTTCAGCAGCACACCCTGCATTAGCATCTCTGTGCAGCTGTCTGTGATGTTGGAGCCCTAAGCAGAGCAAAAAAAAAAAAGGTGTTAGGTTGCAAGAAAACCTGCTCACGCTGATCCTCAGAAATCACCGAGGAGGCACTTGGCTTTGAAACGTTTTTCTCCATTGCACGCGAATGGATTCTGAAAGCTCGCTGAGTTGAAGCCATGAATCGTGACTTGACAAAGCTTGGATTGGGACAAGGCCAAGCCGTATAACTCTCTTTTAGAGACCGGGGGTGAGACAGAAACACTCCCTGTAGGTCGCTACTTCTCTGCAGGATTGTCAAGCAGTGAAGCATCGCTTAAGTCCAAATGATAGCACATGCTGTGAGGAGGATGGACAGCACACTGCAGTGCCTCATCAAATTTATATAGTTTGCTTTTTTCCTCTTTTGAATCAGTCATTAGGGGTAAAAATAGCACACGATTCTCAGAGGAAAAGCAGTGAGCATTACAGCCTGCTGATTCTCTCTTTCTTTCTTCTGTCTGTATGACTATTATGTACATTTCACTCACAAACACTCATTTCTTACTGCTTTTATTTTGTCTCTCATTTATATCTGTCACCCACACACACACACACACATCTGTTCCATTCACTGTATGCCAAAACAATTTTCTGAAACTCTCCCTGCCTGTGTCTGATTCATCTAAATTTTATTTCTCACATCTGTATTGTATTAGTTGTAAATGTACTAAAGGACAGCTTGCTGCAAAATTGGCTAGTTAACCGCTAGTAGGCTAGTAAGCTAGCTAGCTTTTTGTGTTGTGTGTCTTGATTTGAATCCCTGTATTCCATAGAATTGTGTAACAGGAGCCAATCAGCGAAGTTAGCAAGCTAATTCAGTTAAGCTGAATATAGCAAGTTCATAGTGCAAACTAACTGAATTTATTGTCATGGTAACAGATTTGACCCATAATAATCTATTAAAATCAGATATCCCAGAAGACTTAACAAGTACCTTTAATTTCCAGGTGACTTATGCTACATTCTCATGAATTCGGAGTCCCTATGCACAACCTGCAACCTCCACACGTTTCTTTTTCAAGTGCTGGTAAAGTAGTAGTGTGGGTAAAGTGACCGCAGGAAGACGGCTCCTGCGTCTCTATGTAGCCTACTCAGTTAGCCTTAAGGCCTGCTGAGGACACACAGCTGTGCTTCGGGTCAGCGCTAACAAGCAATCATCCGTCTCTGGAAGGCAGGATGGAAATAATGACTCTCTCCCACTCACTCACACACATCCCATATCACTCCACCCTTCCACCCACACCCTCAGCATGTAGACAGTAAAGCTTAATTGAGTCCCTGTATAGAATTTTTAAACGCAGACGGAGCTAAGAGCTGGCAATTAATAAAAGCAGCAAGACACAAACTACAAATATGATTGCTTTTGTGTGTGTACAGATTGCGTTTGTACGAAACACACACACACACGAATTTTCATTTATAATCTGGAGTAACGCTCAGGCAAATTGCCATTCAAGAACCACCAATGGCTAAAACGGATAGCAAATCGGCTTCCAAAAGTGCTTCATAAAAGCTATTTTGAGAAAGCGGCTGTGTTCAGAACAGTATGTACGCCTAATTGATGAAAAAAAAAAGCCTAAAAGAACATTTCGCTCATGTAGCAGCCTTGGCCATTCAAATGTTTATGATTTCTCGCCTACAAGAATGGGTGGGGCAGTTCCGAGGGCCCACTTTTGTTGCAGGGAAAAAAAAACATCTTCCATACAACATTTTCAAACAAAATGGAGCCAAACTCATTTTCAAAAGTCTTTAAAAAGCCACTCCAATGTACTTCGCTTGTTAAAACATGACAGACTGTTTTGAATTCTGCGGTATGTTTTTTACAGCAGTTGATGTGGACAGAAAACCTGGCTCAGATCACTTCAACATGCACTAACTCAACACGAGCTTTTGTTTGCCACAGCTTGCTTTAAAGAGCAAAATGGCTGATGTGTAAATCTGCTACGATTGTATGAGCAAAATCTGATTTAAAACACATTTACAGTACAAATAGCAATGGTTTTTGGGAATAAAATCCATTAGCATGAAATCTGGAATGTGAAAATATACCAGTGTCCTAACTAAAACAAAACATAATAGTATTATAATGTTAACTAAACTAGCTAAAGCAGTGTTGTGCTATCATTAAACCATTTAGCTTAAATAACATCTGAATCTATCTGAAATTCCTTAGCTAGGTAATGTTAGATAAAACTTTTTATTGTGTAACAGTAATTAAAATCAAGCCAGGTTTACTAGAAAGATAGCAAGCAGACCTTTTACTGTGTGATTAAACCTAATACTGCTAGCAGGCTATCTAACATTAGGTTAAATTATTTTATAATTAAAACCATAAGTCTGTCAGCAAGCTAACAGACATTAAGAAAGCTATTTAATATACTTAATTACTATAGTAATTAAAAGAGCACATAGCAAAATTGTTAGCAAGCTAGTAAACATTAAGAAACCTATTTTAATTATGTGTAATTAAAACCAATAGCGAAGTTTGCTATTAAGCTGGCAAACAGACAAGGTTACTGCGTGAGAAAACGCAACAGCCATGTTAACTAGCAAGCTAGTTAACATTGCAAGCAAGCTAGTTAACATTAGGTGGACTATTTTATTATGTTATACAATATTAAAGCCATGCATTTGTTAGCGAGCTAACACATATTAAGAAAGCTATTTTAAATAACGCCAGTAGCTAATTATGCTAGCAAGTAATTAAAAAAAATAATCCATGCACCAAGTTCTCTAACAATCTAGCAGATGTTAGGTAATCTATTGGGTTTTGCAGTTACGGCCATTTGTGCCACCAGTTAAAGACTTAAGAATGAAACTGAAGAATATTGTAGCTTCTGACAGACCCTCTTTTCACACAATCTGACTGTATTCCATAATAGTATACATGGTAAATCTGCTCTGTGTTGGGTTGAAGTACCACATTTCGCAAATCCAGCTGGTAAAATGATTAATTGTTGTTTATATCTCGTTCTACAGCTGGATGATCTGTTACTTATGAAACGAACAGACTGTTCTAACATGTTCTGAAAGCTTTTATTTCCTGCCTTTTCCTTTCCAGGGACGTTTGGTAACAGTGGAGTTTTGGTAAACGATGGACGCACCTCCCATCCCTCAATGTGCGACTGCCATTCCTCCAGCACCTCCAGCTTCTCCATCTGTCTCTTGGCTTCGTTGATGCTTGAACACACCGCCTTCATCACTTGGAGGGACTCGTGCACCATGGAGTAATCGTTGTGCTTCTTTGGCGTTCTTTTTAGCAGCTCCTGAAAACACAAACACACACACACACATATGTGCACATATACGTTACATGCAAATATACACTTACCGGTCACATAGGAACATCTGTACACCTGCTTATTCATGCAATTTTCCAATCAGCCAATTACTGTATGTGGAAGCAAAACAATGCATAAAATTATGCAAATACAGGTAAAATGCTTCAGTTACTTTTCACATCAAACATCAGAATGGGGAGAAAAGTAATCTGAGTGGCTTTGACCATGGCATGGTTGTTGGTACAAGATGGACTTGTTTGAGTATTTCATATACTGCTGATCTCCTGGGATTTTCATGAACAGACTCTAGAGTTTACACAAAATGGTGTGAAAAGCAAAAAAACATTCAGTGAGCAGCAGTTTTGCAGATGGAAACACCTTGTTGACAAGAGAAGTCAGGGGAGAATGACCAGACTGGTTCAAACTGACAGAAAGGCTATAATAACTCAAATAAGCACTAGAGTGGCACAAAAGAAAAGCATTTTCCTTAGCGTCTGGAGACTGCATGTTCGAATCCCGGCGATGCCTCAGCAATCCAGTGGCCGTGAGTCCAAGAGAGCAAAATTGGCTGTGTTCTCTGGGTGGGAGGGGCATCCACTTCCTCCCCAATCAATTACAGTGACACTAGCCAATCGTAGGTGTCTGTGAGCTCATGCATGCATAAACGGACAGATAGCTCTTTCCTCTGAGTGTGCTAGGTCACCCTGTGAGCAGCAGACCAAAAACATGTGGTTGGCTTCACCCTTCCTAGTTGGTAGCTGGGGGTGACTTAACTGGTGTGCGAGACTTAGCCAAAACTAAATTAGGGAGAAAATTGTGGGAAATCTAAAAATAAATAAATAACTCTTTACAACTGTGGTGAGCAGAGAAGCACCAGAGCCTTGAGGCAGATAGGCTAATCTCCAATCGCCAATCTTAACTCACAACCAAAGAATGGTTTTACGATGTGTGATTTTTGCCTGTGACAGCAAATCCGGGCCAAAAATCGCACAACATCGTAAACCCGGCTTAACTCAGCTACCACGGAGAGAGCCTAAACTCTTCACCCAGGCCAAACACAACAGCTCCAGCATTTCAGCTTAACTCTGACTAACAGAAAGGGAACATAGATCACTATCAGATATATTTAGTGAGAACCCTTATCTGTTCCAGCTGTGAGATCTCAAATGGAACGAAAGCTACAAGGACATGAAAGAACAAGAGATTGCGGTTTTGTTAATGCGAAACTAGCGCCTAAAGCAGAAAGGTTCTGGAAAAATTTCTGGTTCAAAAATAAGTTCAGTGTCAGCAGAAGTGGGCTGTTTTGAAACATGGAACACCTCAGATGGAGTCAGCTTGATGGGACAGTTTCGCTGACGCATTACCGTCAATGTTATTAACAGTCTATGCTTTAAGTCAGGAAATATTACAGAACTTCAGGTTGGGCTCTTGAACAAGACTCTTAAATCTCAATAGCTCATCTCTATACACTTAGAAAAATGGGTTGTTCGAGGATTCTTTGAATGGTTATTGCTGCTAGCTTTCTAAAGGGGTTCTACTTCATTTTAGAGGCTGACATAGAACTTTTAAGGGTTTTATGGTAGAAATCGAAGAAGGTTATTGATCTTTAGGGTAACAGATGGACTCTAAGCTTGGATGGTTGTTTTGTATAAAATCACTGAAGATGGAGTTTCTTGGCTGTAGGTTTGTAAAAACGCTCTTTTGTAAAAAAAAAAAAAAAAAGAAAGAAAGAAAGTAAGAAAGAAAACCACATTAGACAGAATCTCCTCTAATATAATCTGCTTGCTTCTGTCTGGTTTCATGCGGATGAGTTTAATGCCACTGGGCGGAAGGTCAGCAAGCCATAACGAGGGAAATAAACAGATTTTCACTCACTCTGAGGAGCAGAGGATACTTGCAGATCCTCTGGATGGGAGCCACCAGGTACCCTTCCAAAGGAACTTCTGTGTTCTTTCTGCCTCCCAACAGCATGCAGTTCTAATGAGGAACAAAGAACCAGAACAGTAAGACAGAACCAAAAAGAGCTAGAATAGAGCTAAAGAGCCAACAGAACCAAAGACCAATGGAACAAAATCAGAGAAGGGACAAAAGCAATGAGCAATGAGGCAGAACCAAGTAAAGCCCACACAAAACCATACACTAGTGAGACAGAACCAGATAGTACTAAATAGTACCAAATACCAATAGGACACGTTCAATTCAGATCACTGAGAGACAAAGAAAGTAGCAAAAAAAAAAAGAGCAGAGAGTAGAGAAACAATGAGAGACAGCCAAAGAGATAGAGCTTAAAAGCAATGAGAGAGAGACAAAGACAAGCAGAACAGAACCAAGGAGCCTTAGAGAATAAAAGAGTACTATAAAAAGCCAGAACAAAATTAAAGAGCAACTAGACACAACCAAAGAGAGGCAGAACAGAACCAAAAAAAAAAGCTTGAAGAAAGAAAAACAAAGGGACAGTAAGACAGAACAAAGGAGGAATGTAACAGAATCAGAGAAATAACAGAAACAATGAGCAACAATGCAGAACCAAGAAGAACTAAAACAAAAACAAAGACTAATGAAATTAATAGAACCAAATGGCACAGATTATTACCAAATATCAGTGGGACACAAACAAAGTTCAATTCATACCGTTGAGAGAGAGAGAGAGAAAAAAAGCCCTGAATAACAGGTCCAAATAGCAAAGAACCAATTAAACAGAAGGGCACTGAGCTTAAAGCAGGAGAGAGCCAAATAGTAATGAAACAGAGCCAGAGAAAACTAGAACAGAACCAAAGAGCCTCTGAGATCAAACCAAAAAGCAATAAGAGTACCAAAAAGTGCCAGAAGAAAATCAAAGAGCAGCTAGATACAATAAGAGAGCTAGAACTCTTAACAAAAAAGCACTAAGAAAGAAAAAACCCAAAACAGAATCACAGACTAGTGAGTGAGAACCAAACAGGACTAAGTAAATAGCAAAGAACCAAATAGAGAACCAAAGATTTACAACTTAAGGGCAGTGAGACAGAGCCAAAGAAAACAAAAAAATACCACATAAAAGAACCAGAACAAAACCAAAGATTAACTAGACACATCCACAGAGAACCAAAACAGAACCAAAATCCACTAAATAGGAAAGAAATGAGAAAAACAGAACCAAAGAGCAGCACAGTAAAAGAAGTTAGTACTAGGACACAAAGATCTAAAACAGAACCAAATGGCAAAGATACAGAAACAAAGAAATAAGCAATGGGACAGAAGTGAATTGCAGTGAGACAGAACCAAAGAGTGTAAGAATCAGACTCGGGGTCAGCCGCTGTGCTTTGTGGGTAATTAGATCTTCATCAGCTACATACAACACCAGTGTTCTCAATGTCAAGGCCATAAAATGCAGATTCAATCAAATTCAATTAAGACACATCATAACTGGTACTTACATACCTCACACCTCCATCTATATTGCTACTACTACACTTAATATACTGTATTCAGAAAGCACCTGAAGGATGGAAAGATCATACCAGGCAGAAAGTGGAGAAAAGAACTGTGGTTTGCCTTTGCTATTATTATAAATACAAAGGTGGATTTGTAGGTCTGCTCGGACCTACAAACTGGTTTTATGGTGCTTTTAAGACATGAATGAGTGACCAGTGCAACTGAGTTGTGTGTATGTAGGTTTGTGAGAATGTGTGTAAGTATAAATATCTCTTCCCAACATTGGAACGTTGGCAAGAACGTTTATAGTGTAAAATGATATATACAATCAATTTCAATAGAGTAATAAGGGGTTGAGATTTATATTCGGGTGGATGTATGATCGAGGATTTAAAACGAATACTTACCAGAAGATATGTGCGAACACTTCTGATCTTGTTGAGCTCCAGCAGCAGCCTCTGGGCTTTCTCATGGTTTCCACAGTACTCATCGTAAATCTGAAACCTGGCTCTCTGAAGACGGACACACAAGTACACACACAGACTTAAGCGCTATTCAGAAGTTACGTGAGAGTTATGCACATGAGTTTGAGTAAAACATTGTCATGTCTCAGTTACACACAGTTCTGAACTTGAATTTAAGCCACTGTTCTTGTGCGATATCTTAATTACATTCAAAAGAATATGGAAAGTCATTCGAGGCCAATATTAAATACATAAATATGATACTATTAATTAATATTGTCCCTTTGAAGTCCATGAACACTTGAAAACAGAGACCGCAAGCATGAACTACATGCAGATGAATGCAGAGCTTAAGCTTATCTTAAGCACGTGCATAATCAGGCTCTGAATACACGTAACTTTCCATGAATAAATATTGTATCTTTGGACTTAAATCCATAATGCATTGTAAAATGTAGTTTCTCATAGCCTTTAAATGGGCTACAACAGTGACTGGAGTACATTAAACAGTCCAATCTTAGCAAAGTGATCTAGCTAGCTAACGTTTGCAGCTAATCGTGGCTAGTTATTCATTCCATGCACAAGCTAACATCAATTACTCTCAAGTATTAAAGTGACAAAATAAAATGTTTAAACATATACTTATACATGAAATGTCTCACCACAACACTTGTTAAAGATAAACACAGCATACATTTTTCTTACATCAGCTTTTGGGGAATAGGTTTAAATAGATTTACAGCACTGAGAGAAACAACCAGTATGGAGGAAAAGCAGATTTACAGACACTATCCTTTAGCTAAAAAAGAAACGTTTTTAATCCAATCCCATCAGTCAGAGTGACAGAGATGATATTCGATGTGGTCAGTGGTAGACAGGCTCCATGTGATACTTATTCTCAAAAATAGGGGTGGTTTTCTCTTGTGATTGCTGAATTTTGTTTTAAGTGATGGTTGGCACTAACAGACTCAGGCTATCGTCTTTGCACAGGCCTACCACAGAGGAAATGTCTATTTAACTTTTGGGTTCACGGTGTTATTATGGCTCACAGGAGGTCTAATAGCGAGAATTAGTGCACTGAACCACCTGTCTAAGTATAGGATAGTAGATTAGAGATTGTACTCTACCCACAGTGATGGATTGTCCAGATGTTTGGCCACCACATTATGTCTTAGAGGTGGCCAAAACAAGCATATGTTATAGTTATCAGAAAAACGACATAATGATACTCTTTTCTGAAACCCTTACAAGTGATGTCACTTAAAATGTCACAGAAAACTGAAATTTTGTGATGCGTATTTTAAACCCATCAGGTATTGTGTATACTTTTCTCATATAATAGCCTACTTTCAATGTGGCCCTCTGTTGGATCTTGAAAAGTTCTTTTTTTGGCCAAAGGACCCACGGGATATATCACATACACAAGGAATGTACAGTTAATGCTTTTTTCACTGAGAGATAACCCTCCCAGGAGAGACTACAAAGAGATGAGGATAAGAAAAACGAGGTCTCGCAGTGGGATGGGACAGAACCATAACTGCAGCTGCACCCACAAATTCAGCCTCTCTCCACACTTTGTTATAAGACGTGGCTTTTCAATTGGATTTTTCAGTCACACTATGATTCAATGGTAAAGAAGAAGCAGAAGTCAATACTATAGAGCATACAGAAATGCTACAGAGCATAAAGTGTGTAATGTGTATTGTGCTATGAGAAAAATAGTATAACAGAAGTAAATTATTGGGGGAAAAAAACCTGAACGTTGCAACAACATGAAGTACAAAGTATGAATAATTAGTGATTCTGCAATGTCTACGTGGATTTCAATGTAAAGGGGGCAGGGCTAATTGTTAGTAGTGCTTATTGATGTTGCTCATACGTTATTATATATCCTTTATCAAAACTAGGCTTTACTGCCTGAGCAGTCTTTACATCTGAGCAAACTAGCCCGTGAATGCTCACTAGCATATGAAAGCTAATCTAGTAAGCCACGCCCACTAATATAGTTCTCTGATCAGTTTGATCAGTGAGTTTTGCTGGTGTTTGAAATTTTAATCTAACTAAAATTTATGTCAAGTATCTGAATGAAGAGTCACCTTTTAATTTAGTTCATGGCTATAAAGAATATAATTCGAACTGCTTATACATGATGTTTTGTTGTGGCCTTTCACATTACCACTTCTGACTAACACCAAATACTCAAAAGAACATATGCAAGAAAATATGCATATGTCTTTATCCATTTTAAAGATTTTAAATAAAATAATTAATTATGAATAATAATAATAATAATAATAATAATAATAATAATAATAATAATAATAATAATAATCAGACCAGAGAGGTTAAATGAAATGAAAAATCTAAGCGAATATTTATATCATTATATATATATATATATATATATATATATATATATATATATATATATATATATATATATATATATATATCTCATATTTAGATCATTTACATAAATGCATTTGATTGGTTAAGCAGTAACAGAGAATCTGCCACAGAAGCAGCGCTGGTTCTGCTAAGAGTCCGGATCTGGACTGTGGTCGGCCAGTTGACGATTCCTGTTTTACACTTCATTCCATAGGGCAAGTAGAGAGAATGGGAATGGGAAAGACAGAAACGAAGATAAAAAGAATGTATGTGATGTCAAAGACTCACAAAGTGAAGGAAGCAGCGTCCCACTTCGTGATGCGGGTGGGGGTCTGGCTGCAGCAGCTCCTCCACCATGGCCAGGAAGTCTCTGTGCACACACCGGATCTCCTCCAGGTTGGAGAACAGCACCTGGTGGGAGCACACGAGGAAGCGCTGAGTTATATAGCTAAGATTTAACGATACAGAACAGCATATATGTGTGTGAAATTAATTAAAAAATATCAAAACAAGTTGTAAGAGCATGAACCTAAGAGGAACCTCAGAGATCAGTCTAGACAGAGTATATGCTGCTTTCTACAGTTGATAGTCGATAACTGTAACCTGTGTGTGACCCACAGCTTCACACACAAAAACACACACACACACGCACACACCACATCCTCCAACACAGATGCTCACGTATGAGCCAAAACAAGCAGGACACACGGATTCCATGTTTATGCCCCAAAGTAAGCAAGCGCTGTGCGTCACTAGCACTCTTAGCCGTGGCCTTGTGACAACTTCTTTAACTCAGGCTCCCCCAGCTAAAATAAACTCCAGCTGCTTCCTGTGTCATCCCGCCTTTCCACCTTCATGCAAAATTTTACTATTTTCAGCTGAAAAGTGGTCTGGATTTAACTGCAGTTTGCAGTGTTTTACTGGATTGCACTGAAAGCACCATTTGTGTTGACTTTTATGAATTTAAGAAGTCAAAAAAAAAAAAATCATGGATTAACTAACAAACTCACCTTCACCATCTCCTCTGTGATGTTCTTATCAGTTTTAGCCACAGCATACTGGTTGAGGCGATGCAGGAATCCCTGTGTTTTAGAAAAAATGTAAAGAGAAGAAAGCAGAAATAGCTAGTTATATAGAGATAAGAGAAAGGGTCAAGTTGAAAAGATTCAAATGTCAAATGTCAGTACACCTTCTACAAAACCCATTGGGTCTGAAAGTTAATGAAACGCGAACAAAGCAACAGCAAGAGCATTACAAAGGCAAACAGGCACAGCAGGACCATATTTGCTCAATGTTTCAGACATTCTATGAATATAAAAAAAAAATCCCACAGTATTTAATAATGAAAGGACTGAGAGGTTCTGAGTCGTTCAAAACAAACTGCTTTGTCCCAAAGTTCAGGAAGTCAGCAAACCAAATAAATCATCTAGCAAAGTCTCAGAATGCTGACAAGACAGATTGTTGCATGAGGAAAGCGTTATCTGTTCTTATTTTATCAGCACCACACACTGGCATTTGCACAGCTAGCAAAACACCAAGCCCCCCTGTTTTAATACAAACAGTCAGGGTCAACTAGGTTTGTCCTTTTTAGGTTTAGATATCTCACAGAAGATTAAAAAAAAAAAAAATACTTTTGTTTATTAACTGTTTATTAAATATTCAACAGGTCCTAAGAAGGTTAATGTACCAAAAATAACATTCCTACTTTATATAATGATGGTTTGGAGCCTCCAAACCATCCAAACCAAATATTGCAGCCTCATTCTGTGTCTAAGTCATACTTCA
Organism: Pangasianodon hypophthalmus; assembly: GCF_027358585.1. NCBI lineage: Eukaryota > Metazoa > Chordata > Actinopteri > Siluriformes > Pangasiidae > Pangasianodon > Pangasianodon hypophthalmus. The sequence continues at coordinate 16,591,943 of NC_069731.1, read as the reverse complement.
GATTTACAAAAATTTCTGTAATGCTGATTTTCTTTGTACTCATGTATTGATAAATGGCAATCACCCATAAATTATCAAGCATGTTCACAGCACAGATGATTTGCATTTAGTGGCACCCACAAAACTCCATAAAAGGCAAGGCTCACGGAAGAAAACAACAAAATGATGACTGGTGAAAGATTGCTTCCTAAATGCCACATACAATAAATTTTAACAATAAATGCAGTTCAGCCACTGCAGCTACCATAAACACACAAACACGCTAACTCTTCCTCCTTCCATAGTGTGCCACTTCTTTTGTCCTAATTGAATGAATAGTCTTATTTGTCTTAATATATGGATTTCTTTTGGATTGCTTTCTTTCAAGCCATTAATATAAAATGACAGATTTCCATTAAAAAAAAACATTTGTTTGCAATTGAAATAAATAAGTGATAAAATTGACGATGTTTTTTTGTACATAAATTTGCAGGAATTCAACCCTTTTAAGTAATTTACACCCACTTTCACAAACATTTTTTCCTAACTAACTGGATTTTCATGAATACCAGTTTTTGTATGTAAATGCTCTTTTGAACTATTTATGAATAAATTAGTCCATTATAAGAATGTCTACATGTTATATAATAAACATTTTCAGGACACCAAGTAACCTGAACTTTCCTTGAACCAGAAGTTCCTAGAACCACGTCGAAGACTTTCTGCTAACCTAAAATTATCCCTGAGAAGAGCCAAAGGTATCATTGAAATGATACATAGTGAAAGTCTGAAGATTAGAGGAGCAAAAAGCACTGATTTCTGTTCACAAGTTTATAAATTTGGGATGTTAAACGAAACATTCAGTCATGCACAAGACAGGCAAAAAATGTTAGATAATTTTCTGAGAATTGCACATCGCTTATATTTTGAAGACAAAAATCAGATATGCCTCAGTCCCTGATGAAAAGGGTTCCCATCATCCAGAACGCCTACTTTCCCAGGAGGTTAACTATATTCAGTACCCATGCATTCACTGTGTATGAATACAGCACATTGTCAGTTTAAAGCAGTCTCCCAATTTTACCAGAAAAAAACTATTAAGCAGACAGAACTGTATTCTGATCATCAGTGACAGATCTAATGGGCTGAGACCCCCTGCAGCAGAGCTGGAATATGTCATGCTTCTTTTCGTGCAGAATTTTATCTTTAAAAAATCTTTACTTTTATCTGATAAATATGTAATGTCATAAAGTTGGACATTAATCATATGCTAATCGAGCTCTGTGGATCTGGTACATCTTGAAATATAAAACAATTTGAGAAATGCTTCCCTGCTTCACCGCCCTATAAACCACTTTAATGACACTATAGAAAACAAGGCATTTCCTGTTAGCATGTCAGACCAAGATCTGCTGATTACGGCTATGTCGTAAACACCTGCTCCAATCTTCGAGGGACGACGTGCCCACAGCTGATTCCAGTGAAGTACATGGCCAAATTAGCAGACAAAGTCTCTGGGCTAATTACAGAGCACTGAATCCACTGATTACAAGTGGCTCACATATTTCTACAATTAAATTTAATTTGTTTCCGTAGGCACTCCAATCCCCAATCTGAGCAAAAGATATGATAATAGAATAGCCAAGGAAATGACTTGACTAAATAATAAGAATCACTGTGGTAAACGTTTAGCATTGATTGCCCTTTGGAAAAGTGGTGTTGTGTGGCAAAGTGGGATCTGATTAGCAAGTCTAATTCCTACACACACAGATTTTGAAAAAAAAAACAAAAAAAACAGCTTTCTAACTTTGCACAAATTGGGCTAAATGAATGCAGCTTACAAAAAATCTGCAAGTGACATGAATGTGCAGTGGAATTTTGATACCAATTCATGTCATCAAAATTCCACTGCACTTTATTGGTTGGTTTTTCAACATAAAATTTTGAAATGAGGGTAGGTTAATAGGGGATAAATGTCTTGGCCAAGGTCCACCATAGGCAGAAATCTTTTAATGACATCAGGAACTTTTTCAGAAACCCAGGTGCTTTTGGCACAGTGGTCCATAAACTAGAGCAATCACAGCAGATTTTAGTTTCTGGGCCATAGCTCTGTTCCAAAGAACCCAGAATTTTAAGGCCCACTACCCCAGATCCAAATTGTAGTTCCTAGGCCACTACACAACACAGTATAAAAATAGCTATGTGTCTTTTTCTACACCTCCAGTTCTCTTTGCAGAACAGACAGTTATTACTGCCTGCATCTCCCCAACCAATCCTTTCTCCACATTTTTCTCTTATTTTTCTGTACAAAATGGTACAGAAACAAACACCACAGCTAAAGTCTCAAAGTCACATGACAGACAGCTCTCTCATTTACAGTATTTTTGTGAGAAAGTAGGATTTGGCGCTCAAGTTTTGTGTAGTGTGAGCCGCATCTGCAATTGCTCGCATAGTGTGCAAACCGCTACATCAATAAAACAACGAACTGCAAGTGATTAAAGATGTGTAGGTTGATCAGTTTATGTAGTATGAACTTGGGTTAACAGAAGAAAGACGGCACTGACCAGGAGCCAAGGGTTTTCAGAAGTAAAGGCATGGATTGACACTTTGCCATTTGGCCTCTATGTTACATAACCACCAAGAAACCCCCTGGAATGCTTCACACCACTGTTTGGGTTATGCCTTCCGCAAGAGCTGTCTTGACGTTCAGTTGATGTTTATTTCAGGTGGACTTATTTAGCAAAACCCAAATTGAAGAGAATAAAATATATGAACACACCATTAGACTTTTAAAGTTTATTGCCAACTATCAGTGGTTTAGGTCCAAAAGCTCCTGTCAGAGTATGTCAGCTAAAAGCACCACTGCACCGATGGAAGCAGCTGTACAATGTTTGCAAGGGACCACAATATAATCAGTCCTGACACTAGAGCTATAATCTGGAGACTGTGCTGGAACTGAGCACTAGTTTCCTGTCTGTCTGTCTGTCTGTCTGTCTGTCTGTCTGTCTGTGGAGCTCCAAAAAGGGACCATGAACATCAGAGCACTGATAAGAAACACATGCTCCCAAATAGCTTTGTGTTCAAATATGGACAGTTCAGAGCTGATTTTCATGACCGGATGTGCTTTGCTCAGGAAACTCCACTTGTCTGAGACGAGCACAATCAGAAGCAGGAGTCGTAGCAATCAACGTGCTAGGATAGTTTTGGAATGTGGGGCAGGAAAAGATGTGACTTTCAACAGCTTGCTGGAAATCCCAGGCTGGTCAACGTATGACAATGGACTTCATTAGAGACCGAGGTCTTTTTAAGTTCTCAGTTTTATCTACAGTCAAAGAAATGAGACACAGCTGTTCCTAAACAAATAAGGTCTTGAAGAGGACTCAGGCTAGAATGGTAGAGACGTATCAAAACAAAAGCAAAAAGGGAAAAAAATGTGTGCTTTTCAAAGAGACCTTGAGTAAAGTGAAACAGCACCTCATGGGCATCCTGTCCTGGCAGACTATCCAAATAGTTCAGTCTTCACACACTCACAGAAATGCTTCGCTTGGCTGGTGCTGTGTGGAGGTTTGGAGCAGGAAATCCAGGATTTATTAGACACAGGCCAGACGATTGACTGCCCCAACACTCAGAAGATTTTCTCAGATCACAGTCAAATCTCAACATAATATTTTCACCATTCCTGGAAAAATGGTCAGCATGCAAAACCTGGCTTCCTTCAATTGTCACATGTTCTTGCACCTGCAGTGGCGATGAACACAAGAAATGCCATTAAAGGAGAAAGTCTTCAAAATTCCTCAGGGTTTAGGAAAAGCATTTAGCAAGAGGATTGTACAAGCCTGCCTAAATTTTAGATTTATTTTTATTACCTGCCATTTCTATGGCATGGATATAAACTCTGATGTTCACTTGAGTTCACTTGGGGATGCTCTATATAAATTATTCTACAGCACTGTTGAATTCTCAACTCTGAGAAGTTAGAAGGTTTTGATAACAGCACAGGGACCTGTATGACAGACATTCCACATAATCTAACCCTAATAATAAACCGTTATTTAACAAATAAGCTTTTATTTAACAAAGAAAACACAATCATTGATATGGTGAGGTCTTCTGTAATTTCGTTAACATTTATGGAAAGAGTCTCCAGTGTCAGTGATTTGTAACAGTCAATAAACTACATCTTTTGACTTATTAACTTATTTCACAAACATTCCACAACATAACTGTATAATGTATAATATATAAATGTAACTATAAATGGGGTCCCTGGAGGACTAGTGGCTAGGCCTTGGCGCCCTCACCGCCATGGCCAGGGTTCGATTCCCGGCCAGGAAACCCACCCCAGCCACCGGGGTTACACACAACAGTGCACTCCCAGTGCCGGTCCCAAGCCTGGATAAAATTGGTGAGGGTTGCGTCAGGAAGGGCATCCAGTGTAAAAAAAAAAAAAAAAAAAAAAAAAAAAAAAAAAACTGTGCCAAATCAAAATATGTGGACCAATGAACAACAACAAAGATAAGACAAAGAACAACAACAACATAAATGTAACTATAAATAGATAAAAAGTGACATTGTTCTTAATTAAATGTTAACAGAATGGTAGCTTTGGCAAATTTCTGTAGCATAAGAGGAATAAAACATTTATCCTTTATTGGAAAATAATCAACTTCAGGGTATTATCAGTAACTCTGCTTCATGTTGAGCTACATCACACCACTCTGTCATTGCTTATTTTCCTATATCCGCACTGCCACTAAATGTTTTACTGTAGGTGAATTATAACAATATAAAGTTTATTCTTTCAACTATTCATCACATTGTGTGCCTGTCCATGTCAGTAGACTGATGAAGGCTAGAGAATTCTGCCTGGTTAACAGCATACACATTAAAACTCTATTAGTCCTCTTAGCAGGTGTTTATTAGCAAGCACAATGGGTGTGTGAAGTCTTCAACATATCTGCTATATCCAATCTCCAATACAGCTTTCCAAGAAGACTTTTTAAATATATAATGATGCTTGTGTGTTACTCAATAACTGTGTATGCTGAACCCTGTTAGAAAAATGGAGGTATGTTATGCAACACATCTCTTAAACGCCAACATCTCTTCCATTCCAAGGTCATAATATCATAATTACCGGAAGGTCTCTTGCCCCTGCACTTGTTATCAGGGTCTCTCTCTCTAAGAAAACAAAAGAGATACTGAATGGAGTGCACAAAGAAAACACATAGTGTTCCCTTCCTGACACAACAACATCCACCGAAGCTGACAAAGGTGAGTTCATCACAAGAGATAATATACTCTATAATAAATAACAACAAATTCATATCTATTTTATGTATATAAGGATCATTTTCCCCATTTTTGAAACGTATATCAAAGCCCTGAGAAAGTCCTGATTCAATACTGACCTTTTTCACTTTAATAATCATGATAGCTGTTAAAATGGTGTTGTTGTGCTTAAAACAGGAAATACGAGAAATAATTAGGCTAATAAGGCTAGTGGATTGGATTGAATACCGATCCAGGATTTCAGGCCAATATAAGTTTAATACCTGGGAAATTCAGTATCCTGTTAGTACAGTGGCTTGCTATAGTATTCACCCCCTTGAACTTATCCATATTTTGTACGAACTGAAATAGACTTCACTGGGATTATGAATCATTAATCTACACAAATATTAAAGTGAGAGGAAAAAATCAATATAGTTTCCCAAATTATTTCATAAATACAAAGTAGTGATTGCATACATATTCACCCCCACTGCTATGAAACCCTACATTGCCTTAATTCATAAGAATTTGCACAAAATCATTTTTCTTGAGATGATTTTTCATGAAATTGTCTATTTATCACATATGAGATCATACAGTAAATCAATAACCTCTGCAATGTACCAGAAATATGAATGAACATGAGGTGTCACGAAAAGCTTCTTTGAAAGACCAAAAACATCTTCTGTATTGAAAAACAAATTGTATCAACATATTTCTCATCAAGAAATCCAGATTCTATGGATAAATCGGATAAAATGAACTTTGCCAACCCTACATGGCCACCCACTTTCTTAGCAAACTGGTGCTTTGACTGTATTGCCACATGATTGGCACTTGCCAATCACATGTTCAATGATTACTTGGATGAGATTTTCAGTTACCTATTACAACAAAAACCTCTGCAGCGACAATTGTCCTCCTTTGACATGTCGGTACAATCAAATTAATTGCATTAAAAGGATTTAATCCTAAAAAGCAAATTTTTTTTTGTCCCATTTCTACTGCAGGAATCTTTTTTTTTGACATGTTTTTTGACATGAACTGTTATGTAACATGTTATATGAGTTCATAACAGGATTCATAAACAGGGAAAGAAGTACATTCTGTGCAAATGAAAAAAAGACTTGTCATTGTGAATATGATAATTAGAAACAGGCTGCTTTTGTTTGAAGATGATTCACTGATTCTTTGTTGTTTTAATTAGTCCAGGCTTTAATTTAGTGTCAGACAGCAAACTTTCTCTGAGGCTCAGCAAGTGTTTCAAGTTGAAATGACTTTGTTATGCTTGGTGGTAAATGCATTTAAGGGATAAAGATGTTTTTGGTGATTTAACAGTCTGGAGCGATAACGATTTCACCCTTATCAAATGGGAGTGAGCTGGATGATAATGTGAATAGGCTATGCCTGCAGGGCTTAATGAACCAGTGGAGTGTGAAAGCAGAGCAACAACCAGACAAGTGTGTGAGCAGCAGAAGCTCATTCTGAATGCTAAAGCTGTAAGAATCCAAATGAGGTCTTGAACTCCTAAGGAGAACCAAGCTTTGGGGTTTCTCAGGTCCTAGTAACAAAAATGGCACAGGTCAACAAAAAAAAACATAGGTTTCCTGTCAACTGTTATGAGCAAGGTCGTAGTTATGTGATCCGTGGTGAGAAGACATGTGCGCGGTAGCTGTTGCGCTCTCCTAAGTAGGTTAAACGTGCCAAAATGGCTATGGACTGCAAAACAAAGGTCATCTGTCACTCCCAGACAAAACAGGAAGAAAGCCACATGTTTGCAACTAACTCATGAGAGGCTAACAGCAGGTGACCATTCACATTCCTGTCTTTAAGCAGAAAGTCCCCATGTGGGTTGAGGCAGGGACATAAAATCAGTGCAGTGTGTGGGACTGTTGTTTTGAAAGGAAATTTATGGCCCAAGCACACCAACAGTTACAGGAACTCATACAAAGATTTAAAAAAAAAAATTAAAGATCTTTTTTAAAAGATTTAAAGATTCGAAAGTTGGTTGTGCAAAATCTTGTGGATATGCAGTTATGAGATATCCTCACGCGCCTGCACCAGACAGGAAATGGGTTTTGATTTTCTTCCTGTGGAGGAAAAACTTCATTTATCAGTCCTGTTTCTGCACTGCATCAACAACGCAGGAATGCTACTGTGCTGTCTGACTACACAGACCACCAGCAGCAGCGACTATAAAAGGCTAGAGAGACTTTTTGCATAAAAGATACACAGAGACAATGCTGTCTTTTAGCACAGCTCATCACAACACCAGGACTCATCTCAGACTTTGCACAATGTAGCTACAGTGCTGGGAAATATCCACAGGAAGCACAGACTATAAATACAGTTCTGATCATGCTCAGTCTGTACTTGGATATGCTAAAAAGTCATTTGCAGATGTTGAAAAGACTTTTGTTTGCATGCTTTGGTAAACCAAGTGGTCCTAAATCCAACCACAGGACTCTACAGCTTTTTTTCAGTTTTCATATTCAGGCTTGATTTTTTCACATCCGATATGGGCCACATTTCAAATGAAGCTCTAAATCTGACATGTAAATCCATCACCTTCTTTAGTATGTGACAATAGGATGAATAAATGCACCAGAGAGTGATAGACTGCTCATGTCAGATGCCACCTCAATGCCAGTGTGACATGTTTACGCAGCCTGGCGAAATGTTGTATTGTGATTGGACGGTCGTGTATGCAAATGGTCTCACAAAAAGCGAAATGTTTCTTATTCAGGGGGCTCCCCAGTGGTAAAACAGAATAGTATTCTCCTATTATTGGGAGATGTCAAGTTCAAATCTCAATGATGCCTCAGCCATCCACGGCTGGGAACCAACAGAGAAAAATTAGCCTTGCTCTCTGGGTGGGAGGGATGGCGTATAACCTTTCCCCTCTCAATCACAGCAAAACTAGCCAATCATGGGCATCTGTGAGCTCATGTATGTGGAAGAGGGCAGATAACATTTTCCTTTGAGTGTGTTATGCTGCCGTTCAAAAAGATGCTGTTCAAAAAGATGCAGCTGGCTGTCATCACGTGTCTCAGAGGAAGCATGTGATATTCTTCAGCCTCCCCGGTTGGTAGCTGTCATATGATAGTCATATGACATCTTCTTACTGGGAACATATTTGGAAGAAACTCTACGAAAATGATTTCTTCTGTGGTGCGGGGTCATATTCAACCACGGTGATGCTACTGGTAAAAAGTTGCTGTTGTCAGCAGAGCACATTTTGGCCGAGAAAATTATGTCAATACAGGAATTGAATAGAAGTCACTTCTTACATTTCTTATGTAAACAGGTGAGACAAAAAATCAGATCTGTGTCCAAATAATAGGAAATGTGCATTAAGGACCACAATGAAAATGTAGCCTACAAGAATACAAGACTACAAATCTGAGGATTTCTTTCACTTGAGAAGCTTATACTGTACATAGTCCACTGGCTTCTTAGCTGCTGAGTGTTTGAACAAAGGAAGTGATTTGGGTCTGTACGATGCCCTGCATTTCAATTCTGTCTCACCCTAGTCTCCTTTTCCTAAGCCTCTGCAGTGGAAAGAAACATGGATAAGTGAGGCTTAGGGAGCAAAATACATTTTCACTACACCAGCTCCAATTACTCTATTTAAAGCAGCGTTAATGATCAACAAATGCACCGATTAATAGAATTCAGTACAACAGTACAACAGTCAGCAAATCCTACTGAATATGCATCAGTATGGCACTATATATTTACTCCAAAGCTGATTATGCAATCCCATGATTGGCTAGGACCTGGATGTTGATCATGCTGACTAAGCTGGACTTTCAGTTCCAAGTCTTAGTCAGTCTTTACCAGAACACTGTCACTGTCATTATTGTGCTACTGATTAGACCCATTTTTCTTGGAACAACCACTATGAATGTACGACTTTCCTTTGAACCGTTGTCCTTGATTCTTTATCCCCAATCCCTGTCACAAAATTGGATGCTGCAAGTTGTGAAAGAACCCCAAGAACATTTTTTGTAAGTCCTTAGAGACAGGCCTGAATGGGAATGAAAAGGGGACTGGCCAGAAAAGGACCCCTTCCAAGGGCTCTGGGCTCAATGCCATCTTTGTATGAGGAAAGAAACAGCGGCCTTTGCTAACCCCGTCCAGCGCGCCAGCCTCTGTCCTCTAGACCCTTCCTGGCTGAAACAGCACACACTACAGAAAGAGACATGTGGATGGCACCCTGCAAGTATACCAAAACCAGACATCGAACTTGATGAGCTATCCAGCTGATTCGTCCTGGATCCATTCTGAGCCATTGATTGTTCAGGCAGTAGGTTAACCCACAGGTGGAACCTTGTTACTAAAGAAGTATTATGCAATCTCTACAGTTTCCTCTTCCAAAGTGCTGAAAGTTTAAAGTAGCCCTCTGCCACTTATTCTGATCTGGATTATTCTGATCTGGATTGCATTGTGCTATAACAAAGACCAAGATTCATTGAGAATTAACCTAAAATCTACATAAAAAAGGGAAACAGAAAGTTAGTCATACTTCCCATGATGAGAGGGTGCACCCTGGTAGTAGCTCGAGGGTAAATATAATGGGGGAAAGGCTTTGGCTACAAAGAATATCCTCAATTTGAACATGAAATCTGTCAAAAATATTGAGTCAGCTTATGAATTACAGAGATGGGAATATAGAGGTTTGGTAGAGTGGAGGTTTGGTACTGATTCAGGTGGTGGACAACTTGGAATTCTTTTGAGTATGCCTGGCGAGTATTAATGCCCATTTCACGTAGCATGGAACCCTCACAAGTGGCTATTGATGCCCCTCTATGTGAGCACCTGTCACAAGGAAGGACAGCTGGCATGAGAGGGCACATAGACGTTCTATTCATCCCCCAGCATAAGGATGCATTTACCTATTAATAAATACATCATTTAGTCCCTTTGAATGGAACCCTGGTGCCTTTTCCTCCTTAGGATGGTTCAAGTAGGCACATAAAGACAAGTGATCAAATTCTGGTGCTGACCAGAACAGCCAAGAGCACCTGGGCTAGTGGTTCCATGTAAACTCCATTATGGTTCGACTGCAGTGACAAAGAGATTCAACTCTGCATGTTGCAGGTCGAGCCACAATTGCAAACTGAGCCAAAGGACAGAGCTGTAGAACTGCAGAAATGTGATGTGTTGAATGTGGGCTGATGAAAAAAAAAAAAGAAAATTATAGGTGGATGCAATACATAAAATATTTTAAAACAGTAAATATTTAGATAATTATCTATTAATTTATTGAGCGCTGGCTCAGTGTTCTACATGCAGGTGATTTCTTGATTTCTACACACACTTCGCAAACGTTTGTATATTTTGTAGTCGCCAAATTTCTGACCAATGAATGAAACAGTTTCACAGGTACGTTTTCAGCCCTATATGCGCCTACACCAATTTTTTGTCCCTTTTTGGTTTGTTTAATTATGTGCAGTGAGAAACCAAAAAGCAAATGTCCCAAAAGTATCAATTTTTGCTCTGATTCAGACTCAGCAAACAGATTAAAAGGTGTGAAAGTGACTTCACGTGAAAAGACATGGCTTCAGGAGTCAAGGATCCAAACAGTCCACCAAATATTATTATACCTTCATGATACTTCTTAAGTGTTTATAAAAAGTTTGATTCACAAATGGATTCTGATTCATTGAGTAGCTTGTTTTGCTTCTTTGCCAAAGCTCTGGAAAGGAGCGACGGCACAGGAAGAACAGAGCACAATGTAAAGCAGGGGAGGGCCAGGAAGGAAGGAAATCCTGCTTGCCATGAAACAAAAGCAAAAGGAACTCGCCGACTGGAGCCCCCTGAAAGCTCTCACTAGCCCGACACATTCACAAACCTGACACCCAACCCAACAGCCAAACACTGTAGGCTAAAGTGTGCTAAATATGCCATTAACGGGGGGAAGATCAGTCCTAAACATCCCACTATTATATTTTGTATTTCTTGGCTCCACTGGTTGTCAAGGAAAGATCTAAAACAAAACTCATTTTTATAAAGATCAAAACAATGTAATACAAAGTGTATCAATCAAGATACCCTTCAAACTTTTCTTCCATTCTTTCATGTGAAATGTAATAACACCTGAATGATGAAAAGACATCAGACATTCAAAACCAAATAAGACAGCGATCATTATAAAGCTACATCAGGCCAAATGAGAGTGGTGGGTCTCAATAGCTGGCTTTGTATGGAAGCTCTTTGTGTCTGAAGCTTGTGGGGAAGACACACAGTCTGCTATCTGACAAGAATCTTAAAATCAAAGTCGAAGAACTTCTGAACATTTTTCAGTAGAATAGACTACACTAGAACAGATTGTCTGTTTGCTGAGATTAATGCACTACATAGAGACAGGGCATTGTTAATTAGCATTTCTGACTCAGATGAGTCCCCTTAGGCTCTGCAGAGGAAAAAGAAATGTGTGCATATTATATAGACAAGAATCTAAACAATCCTCCATGTAGCGAGCATAAATCACTTCTTGTCAACACTCTGAGTGGAAAAAACTGACGGACAAATACAGGAGAAACAGCAGAGAGTAAGGACTAGCGAGTGTTTGATTAGCAGTGGTGAAGGTGACGATGTTAGCAGTCAGTGCTCGTCTCCTTTCCAATTACAGCTGACAGTCTTTCACTGCCTCCGACAAATTATAGAGATGACCATGAACTCTTCAGAACAGTGTTCGAAAGTGGTCTCTGAGCACTTATTTTTCAGTCTTGTTCAAGCATTACTGTATTGCTAGCATCTACTAAGCACCTACTAATTGTTTGCAAGCACTCTAAAAATAGATTTATTCATTGACTCATTTTGGAAGTTACGAGATTTTTCAGACAGTCATGTAAACAGCATACTACAATATCTTAACTCGGAAATCCACACATGAATATTTTTCACAACATGACTACTTTTTTGTAACCACTCCAACATAGTTAGCTTCAATTCTAAATGGATTCCTACTTTCTACATATGCTCACTACATAGGGTATAAAATAATGGTGATCTTGCAGCTAACTAGTGCAGTATATTCCTAGTACAATAACATTTAGAATTCAGGAAAAAAAAAAGCACACACCTCTGACAGGGTGTCAAGGCTATTAATTTAACTACATATCAAAAAAATATTAATTAAATAGTTAATAATAGTAAATAACAAGTAATTTATGTACTTTTAAGTTAATTTAACTTAGAAAAAAGAATAGCTATGATATTTTATAGGTTGGTTGAATCACAAAAGACTTAACAGAAGCAAACTTTTTTTTTCTTCTTCTACATTTTTGTGTACTTATGTACAACAAAATTCATTAATTTTATTTTAGAGAAATATAGAAATAGGTGGTTATTCTATTATTATTATTATTATTATTATTATTATTTTTTCAGAGATTATACTTTTCCATACATAATGTCACACCCAAATGCACAATAAAGATGTGTTTAAAAAAACAGAAAAAGAATGAAAGAAATCTGATTAACCGAATACATGCACTGAATAACCTGACTACTAAGCTAAAATCCAGGTTGGCTTTAGTAGAATTCTTGAAATATAATAACACTTTAAATCCAATTTGAGATATTATAATATGTTTTTCGGATAAAGACTCATATTCGGATAACTCCTAAAATTAGATATCGATTGCATTAATGTGTGTAAATATAAACATGAATTTTAGTCCAGTGCTCAGATTACAGTATTTGGTGCACGTATACAGTTAATCTGTTATAATTTGCTGTTTCAAGACTGAAATAAGGCATTATGTGCAATTTGCAATCATAAAAATAGAAAAATATTTAGATATTCATGATTAGATATGGATATCTAAAACTCGTTAGCAGCCAACCCATCAAATATGCTTCCAGCTGACAAGAAATCAATTTAACATAATGTAAAATTGTGTTAAATTGAGTTCTTGTCAGTTGGAAGCACATTGATATTGAATGACTCTTGACTTAACTTTTCCCATTATATGATAACTATCCTGGCTGTACACACACTGAAAACAGCAGGAGTGAATATGAACTGGCAGGAAGAGGTCAAGGATGGGGGTGATGTGAAACCCCCAGGAGGAGGGGCAATACCGGGGTCACTGCTTGTTCTGAGTACGCATACCCCATTTGGCTTCAGTCCTCATCACATGCTTGAGTGAAAAACAACAATAAGATTGGCTGCCCCTACAGTGAACAAACCCCAGTGGAAGAAGAAGACTAACATGTGTGTCTGTGTCTCTAAGGGACCTAGTACCTATGAATTTCAGCATTAATAAAATCTTTAATGTAATACAGTAGTGTCAAAGCTAAATACTCCACCTCTCTGCCTTTTTAAGACACGTCTGGCAGCTTCAGGCTTTCCTCTAATCCTTGAAACATTCAGGCAGGAAGTTTAGGGTTTCGCCTCATCTCACATGCTTTCTGTCAAACTTGGAATTAATAGAAAAGCTCCATTTTAAAATGCATGTGGACTAAAAAGCACGGGCTACATCCTACACCTACACTTTTTTCACATGAACATGCCCATATATATCTATACAGAGGTCCAGACCTCTGTATTTTTGGATGTTTTTTTCTCCCTCCCACATAGACTCAAATTAAATATGGAAACAGCAACATCCTAATAACGTGGTGGCAGAATCTAGCCTACTATGCAGAAAAAAGGCATTCCAAGACAAGTCAGCAGTGATGATGGCTCTCAGCTGACCTCAGAACAGCTCAGGATGAAACTTTAGGTCTGCCCATAGACTTAACTGTCCATTATGTTTACTTCTTGTTGAGAGGTACAACACACATATTATAGACTAACACTTGACATACACTAAATGGCCAAAGGTATGTGGACACCTGACCATAACACTCAGATGTGCTTTTTGAACATCCCATTCCAAATTTAGTCCCCGCTTTGCTGTTATAATAAGCACCCAATAATGCTGGATGAGGAGGCCTGACATGCAATCAACATTCCAGTTCATCCCAATGGTGTTCAGTGGGGTTGAGGTCAGAGCTCTGTCCAGGCCACTTGAGTTCTTCCACTCCAAACTTGGCAAACCATTGCTGTGTTTGTGGTGTCTTGTAAGTAGTAATTTGCAAGTTGTAATAATGTAATTTCCCACCTCGGGAAGTTTGACGTGCGAAGTGAAAAAAAACATGGATGTCTTCATGAAAACTGGTCTTCTGTTTGCTCTGTCAGAGCACATAAAGCTCATAAAAAGACTCTTTAACCACAGTTTTACAGTTACAAGTGGCTGAGTGGCTACTGATACTGATCTACTATAGTGAGCTTCAAAGATTCATGTGACATTTTGGACTGAAATTGCAGCACATCAACAACAGTAGACAATAGCACGTAGCTTAGCAACAAGCTAGCCAGTTAACGTTAGTAATAACTCTAATGTTGATGATTACCTTTTCAAAACAGTTATTAGTTTGGCCAATGTTATATATTTCACCAAGTACTGTGTCTGTATATTAACTGATCTAAAGCCAATAATGCTATAAACTAATTTAAAAGTAGAGAAGGGGTGCTTTACGCTGTTCGCAGTATGCACCACCATGTTGATATGATGTCACTCTGTAAAGGGGAAAGGAACTGGTAGTTGAGAAGACTACCCCAAGTTGAAGATTTGAAATTTCAAGTTAAGAGGCGTTTTCTGTGGTTTTTAGTTGTAGGCAGGTAAACTTCACCTTGAACGCAGCACATGTCTATATGGACCTTGCTTTATGCACAGGGGCATTGTCATACTGGAACATATTTGGGCCTCTTAGTTCCAGTGAAGGGGAATTCTTAATGCTACAATATACACAATTGTGTGCTTCCAATTTTATGGCAACAGTTTGAGGAAGGCCCACATATATATATATATATATATATATATATATGCAAAGCACTGCTTTCATGTTTTGTTTTGAGTTCACTCCATATGCTTTTTGTTTACATTGTCTTTAGTTTGCTCCTGTCTCCACTCCTGTCCTGTCATTGATCTGTTACCTAATGTGTGCACCTGTTCTGAGTTCAGCCCTTGATAGTTTGTCTATTTATGCCCACAAATTTCACTTATTATATATTTGTATCAATTAAGTTTCAAGCCATGTTTTCCTGTTTTCTGTTTGTTTTGTTTTTTTGTCTCTTCTTTGTGTTTTGGTTTTGATCATGGATTGTTTGAATATTGACAATGATTATTGGATTTGCCCTATTCAGCAACATGCAAAGTTTATGTACTTGCATCTTGCCTCTCACTCATGCACGTAACAGTAACGTTAGCTGACCATAGTAAAGTTATCTTACATACCCTGCAAGAGAGAAAAGGAGGAGACATAACTAAACAAAATAACTCAATAAAATTAAACAGACTTACGTGTCAGAGCAGTTTATGGAAGAATGGAGATATAACAGAGATTAGAAATTAGCAACTAGTGGAGTACACGTTCTGCGGTGTGATATATGAAGTGCGTCACATATGAAGTTCTGCAATTGGGACCTCACTAAAACTGTAATCCTGGTTACGGCCCTGCACATGAGAAACATGTGACCTTCCAAACACGGGTTAAATGCTACAAGATTTCTCATATGAGAAACATCAGAGGAGGCTGTGCATTGATGTAGGCCTATTTGTCATATTTATTTGTTTGCACATGTTGTTAATCTATGAAAAAATCAACAAGCTCTAAAATTTTTCCCTTTACAAGCTCCAAAGGATTTTAGCCTGGAGGCTTGTATAGGGCTAAGACTTAGATCTCGGTCCAGTGTCCCTAAAGCCCCACAGCGTTAAGTGTCTTGTTGATGAGACAGAGTGTTGAAACTGATCTTTTATGATGAAATTTGAAAAAGAGGAAAACAGAGTGCAATCTGTAATATAACATTATCTCAGTTTCACAACTGTTCGTGGTGCATCCAATTAAAATAAAGCTCTAATATAGTATGTTTCCATGATAAATATTTTGTTTATCTGGAAAGGAATGTCTCACTAGAGACCCAAAGGGGTAGTACGCATTAAAAGAGTGCAAAGCCCCAAAAGAAAAATAAAGCCAGTTTCAGTTTTATGGCGCCACAATTTCATTTTTACGAGTTTCATTATCAAGGTTTAAAAACATGTCATTGGGTGGTCAATCCTTCAAGCCACAGGCCATTGCAGAGGAAAATGTTGCAGAGGGACTACTTATCCGAGGCGAGGCTCAGAGGACTGCACCGCGCTGCACACACAGGCAAATCTGTTTTTCTACTGAAACTAAGACATTAAAGGGATTTCGTTCACTCCCACAAGATTATTTTTCCCCACACGTGCTCTTCATGAAATCAATTAGGAAATTAAATATTAGAACAAATCACCAGAAAGGTGATCCAGTATAAGTGCAATGAAAATGTTTGAAGGATTGTCACTTATACACGGAAGCGTCAAGCTTCTTGGCCTCCAGCTATCTAAAATAAACAACTAAGAGCTCCCATTATCAAGATGAACAGTTACATAAGGTATTCTAGGGAAATCACGGAGACAGCTCTTAAGGACATTTCCTCTGTCTGAGAACCAGAGCCAAACACACTTTGCTCATCTTTTAGTGAGATACTGTGTAACATATTTAACATATAACATATTTTTGGAGTTATTCTGATTCCCCAAGACGTACTGATACCTTAACCAGGTCTAACCAGCAATTCCAATCTCAGTTCACCAATCTGCAATTAAGGTAGGCATCATGTCTGACATGGCTCTCTGGAATTCTCAACCTCTCAAGAATTCCTCCACCAGGATGTATGGTTTATAAGAGAGGGCATCAAGCCCAGGCTCTCACGTCAGAGCCCCCTTTGGCAATTTCTCCATGCCTGTCCAGTGGGAGCCAAACTGTCTAGTACAAACCCCCTCCACCCAAAACCTAACAAACACAAATGCCCTCTGTTCAACATGGCACAGATCCCCTGGTACCTCCAGGCAACAAAAAGCCTGAAGTCAGTCATTGATCACTGAGGGTCGACCTCAACAGGTCTTCGGGGCTGACTCATGAGGTGCTGCGGTGATCAGAGACAAAGTCTAGTTAAGTGGGAGGGCGTAACTAATGAAGACGTGCTGTGAAAATAATCAGGCTCAAACCTCAAGTGGGACCTGAGAGGAGACTTTGATCCCTGATGCCTTGGATGATATTTTCCGTAGCCTTTTTTCTTCTTTAAAGGAAAAAAAAATCCACCCTGAAGGACTCGCATATCAATATTTATAATCAACATGTGATCAACAAGTTTGCCTGCTAGCTGACAATGGCACCAATGGGATTTCATCTCTGCCTAAAAGAATGTGATGCAGCAGCACTTTAGTCTTTTAGTTTTAATCTCTCACTTCCTCATCTGTACACTCTGCTCAAAAAGATCAACTTCCAAAGCTTCAACTTTCATGCTAATACAGCCATCAACATCATCACACTCGTCATCTTGTAGATTGCTATCTAGCCAAGTCTCTGCTATATCTCAGGGTAATTGCATTGAACAACTGCATTGCATTCACTGCAAAAAATGACATCTTAGCAAGGGAAATGATCTTGAGTGGAGACAGATTTATCTAGTATTTCCTATAATAAGATTACAATTAACCAAATATAAGATTATTAGACCTATTAGACATTTCTAGACATTTTTTACTCATTTCAAACTTCACAATTTCTTGTTCTATTGGCAGATAATTTTGCTTCTTTCTAGAAATAAATAGAAAAAAATAGAAAAAAAATCTGCCAATAGAACAAGACTATTTCAAGTTTGAAATTAATTTTAAAAAAATGTCTAGAAATAGATT
Source organism: Pangasianodon hypophthalmus (assembly GCF_027358585.1). NCBI lineage: Eukaryota > Metazoa > Chordata > Actinopteri > Siluriformes > Pangasiidae > Pangasianodon > Pangasianodon hypophthalmus. Next base: position 16,573,911 of record NC_069731.1, on the reverse strand, counting down.
TTAGTAATCTTAGATTTGGTTTGTGGTAATCTTGTAATAGGAACTACTAGATAAATTTGACTATATTTAAAATATTTTCACTTGCTAAGATATTATTTTTTGCAGTTTTCTGGGACTATGAGTCCAACGTTCGCACCAACGGCTCCACTACTCCTATATGGATTTTCTCATTAAGGTGACATTGAACATTGCTGGAAAATGGTGACTGAGAAAAGAAGAGCTTGCTCTTGTTTTTTAGGAGCTAACAGTCAAATATGACCATTATCCCTTATTGTTTAATGTCACCCTGTGACATCAGAGCAGCAGAAGAGCGCTAACTTTTCACCAACAAATACAACTGACAAATTAGCATCAGAATCACTAGGCACAGCTCTGAATAGCTGTCTGCTACTTACTCAAATTGCTAATAGGGAAGGTATAGCTCAGCTGTTAAGGTTCATTGATAGTGAGTGAAAGATTAAAGGTTGGGGGTTTAAATCTCAGGATTGAAAGCCACCGTGGGCCCCTGAGCAAGGTCCTTAACCCAGATAGATTCAACCCTATGCATGAGAAACCTTCTGGGAATTGGGTGTTAGAGAAGTAAATTAAAACAGCGTTGGTGAAAGGTTACTCTAAAACAAAGTGAAGTATTCTAGAAGTTCCTAGTATTCTAAATGTGTTAATTCCCCAGGGTGACGTGTTAACCAATATTTCCCGCTCCTTAAAATAAAGCCAGGCACCCTCTGTAGGCTAAGTCTGGATGGAATGAGATGATTTCTAGGAAAAGCGGTTGTTGCATTTTGCCCGAACAAAAACAATCCCCCCGTACCCACATTGAAACCATCTGTGGCAGAGGCTCTGGCCGAGGAATGCGTACATACATATGGTGTGGGAAACAACTTTTCTAATGACACACAGCACAGTGCCCTTAGCCCTGCTCTAAAACACAATTCCCAGTGTTTAGGATGTTAACTGGTGGGAAAAACACTTTGACAAGTGGATGCTTTTCAGAATATACGGCTGGGTTTTTGGGTTTATGGTAATCAGTGTATACCTGACCTTACATGAGCGATCTTATAGAGTCGATTTCCTTATCCGAGGCACGGAAATTACTCTTTTGTCTCAGACATACAGCAGCATTTTTAAAGACCATTTCCTCTCCTTCCTGCCTTTGACTCTCTGTTTATTCCATAATACCATTAAGTTTGTGCTATTCTTCCAGTCTAAGAGGGGATTTAAGCCTGGGACATTACAATAGAGTTAATGCTGTAAAGGAAGCAGTGACAGTCCAGGTGTTTGTAATCCAGAATCTACCTGTGTTAGTGCTGGGGTGCTGCCTCTGCTGGGTGAGTTTAGCTGTTGGCACGGACTCGAATTACACATATTTCCATGTATTTGCAATGCTTGCTCAAGACATCCAACAGAGAGCTTGCAGGTTTGCATTGCAAGTTTAAATCTCAGGATTGAAAGCTACTGTGGGCCCCTGAGCAAGGTCCTTAAGAGAGATTCATCCCTAGGCATGTGAAACCTTCTGGGAATTATTAAGACAGTGTTGGCAAAAGGTTACTCTTAAACAAATTGAAGCATCCTAGAAGTTCCTAGTATTCTAAATGTGTTAATTCCCCAGGATGACGTGTTAATGAATATTTCCAGCTCCTTAAAATAAAGCCAGGCACCCTCTGCAGGCTAAGTCTGGATGGAATGAGATGATTTCTAGGAAAAGCCCTCCCATCTAATATCACAACCAGTCCTCACTGCTTAATAACACATATCATCATCTGTGCAAAAGGACGGTTTGGCTTTTAAATGACTGGTTGCTTCCCAGAGAGTATATTTGGACACAGTATGAATAAGATCCAATGGAATCAAAAATACATGTACAGTTCAATGCCGGGTTTTACAGTGCCCTTATGGCAGCCAGATCCTCCACTTTCTTCCATTAGAAAACTGTTCTGGGGTAATGAATACAGTTGTATCCTTGTGACCATAAGGCTTTGAGTTTAAATCCCAGAGATCCACTTGAAAGCTGCAAACTTTCAAATTCTCAGCTCTACATATTGTCTTAGACAAATGGGGTTCCTTACAGGTTCTTAGGCTCGTTAAGACCCAGACAGCAAAGGAACCATTCCTGAAAGGTGAAACCCTCAGTTGCAGGGTTCTACTTGGTCCCCTAGAATGTCACAAACCATATATCTTTTGAGGTTACCAGATAGGACCCTTTGCATAAAAGTGTATGTCCCATGGTTAAAACAACAACAACAACAACAACAACAAAAACCGAACCCAGTCTGGCTAAAGGAATGAACGTAATTCAGTTTTACTACTCATATTACTCATAGAGCTTAGCAGGATGGTCCGTCAGTGCTGTGTTTGGCATCCTGTGCCTAGACAATGACAGACCAAACCACAGATTAAGTCCAGGTTACCTTTAAATTGCACATTTTAGCACTTTTTCTTGCTCTACCATATCAATTTTAAAGCCAGTTAATGAGCTGAGTTGATGAATGAGTCAGGTGCATCAGAGAGGAAAAACACTGCAACAAATCAGCAAGAATGGGTTTACATTTCTGCTGTGCATTTAGAGAGTCGGTCTTAGAAAAAGGTCTCGGATCAGAAGGTGCTGATTAATTTAAATTGGTCAGAAGGTGTTGATTAATTTCCTATAACAGCAGCTCCGCCAATAGCAATGTGATTGTTGTCTGTCATAACAACTTACACAGAGAAATGTACGGATGTTAAGCGATAACAGGCATTAACTTGACATTCCAGAACATTCACTTAAATGTAACTATAAACGGATAAGAAGTATGGAGTGTTGTTCTTGAATAAATATTGCTCTACAGGGAATAGGCCCTTTGGGACGTGCTGTTACAGGAAAATGATCAACCTTAGGGTTGAAGAAACTACCTGACACATATAATAGGAAAAAAAAAAGAAAAAAAAAAGGAAAACCAAGATAAGGATTAAAAAGATCCAAAATGTACACTGAATGTTTTATGGTATTGGGTATTTGCCGGCTTATGCAAACAAAACCTCTTGATGTTATTGATGTATATGTGATATATTAGTTGTATTATGTGTTTGGGGTGGTTAGATGAGCTAGCTAGGCGTTATATTGGCGTACCGAAAGAAAGTGCAGGGTCTCCACATAATCCCGCTCAGTGTGCAGCAGTTCCCTCAGCACGCAAACGCGCAGGCGCAGCTGCTTCTCCACATCCTTCCCGCTCTCGCCTTTACTCTCCTCACTCATTTCACTCCTGTACTCTTCTCTCCTCCGCTTAAAAAAAACAGATCTCCGCAGCTCTCTTTGGAACAAAAGACTTGCCGAGACTTTGCGAAAGTTTGCTCAGTCGAGTTGCAGTGGGTCCAGAGTTGAAAGCATGATGAAAGCTGTCCGGTTCAAGTCGCAAGAGTTCAAATAAGCGGCGAATAAATGCAGCAATCCAGAGCCAAAGTCTGCAATTCTCTCCTGAAGTGTCCAAAAGTGTGCAGCAGTGGCTTTGTGGCCATCAGTCATGATCTGTGGTCCATGTGCCTGCCCACCATCCCACACACACACACACACACACACACACACACAGCCTCCCCTCCTTCAGCACTGAGAGGAGAGGAAAAGCTCAAGCCTGGGGCTTCATGCCAGCACAGTGCAGGGGAAACACTGCTGATCACATGGGGGGCCATTACATTCCCACACTTTCCCACACTCCAACTGCACCTCAGCACTCTCTCTCTCTCTCTCTCTCTCTCTCTCTCACACACACACACACACACACACACACACACACGCACACACTGGCCTCCTTCTCCCAACTAGGCTATGAATGACATCTAGCTATAGACAATGGAGTGGGAGAAGGTTTCTCAAAGTTATGTGAGGTTTTCTTTGCAATGGAAATGTGCAATGCTTACATAAATTATTACAGGCTACAGAAAAAAATCTAACATTTTTAAATATTCTTCAATATAATGTATAAATATAAAATATTATAAACGCTTCCTCACTGTAATCTAATATTATGAACTCTTCCTAAATATAATCAAACATTATGAACTTTTCCTTAATACATTCTAGAGTTACTAACTCTTCCTCAGTGTATTCTAATGTTATGAACTCTTTACCAATATACAGTAATATTATAAACGCTTCTTCAGTATAAAGTAATGTTTTAAACTCTTCACTTTACTTTTGTTTGTGTAAAGCTGCTTTGAGACCTTTGTAAAAAAAAAAGCGCTATACAAATAAAAATGAATTGACTTGAATTGAATGTAACCTAACATTATGTACTCTTCTTAAATATAATCTAACACTGAACTCTTCCTCAATAAAATCTAACATTATGAACGCTTCCTAAACATAATCCAGCATTATGCACACTTCCTCAGTATAATCAATGAACCCGTCCTCAAACATAGTCTAACATTATAATCTGTTTCTCAACATAATCCAATGTTATTGACTCTTCCTCAGTGTAATCTAACATTATGAACTGTTTCTCAACATAACCCAACAAAGTGAATACTTCCTCAACATAATCTAACATTTTGAACTATTCCTCAGCATAATCCATCATTATAAACTCTTCCTCAATGTAATCTAACATTGTGAACTGTTAGATTCACAATTTCTCAACATAATCCATCATAAACTCTTCCTCTTCTAGGAAGAGTTCTCTATATAATCAAATGTTGAGAACTCTTCCTAAATATAATCGAACATTCTGAATTCTTCCTTGGTATAATCTAAGATTATGAACTCTTCAACAGTATATGCAGAGTTGGGTCACCATGAGCCACCAGAACAGCTTATACTGGAGGAATGAATATTTCCCATATAATGGTGTCTAGCACATCACTCTAAAATCTCTCAGAGGCGGGATGAGATCTGGCAAGTGCGAAGGCCATATTATATGATTTACAGAATTTTTCTCATCATCAAACCATTCGGTAAGCCTCCGTGCACTGTGGATGGGGGGCGGGGTCATCCTGGAAGAGCCCACTCTGATCAGTTTAGAAATGTTTCATCATAAGATAAAGGTGATCAGTAAAATAAACAAATACCCCCTGTAGCATAACAGCCAGCCGTCTGTAGAAGCATGTTAACGTGGGCAAATTTTGGATATAAAAACATTGTGTTGAAATTCACAAGACATTTTTGTTACGTATCCCATGAATTCTATAGAAGGAATATATGTGAAATCATAATCATGGAGCAGAGTGGCTTTGTTGCAAAAAATACTAAAAGAAACCTATTGCATCATCCCATCATCTCAACAAGGCAGACATGTAGCTGTTCTGCTACATTAAGCCTAATCTTCTCCGTCATGCCATTTCTTCTAAACATCGCTCTCAGTTACTTTGAAGTGCACAACTCATGCCCACTTGTGAACCAACGGAGCGTGAAACTGGCTATCAGTAGAAGAAATAGACTGCAGTGATGTTCAACATTCACAGTAATTCAGCCTGATAGAACATGCGATAGAACATAATTAGTCTTTTATGACTCTGAATGCTACAGTGCATTTTTAATAATAGAATAGCGTTCTTATTTGCACAATGCATTACCCTGAAAAATAATTAGGCCCCAGTGACTGCTTTCCCATGGACTTTTATTTGACTAAACTGACTGAAATCCAATTGTACAGCTCCACAGGGGGGAATCAGGCTCTCGTTGCTGAATCATGGGCTGCCTGCTGACTCCAGTGTTTGCACTGCTTAATGTGGGCCAAATTAAAATAACCCAGTATATCAGCAAAGTTAAATATATGTTACTGCATGGTCATTAACTCGTGGTGACTAATCCTTCAGGCCCATTAGAGAACATTTCCAGTCCTATTCTGTGGTGTTAATAATATAACAAAATAATATCTAAAATTATTATGTTATACTGTTATTATTACGTCATATTATTCATTCATTCACCTTCATTAACCACTTTATCCTGGTCAGAGTCCTGGTGGAAACAAAGCCTATTCCCAGAGCACTGGGTGCGAGGTGGAAATACACTTTAAAGGGAACGCCAGTCAATCACAATCACACACACACGCACACACATTCACACTCTCATTCACACCTTACCCTAGCCAATCCACAAACTGGCATGTTTTTGGGAGGTGGGAGGAAACTGGAGAACCGAGAGGAAACTCACGAAGAAGCAAGGAGAACTTAACACAGACATTAATACAAGTTCATCATACCAGGGACCCTGAAGCTGTGAGGTGGCATTTTCACATATACACTGTTACAAAAGAAGGTCAGAACTCAAGCTTCTAGATTTCTTCAGTTTTAGGGTTGTCCCTCTCAGAGAACCCTTAAAGCTTCTATGTAGAAGCTTTAAGCAAATTGTTTCCATATCAGAAATACTTCCAAGAAGAACCCTTTTAATAACATTTAAACATAAAAAAATCCTTGAAGAACCTCTTTTCTTGGTGTATTTTATTAAAAACAAGTGAGAACAGTGTCTGTGTGGATGGAAGTGGTGTAGGAGAAGAGGAGAGCGGTAGTTGGGAACTAAACATTCTTTGTTGGACACTGCCCTCTAATGCCTACTAATATTAACACATTCAATTACACAGACAGGTGACAAATTAAAGGAGAAAACACTAGCTCTGTTCTACTATGGGGGGCATTTATTTATTTTGCTGGCATGCTTTGACTCCTTTTGTCCCCTTAGAGGGAAGCGTCACTGCAAGTCAATACAGTATTCTTCAGACTGGTCAAATTTATCCCATGATCGAACCTTTCTGTTCTGATGGGAGTGGTCTGTTCCAGGATGACTCCGCCCCCACTCACAGTGCAGAAGGGCCCATGGTTTGATGAGGATGAAATGATCAAATGCTATGGCCTTTACACTCACAAGATCTCAACCCAGTGGAAGATTATATTAAATTAGAGTAAATTATATTATCTGTCATTTGGCATCTGTAATCATTTTTATTTTATTCAGTTATATTTTAGTATGAGTTATTAAAAGAAAACTCCACCTTAAACACAATAAATATATTTATATTGAAATATTTGTGATGAGTTTAGCTATTCTGGTGCAAACTTTTTGGGTGGTGCTGTGTTTTTGTTATTCATGTGAGAATTTACTGGTTTTGAACCTGATCAGTGTGTACAGTTGAGGAGGTGAGAGAGCTGGACAAACTGGAGGACTAAAGCGCTGCTGCACCTGTTCTCTGGGATCACTACGATCAGGTAAGTGTATGGTAATGTAGGAAATTTCTAACCAAAGAGAAAATAGACCAACATGACAATGAAAGAAGTTCAAACCCAAAGACAGAATTTCATTACAAAATAAAGATGCTACTGAAGATCACATCATAATTATTATTATGATATACAAGGGTTCAGGGTGAAGTTTTACTTTAATGACTTGTCCTTTGGAGAATTATGAAGTATACTGTATATTCGAGTGCAAGCTTGCTTCTTTAACTGTCCAATAGATGGCGCAAATGTCTTCCCCATCACAATGAAAGTGTTGGGGTTTAAAGACAATACTGTACATACTGTATGAATGACTTATACAAGAATTGTAATTTTATAAAAATGTGCATTATTTCAGGACAAAAACCTGTTTTTAATTATTTGTATAATTTAAACACCACAATCACAAACTGAAAAAATGTCACTGTATTTATCATTAAGCAGTGCATTTACAGCAGAATATCATACTTTCATAGCACAACAAAAATCTCAACAATCTATATACTGAATAATGCAAAAGCAAAGTCACTCAGATAAAGTGTATTAAACTGTATCTTCTGGGGTCCATATATACACACTCCGATTTCCTCCCCCAGCCCAAAGACATGTGCTGTAGGCTTATTGGCATTTCCAAATTGGCCGTAGAGTGTGAGTGTGTGTGTGACTGTGCCTGAGATGGACTGGCATCCTGTCCAGGGTGTCCCCCGCCTTGTGCCCCGAGTCCCCTGGGATAGGCTCCAGGTTAGGATAGGCGTAGGATAAGCGGTACAGAGAATGGATGGAGATGGGGTCCAAAAGTCTGAGACTACATTGAAATTCTGTTTTGTTTTGTTTTTTTGTTTTTTTTTTTCATTTATGACTGGAAATAAATTAATACTTTTCACTCAAGTTATTGCTGATAATATAATTTGTAATTAAACATTTATATTACATTTGTAAAGCTTGCAAAATAGAAGCATTTTCTTTAGTGGTAAGAGACTTTTGGACTCCACTGTATATTCCATGAATAGCTTTTATATTGTATTTGATAATGATACAGTAAAATTGTATCATTGATGTCAAATCATGTGATGCATGTGATCAGAATAGATGACAGACATAGATCAACCATTAATAATTGATAACCACACTCTTTACAAGATGGTCAAATCTAGAACCTTTAATGTTTCCACAGTTGTCTCTTGCTTGTTCTATCAAAAACAACCCAGTCTACAACCCTTTTCGGAAACAAAGAACGCTTAAATGTACAAAAGACCCTCTGAAGAACTCTATTGCTTAGCGTGTAGTGAAAAAAAAAACATGTAGTGTAGTGAACAAAAGGGTTAAGGTACATAAATTGACCCTAAGGACCACTTTTAAGCCTTTAGGGTTTGTACTTTGGGGAACAAACCTGTAATATACAAACCTATACACTAGGTCTTTATTCTGACAGTGTGGCTTCTATGAAGTGCTGTGGTTTGTTGGCACAATCGAGTTTAAAAAAGCATAGTCAGTGGATGGCTTTGAGGCTTATATTTCATTAGGACCAGTCATTTCTGATTGTTTCTTTCTTCCCCACAAATGAAACATGTCAGTTTGTCAGATCCAGGCCGATTTTATTCTTACTAGAACTTTCTTTATGGACAAATATGGTTAATATAGCCAATAATTACATGTGATTAGCATTACACATAAATTAGACCATATATAGGGTATAAGTACAGTTCCTGTGGTAGGAAATGACAGTGTATATCTTTCTTAAGAACCAGTGATTAGGAGCTGTTAGATGTAAAAGCTGTAGTTTTCTCAATTCTTTGGGTCCATAATTACTAAGACACTTACAGGAGAACATGTTTAAAAGTCTCGCATTTCTTTTATCCTTTGTTGTTTTTCTAATATTCACCCTAAACAATCCTATCAAAAAGTCTGAGAGAACAAAACTGGATGTTGCTGGATGTTTAAAAGATTCCTTATTACTTTTTGCTAGCTAGCAAGATGGATATGCTAGATAGTGATTTTGTAGTTCTGTCAAACTCTTAACAGCACACTGGAGAAAATATCTGTGGTAAAGTAATTCATTAGAAAGAACTGAAATTGTTAGAAATTGTTGGTCGTCATGATTTAATGTACAGAACCAACATGGTTTCTAAAGGATACATAGCATTAGTGTTAGTTAGCATCCTCTAGAATGCTAATATCACTGTAAGCAGCTGTAGTGGCATTATTGAGCTCAAACGAATAGCATTTATGTATTTTCAGAAAACTGCAACATGATATATTTGATACATTGGTTACAGTATTTTCTAGTTTTTCAATTATACAGCAGCCATGCCTGCACACTCCTCAATGTCAATGCATTTTTGACTTGACGGAATTGGAACAAGGCCCTCCTTTATAGTGAAGGGGTAAAAAATGGAAAATAATGGAAGATCTGAAATACAGCTGAGGCACAGCATGACCCGCATTTATGACAGATAGAGTGCAGCTTTGATGCGGGTGTGTTTCAGGTGCACATTTCCGTTGCTTCATTCCAACACACATCTCACGGCAGTAGTGTAAGTAACTGCAGGGCTAGAGTTCTGTCAAATTACATCCCATACTTTAGCAAAGAAGTGGGGGAAGAAGGCTGTATATGAAACATATGTTCTTCCTGAGGACTATGGATCGAGTAGTTACTCAGATTTCCAGTCAAGACTAGAAATACAGTATATACATGTGGGCATGAAATGCGCACTGATTTGAGGGCATAAATTTGTGGGTATTCATCTTACATACTATGTGTGTCACAGAAGGCATCATACATAATTATTTATAAGTAAAACACTAAATAATGAATGCAAAAGAGCTTTATACAAATATATAAATAAATAATAAGTAATGTGTAGCGTTCTTGTTTCATTGATCCTGAGCTCAGGTTACGGTCTGTGTGGAGTTTCGCATGTTCTCCTCATGTCCATGTGGGGTTTCTCCAGTTTCCTCACACCGCCCAAAACCATGCATTTAGGTATTGGCGACTCTATAGCTCCTAGCTGTGAATGTGTATATGCATGGCATCCCATCCAGGGTGTATTCCCACATCTGTGTTTTAATCTTGTCTAGTTTACGCCTGTTTGCTGATCACTTGACCTTCTGCCTGCATCACATTTCTGAATATTGCCTAGCCCTTTGGTTTGTCTTCTACATTTGTTTAAATGAAACCAGAAAACCTGCACTTACATCTGTTTGTCCGCTTCATGACAAACTGCTCTTTTTATTCTGGAGGGCACTTGATATCTGCATCCACACAGTTGCTATTTGAAAAATGCATATAAAGGCTCCCCTAAAAGTCTATGAGCAGAGTTTAAAATACACCACTTAGTCAGTGATGTTATACTCTCCAGTTGTATGCCAATACTTTTAGTGCTTATTTTAATTCTTTTGTACAGCTGTTTTTTATTTTGAACAGAAAGAGCACTAATCCAGCACTATATACAAAGCAGACACTGAATAAAAGTCTTGTAAATAAAATTGGAAACATTCTTGCATAGTTGTATTTTGCACAGTGACATTATCAATTGTCAAATCTTTCCTTGTTACAGGAAGAGATGAAACCCAGATTTAGAACTGTCAATCATTTATTTAGTCTTTTTGTTTTTTAAAAAAATCAATGAATGAACATTAAGGTATGTAAAATGTTATAGTCTTTTCCATGTAATAGATTTCATTCTCTGTCAAAAGACCAACCAGGTTAGTGAGCATTCATTGGTATTCAGAGTATCCAAGAAAGCAAATGAGCAAATGCTGTATCCTGGCCCGCATTTACCATTTCATCTTGCCCTCATACTGCGATGGAATGATGGTGATGAACTCATCCAAATCTGGCTGCCAGTACACAGCTACAGCTCAACCCTGATGAAACCGTATCTCCAGCATGATGCAGACCAGAACGTGCAGCTGGGCCACTTTCAGCGCTAAACTGAAATGCTTTAGATGTGGTTGGTTGTGTTTGGACCCAAATGCTGTCAAAATGTGACTGCTTACAGTTTGTCCGCTTATGTTTCCCCCCAACATACTTGTTAAAACTTGCCCTTATGTGCCTACACTCACCCTTATTTGTCTTAAAATCACCTGCTATATACAGAATAAAACACAATAAGATAAGCAATCAGTGACAAGGTAGTGTGATGTATTTACTATAACAGAAGTCCCATTGTGTTTTATTTCTCTTGTTCAACAGCAAATTTCCAATGATCACAATTTTTAATTTATTAATGAACAACATATCATACTTTTAAACCATTTATAGTTACATTTATTCACTTTGAACTTTCCTGAAACAAGTTAGTTCCTGTTTCCGCTTGTAATAGCAGCATAAACAGTCGTTCCTTCATCACTTCTTCATAAGCCTCTATTTTTTCCTCTGTCTTGAAGATGAAAATGCAGCTTGACATGCACTTGAGTCCTCCATCCTGAAATTTTTCTGTGTTGGAAAGCTTAAATTTACACTGACACTGGAGACTCCTTCCTTAATTGCTAAATAAACATCTCCTTACAAAAAAAACCCTTCATTCCATATCAACAATAATGCATTTTTATTTGTTAAATAACAATATTTTTAACATGAGTGTCCTTCATAAAAGTGCCTGTGAATTAGCTTTTATTATAGAAACAATTTAGAACAAAACTTATTAGTACAAGCGCATTAATATACAGTAAACCTGTGATCTGAATTACAGCCAGCACTACTGTCAGAGCTGTTATTAGAAAATTCATCACCTTCTGAACAGATTCAGATTTGAGAATTCAACAGTACGGTGGTATCAATTGGAAATAATAAGGGTGAAAGCGTACACTCTTGTGGAACCCCAGTAATGATCCTGAGCTTAAACTAACATACTTTTGCCTGCCCGTGAGGAAAGTATTAAGCCACAGGAACACTAATTAATTCAGCCTCATGTTTTGCAGTTTCTTTAAAAAGACACACCATGAGCGTCCAGTAATTTGAGCTCAACTCGAGAACTGTTTAATATTGTTCTCATCAGTGCTTTTACTGTCGCACATTGAAATCAACACTTCACATTTAGTAAACACACTCTGATAATGTGCCTTGTTGAAACACAGGAAGGTGGACAGGATCATATATACCCTATAAAGAGCAAAGGAAAGGGGGCCTGGAGAAAGGGGATATGATCAGTTCATCTACAGCACCTTGGAAAAAGCTTAATCGGAGCCTTTTAGATCTGAGGAGCAAGCTTTGAAGTCTCCCACAGGCAGATGATTTAATACCTCCTATAACAAAAGTGTTCTGTCTGGAGTTCAGCGCTGTAACACAATAGCTACACAGAGAGACTTCACAAATGTCGCCATGAAACCCAACTGCTTTACATGCTGGGAGTGTGGGAGAGTGTCCAAACATGTTGCTTTGGGTCCCATTAAGGAGCTCTGTGACTCTGTTGAATGCTGCTGGTTCTTAATTGGTGCCGGCGAATCAGATAATGACAGAAGACCTGCAGCAGGACGACGAGAGGGGACAGGAAGTCTGTAATAATCTGTCTGGGCGAGGCTGAACTTCACGTGCACTTCTTGTTTCATTTCCTGCCACCATGACCTTCCTCAGTCCTAATCCACTCCATGCTCATTTAATCCATCCCAGACCCCGCATGCTCCACGTGCACTTCACAGCAGAAACAAAGCTCATAAATCAGCAGTAAGCTGTCTGAACAAATCGCCTGGTGACATTAGCTATCCATGGAGAGCCCCTGCAATTGAAATCTTTCCATTGTTTCACACGACTTCACCACATTTTATGCACAAGATTTTTTTTATCTCTTTACTGCAGGGCTTCTCCTGCTGGTTCCCATTTGTGAACTTTAGACAGAGCTCCATTGTGGTTCTGATACATCAGGCAGTAAAATGTAAAAGATTGCACATCTCACCATGTTTAATGTCTAGGAAGAATGGGTTGCCAGCCTGAGAAAAGAAAGGGCTCAAGAGGAAAGACATTGATCATCCTTACTAACAAAGGCAAAATGAAGAGCAATAAAAGAGTTTACACAGACAGCATGCATTCGTTTGAGCAAACAAGAGCATCTGCTGTTCAACCATCAAGTTATCTGCTTTGCCTTCAAAGTACTGCTCTATAGGGATATTATATACTGTACAGTACATATGCTCCTCTGTTGTACAGTGTCTTGCCTAATGCTAACTATTCACCCCTCTTGAGCTTTTCCACATGTGATATGAAAATTGGGGGTTGATACTGGATTTATATCCCTGTATTAAGTGTGGAATAAAACATGACATGGCATGCTGTTATAGGAAAATAATGTAGGACAGGCTGATGCAGTGTGGTGTGGTGTGGCATGACCTGTTTAATCATCTTATACCCCAGCAATTTTCCCAGCTATTATCTGTATTAATTAAAGAACGAAACATAATTTTTATCAATTTATTGTGGTGGAATGCCCACGAACTAAGTGAGTTCCTGTTATCGCTTATGTTATAGCAGCTATAAACAGTCCTTCCCTCTCAGCCTCGCATTTTTTCTCACGCTTGAAGATAATAAGACAAAAAAAATTTTTCTTTTCATGTTACAGAGAAACCAGAAACGCACAAAGTCCTTTAAATTTATTCCATAAACAAACGTCTCTTTACAGAAAGCGTCAATGATGATATGTTGTTGTTTTTTTTTAATCTGCTGTTATATATTTTAAAGCTGCTTATAAAAAAATTATGACCACTTTCTTACCAATCAGATTTAAAAATTCAGCGGAGCTGTGGCTTGGTGTTCTACATAGTTACATGCAGTACACTGACATTATATCGTATGTGTGTTTTGTTAATCATAATTTTGTTGGTCCACTTTCATCTTAGTCTGAGGAAACCTAAAGAAAAAGTCAGACGTAGTCCAAACCTCACATCTCAGAACAGCCGTGTTTGTTTAAAGGAAATTTCAGAGGCCGTCCATGGAAACTGATCAATTCAAAATACTCAAGTACTGCCACAGTACGGTCCACTCCATGCTCAGGTCCTGGTGCTCTGTTTATGTAAGCACATTTTTCCATCCTGCCACAAACCATGGACAGGATACGTGCAGTAGCTTGTGAATATGCTCCTGTGTTCCTGACTGTATGTGTCTACTCACAAACACCTCGGGTCATTTAGCTTCAGGACTCGGCTCTACTACAGCTCGGAGGCAGCAAAAACATGTTAGAGAGCGGTTTCGAAAAGGTCGAGAGGTTTTATGAACGTACCACAATGCTGCAAAATGCTGAAATTTACAAAGTTGATAGCTAATAGTTCCATGTGTCTTAGTTTTAGTGGTAGTTTAGTTCTTTACCACTCCTTGTCCAAGATCTCCCACTTGTCTAGCTTTCTGTTCTTTTCTACCTTCTGAGACAGTATCTGATGAGTCTACTAAAAACAGTCTGATTACGTAGCTCAGGTGAGCTCAGCAATAACTTAATGATAATGATACACTCTTACCTGCATTACCTCACCCAGGTGAGGAGTGATGTGGTAGTTTGATATTTTTGTGCTTTCTCTGCACTGAATTACATCATCTAAAATTTTAGGAGGAGAAATACTAGTATATTTGTTCTGTTTAAATGCTATCTGCTTTGCCATTATCACTAGATTAGATCTCATACACAATGACGTAAGATGCTCCAATTTTGTAATCAGGTCAAATGAATCCCTATCATCTTATTAAATGTTGCCAAATTGATCTAATTTCAGTTATACCATAGCGTAGTGGAATTCTGAACTTCTGATTGGTCAGAAGGTGCTGATGTAATTCCAGCAGCAAGGCAAATCCCAGGTTTATATTAATGCACATGTTCTAATATATTATCATTACTATAGTAACAGCTCATTCACAGGAACTTGTATGGTGCATGCTCACGTAATCTAAGTCTAACAATAAGAGGATTAGAAATGTGACAAAGAAAACCGTATGTAAGGAGATTTAGCATTTTCTCCAGTGAAGGATTCTCCAGTGTCAGTAGTAAAGCTGTAACTTTAAGAGAAAGAAAAAAGAGGTGGTGAAGGAACGACTGTTTATAGCTGTGTGATATAGTATACAAATATATTCCGACAAAGTTGTGAGTCACTGATATGTTGCAGGATCAAAGTCCAGGATTTCCACAGGAAAAAAAAAAGGAAATGCCTAATGAATTACTGTAATGCCTTTTACAGAATATACGCCCTCATTCCATTTACCTTTGACCTATTTGGATGAATAAATACGTGGGTGAAAGTAGAAAGCCACTGATTTATCGCTGAAGATGTTTGTGCTCTAGAGAGAGAACATAATTTATAAGCTTATTATCAAATACCAGTTGCTGTTGTTTATATCTAGAAGGCACCAATCTGTTTCATACATTAAGTGCCTTAAGCAAGAGGCAAAAGGAGTAGCATTTCTGCCCTTGGTGGATGCTGGCACCATCTGGGCACCATGCTGTCATGCCGGCGTGTGTTTTAGCCACTCATTTGTTGCACAAGCAATTGAGTGTAAAACAGGTGGTGTGCTGTTGACACAGAGCAAAGCATGTGAAAAATGTGCGGCTGCCGTTCAGACATAAAGCCTGCGAGTCAGACTTTTAATCTCGCCGCTCTCTCATAAATACAGGAACCTTTGCAGGCATGTAGAGACTGAGAAGTCACAAGGAGGCTTCTATTAGAGAATCCATTGACAGTGACGTGCAAATCAAATGCTTGACAAATGGATGCAGAGAGAAATGAAGAAGACATATTGTATGGTAAACATACAACATATACAGTAATACCGGTTACAGTTGTTTACAATGTCTACATTTTAGTATAAGAAAATCTAAATTAACAATTAGGTAAATATTTTTTTACAGTAAATAAAATAGTTCTACTCCATGCAAAACACAGATCAAGTTGTGGTTCTATTGTGCTTTCTGATAATCTGCATCCTCCATCCTAACTCCATGCTTAAGTGTTATTGAGTTTGAAAGACAGTGCCAGTATGAAACAGTGGATCTGTGTTGAAGCAGATTTTACATAGTTTTGATCATATTTTATGTAATGAATGCATGTCATATTATTAACACAACACAGATCATAGAATTTAACAAAGGACCCAGAGCTGGCTGCTATGATATTTGATATTTGCCAGGTCCCAGATAACTCCTGAGCTCAGGATCTGTGTGTCAGTGTGTAGCTTCACATGTTCTTCTCATATTTGGTTTGGGTTTCCTCTTGGTTCTCTGGTATCCTCCCACCTGCCAAAACATACCGGTGGAATGGTCACTCTAAATTGTCTCTTGCTGGAAGTGAGTGTGTGAAAGTGTGTGCATGGCGCCCCATGATTTCAGCAAATTTCAGCAAACTGCTGAAAAAGTTAATGCTGGTTATGATAGAAAGGTGTCAGAACACAGTGCATCACAGCTTGCTGCCTCTGGGGCTGCGTAGCCGCAGACCGGTCAGAGTGCCCATGCTGACCCCTGTCCACCACCGAAAGCACCTACAATGGACACGTGAGCATCAGAACTGGACCATGGAGCAATGGAAGAACGTGGCCTGGTCTGATGAATCATGTTTTCTTTTATATCATTTGGACGGCCAGGTGTGTGTGCTTTGCTCACCTGGGGAAGAGATGGTACCAGGATGCACTATGGGAAGAAGGTAAGCCAACAGAGGCAGTGTGAAGCTCTGGGCAATGTTCTGCTGGGAAACCTTGAGTCCTGGCATTCATGTGAATGTTACTTTGACACGTACCACATACCTAAACATTGTTGCAGACCAAGTACGCCCCTTCATGGCAACGGTATTCCTTAATGACAGTGGCCTCTTTCAGCAGGATAATGCACCCTGCCACACTGCAAAAATTGTTCAGGAATGGTTTGAGGAACATAACA
The DNA here is from genome assembly GCF_027358585.1 of Pangasianodon hypophthalmus. Lineage (NCBI taxonomy): Eukaryota > Metazoa > Chordata > Actinopteri > Siluriformes > Pangasiidae > Pangasianodon > Pangasianodon hypophthalmus. Next base: position 16,556,887 of record NC_069731.1, on the reverse strand, counting down.
AAGAGTTCAAGGTGTTGACTTGGCCTTCAAATTCCCCCGATCTCAATCCGATTGAGTATCTGTGGGATGTGTTGGACAAACAAGTCCGGTTCATGGAGGCCTCACCTCGCAACTTACAGGAGTTAAAGGATCTGTTGCTAACGTCTCGGTGCCAGATACCACAGCACACCTTCAGAGGTCTTGTGGAGTCCATGCCTTGATGGGTCAGAGCTGTTTTGGCAGCACAAGGGGGACTGTTTAATTATATATATATATGTGTGTGTGTGTGTGTGTGTGTGTGTGTGTGTCTGTATCTAGATAGATTTAGGACACTAAGAACTAAGAAAAACATTTGCATAGCTAATTAATTTTCATTTCCCATATTTATAAAAGGATGGCTGATCTGATTGGTGATTGAATGTGTATGGGTAAATATGTCAGAGTGTGTGTGTGTGTGTGTTGATTGGTGATTAAATGTGTATGGGAAAATTTGCCAGTGTGTAAGTGTGTGTGTGTGTTATTTTTTCCTCTCAAAGGAAACACAAAACAGATACACTTCTCTAAGGCAAAGCTAATCGGTCCAATCTGGCAACCCCGTTATATAGCGCTCATGCCCAAAACGGGACACTGGGTCACGTGGTGCGAGTCGCACGCGCTTTAAAAGTCGAGATGAGCGCGCGATGTTCCCCACCTGAGCGATTTCACACCTCAGCAGCGCGAGCAGGAGCCAGACAGCGCCAGAGCAGGGAGCGTCTCCTCTCCTCCCTCCACGAGGATGTGGAGAATGTGAAGAACCTGCAGCAACGCGCTTTCCTTTTTCCCTCTTTATTACTTTAACATGGCATCGGGAGTTAAGAGCGCGTGCGCTGCTGCGCTTCTCCTCGCGTGGATTGTGCTTTCTAATCCCGCGAGCGCCTACCTCTACAACAACCGCTATGTCGGGTGAGTGAAGCTGATTCATTCATTCATTCATTCATTCACTCCTTCAGTCATTTCTCTCCTTTGAAACTAAGTACATATGGGATGGAATGAGTGTTTTTTTTTGTTTGTTTGTTTGTTTTTAGCCAACTCTTCTCTCAGCTCGTCTCCATGGAAACAACGCCAGCCTAAAGAGATGTAAACACTGAGTCGACTCCCATTTCGATTCCAGTGTAGTGCAGCTCGGGAGTCGATTCCAAGAGTCGAATCCACAAAATCAATTTACTTTATTCCAAAAACTAAGCCACAGCAGAGGACATCTGTTGGATGTTATTAAATAATCTGCAATATTAATGAAATAATTCAACACATACATAACACACTATTATGATAGGAGTAATTATGTATAATTATGATAGTATAATTATGACTGATGGTAGGAAAAACAAAGATTCTTGCCACAATAACATCATTATAATTATCTACTCCTGAGCATTCTCTCTAGCAAACTGATGATAGTTTTACTGTATGTTTTTTAGTCATACATTTGACATTTTAGGCTGTTTTCTCAAATTAATACAGAATTTCCTACTTTCTCATGAGTCGAATCATGTTCATTGTGTGTGAATCGATTGTCTTTTTTCAATGTCAGGAATTATAATTATAATTAAACCAACTGAGGATCTAATTTGACAGATTAATCTGAGATTTAATCTGTCAAAATACATCAAAACAATCCGCAAAGAAAGTGTATGCCATAAACTGTCTGCATATATCTGAACGCTGTGTCAAAAAGTACTTTAAACCTTATTTATTTGTCTAATTACAATCATAGTAATATATTATTTGTTGTGGTAATATGCAAAATAATTTCAGCCAATAAATATAGCCTACATGCAACTAAAGAAATGACTTGAATATTTCTGAATACACGTTATGCAGCTGAAAGATTCTGAGTGCAAGCTGCATGTTTTTTTATGCAAGAATCCTCACAATACTGCACATGTGAAAACTTCTGTGCATGCATAATTCATCAGTATTTTGCCAGCATTAATTATTTCCAATCAGATGTATTGGAAATAGCATTTAAACTGCTAAAATGTAGGTTTAATTCATGTTTGTCCCATCCAAATTGTAATTAAGCTATATCTAATGACACGAAATATCTATCAAGCAAAATATCAGCCGTTTTTTCCCAAGCTCATTTCCCTTTATGATTTAGCTCTAGGAACAACGTCTTGATAGACTCAGTCCCAAAGTTGCCAGAAGACCTATTATAATCTAACAGAATTGGCAAAGGAAAGAACAGGCTGGTTGATTTCACGTAGACTGTTGTTTGATTGTTAGTGATTTCTGCAGAGCTAGTCTTAACATTCATTTGGTCGCGTTCCAGTTTGCAGATGGTTTATTGGGAATTGAGGCGGGTTTTAAACCACGAGTGTGATGGAAACAGACAATCTGGGAACTCTGAACCAGCCCTGAATCTAGATAATAGTACCCAGTGTTCATGAGAATAGGATATTAAATGTTGGATCCCTTCCTCACGCTAAAGACGTCCCTGATTGTGTCTTGATGGTGATTCTCAGTCATTTCGGGTTGCGTTTCTAATCAAGGTTTTACCACAGCAATGTTAACGTTTCAATTCTGATTGGTCAGAAGCTATTGATTAATTTTTTAAAAACGGCAGCTCTGACAGTAGTTCCAAGGCAAATCAGAGAAATGAAGAATTTGAGCTGCTTGCGTGATTGAGACGTCATGTCGTGTACTGGTGAACGTCCCAAAACAGTTGGAATATTGCCAATCAAATATTTTCTAGTCAACATAAATCTCCGTATGTTCACTCACTAACAAGATACAATTTTCACTTTTTCCTCCGTGTTTGTATTTCTTGCATTCCCCCTGACTCTCAGTAGGCTAACTGAGCCTTATTGAGCTTCACGTGCATTTTTGTGCATAATTTCTTCCAATTTTAGTAATGTAATTTAAAAAATAATAATAATAAATAAAAAATTTAGAAAAAACTCTCCTTTTCCAGCTGTTAGGAAGTAATTAGGAGTAGAAGTGAGAGCAGTAGGAAATGTTCCACTGATAAAGTAAACACAGAGACAGCTGATGTGACATTTCAAACACGCACTCCTCAAATGCCAAATAGCTCCCGGTGTATTTTCTTGTTGTTGGTCAAACAAAAGGAGACACAAGGTATCAAGGAGAAAACGTATGGATTAGGCATGTGCTAATAATTGGTATATGATTAGGTCTCAGAGGTCACAAAGCAGCTTTACAGAAAAGATTTAAATCCCTAATGAACAAGTCATAGGTGACCAGTGGCAAGGGAAAACCTCCTGAGACTGCATGAGGAAGAAACCTCGAGAGAAACTCAAAGGGGAACTCGTCCTCTTCTTGGTGACACCAGAGAGCGCAATTATCAGTCATTCTCTTCTATAACTGTAGAAAGTCAAACAGTACTAAGTGTGGTGAAAAGATGTTCAATGAGCGTCACAGCAGAAGTTCTTAGCTAGTGAGATTACACGCTGTTTTCACGCTTAAGAAATCAGTAAATTCAGCAATACAGGAGGTCAAGGCCTTTCATTTACTGTAGTGATCTTTAGCGAATTACTGAATATGGATTAGTCACTGAAAAATATGCTTTAAGACAAATAAATCGATGATGAGCTTGTACATTAAGGGGTTAAAACATAATAATTTATTTAATACAACATTGTAAAACATGGTAAATAGGCAATTATAGTAATGTTATAGTGAAAATTTTATATTAGCGGAATATATTAGAAGTAAATTATGTCAACTAAATAATGCCACCGATCCTGACATGTGCTCCAGTGTCAGATGAAGGACAAGCAAGCTGATCAACACAGTTTCCTCTCCGAAAAACTTCTTTCCATAAATGTCTCCTCTCCTAAAACTAAGCTCCTGGCTTTTGTGAAAAGGATTCCTGCTTTCCTGTGTCACAGCATGGAAGAATGACAGAACAAAAAGAGCAAAGGCACAATGCACGCTGTAAATCACACCAAGGTGTGAAGAACCGCTAAAGATCGTAAGGTTGTAACAGCTGAGTGAGAGGTACGATATCGCAGCTGATAAGTGAAAAGTGCATTTCAGATGGGACAGATTTTATCTCAGGAACACAAACTTTACATAAAAATGCTGCCTACCTACTCAGACAAAAGTTCTGTACAGGTAGAAATTTTGTTCCCTAAAATACCAAACAATGAAAACTTAATTGTACAACAGCTACAATTATGTAGCTTAAATTATATTCAACTAGAGTTAGGTGAAAAACACCATCCCAGTGACAGTGCCTAAAAATATTAACTGTAGACAGTAGGTGTGTAAAGCAATGACATAATCTGTATTTGTTTAGTATGGTAAATATCCATATCTGTATTCGTAGTAGGCGTGGCCTAAACCTGATGTAGTTGTTGTTGTTGCTGTTGTTTTAATAAAATGTGAACCCGATCACTAGGACACACAGCATGGCCCATGAATTCTGGCTCTGACAGTTCCTCAACCTCAGCTACATCCCGTGAGTTCATAACTGGTCTAGATTTTAATTTTTTAAATATAATTTCTTCGTACCTACCTACAATATTTTCTAATGAATTTAGTTTGTTCTCTTCCTCAAACTATAAACAAACTAGTTGCCTAATTTAAGGGCTGTGACTCTGACCAGGTAGTTATGAATGAAGGAAACCTTGTAAATGCATCATTCTGTGAATCTATTTGGCAAGATTTGGAGAAAAAAGCGAATAGTACGCCTCCTGTTCGCGTCTGTATTTGCGTCTGTCTTAGAACGTATTATCTATTTGTATTCAGTTACATCCCTAGTAGGCAGACGGATGTCATTTTAATTGCATATGATAACAATGTTGTATGTTACATATCATGGTATATCATATAACCAACTATCAGCTCGTGCCTAGCATGGATGTTTTAATTATGTGTGAAAATAAAACCACAGCGTTCTATGTGACCGCTGACGTTGACGAGACAAGTATAGACATGATGAATAAAACTTGTAGGAATGCCTGTCTTTCTTTCCCTGTCATGTGTGTTTGTATACGCTGTTGATTTAGGTTTGCGGTTTGTAAAGGTCGTGTGGCAGCTTACGTGCTTGAACTCTGGAGTGAATTCCAGTAGGGAAGACTATTGTGCTGCAGATTAACATGCTTTTACCTTTCAGAGGGGGTGAAAAAGGCCAAGTGGGACTGTGAGCCATCACAGCCTAGGGTTACATTTTAATATCTAAATTGACAGACGCTGTGGTTGGGGTTGCTCCTTTTTTTAGAGAACAGAGCTGAACAACACAAAGATACACTGTGTGTGTGTGTGTGTGTGTGTGTGTGTGTGTGTGTGTGAGACTGTACTTAAATGGTAGACAGGAACTTGTATGGCGGATGGCCACCATACAACAAATTTTTTGGAAGGAGTCTCCAGTGTCAGTAGCAAGAAACAAAGCTGTCAAAGGCCACAGAATGTCAAGAACATATTCATACAAGATTCTACAAACATGACCCCACAAATATGTATGTAATGTGAGGTGTGCGCTACTTGGCAGTCAGCTGGTGCCAGCAATTGTCTGACAGTGTTACATGTTTGTATCTTGAAGTCAAGGGTTGAACACAATGAGCATGTTTGTTGAATGCTTACTACGGCGTAGCTTTCTTTAAAATAATAATAATAATAATAAAATAAAAAAAAAAAACAGATAGTCAGATAGCTAGTGCTGGAGAGGTAACACCAACTAAGCAAACTTAGCTGAGTTAGCTGACTAACATAAACTGACTAATATATACAAGCTAACCTGAGAAGCTAGGCAATTTAGTAACAAGATAGCCAACATTAACCTAATTCTAGCTATCTTGCCAGGCTATTCATATGATATAATATTTAGCCTAATATGTCACCCTTATCCAGAGCAGTACTTTGTAGCCTCTATCAATAAAAAAAATCTTTTTATGCTAGCTCTCTAGATCAGGCGCTAAGAAGACAATTGGCTAGCTGTATAATACTTAGCCTAACATTAGCTAGGATAAGATAAGATAAGATAAGATAAGATAAGATAAGATAAGATAAGATACTTAAACAAGCCTAAACAAAGCACTGTAATAATGTTAGTCAGCTAAGTTGGTTACTGTTAAATCTCCAGCAGTAGCTATTTGACCTAGTTAGCCAATAGTAGGTGAAATAATAGTATATTATGTGAATAGCCGGATTGTCCAGCAATGTAGCTAGAATTAGCCTAAAAATTACATTCAGCTATGTTCTAGCCTAGCTACTAGGCTATCTAACATTAAGCTAGCTCTTATAGTGTACAAATAAATCCAGTAGCCAAAAATTGATGTGATGGTCCTTATTCTCCCAGGATAATGCTTAGCATGTGTAAAAATCCACCATAAATTAGAACTATTGTCTCTTTTAGCTAATTAGCATTTAAGCCTATAAGTCATTTATCCCTGCTTGTTTAGAGGCTGTTTGCATTGTCTTTATTGAAGCTTAATCAATTTGAGTGTCCGTAGGATCAGTGACTAGAATTTCACTTATCTTCTGCCTGGGAAATGAGATATCGTCTCTCTACAGGTATGAGCTGTCATCACACCCTGCAGGTTCTCTAAAAAAAAAAAAATACCATTAATACCATTCCAACCACACCGCTTCACACACGTCAGCCCAGCACAAAGGAAACACTATAGGTGTGACATCATGGAGCAATCTCCGCTGCTCACAGCGCTGCAGGGACACGCCATCCAAGCTGTATATTAGAGAAGAAAATGCTGATTCTCTCGCAGAGCACAAGAGCAGCTTTGACTTGCAGCATTCTTATTACCTACTTGCTAAAATTAGACGACTGTGTTCAGTGATGCAAATGGCGTCATTGTCTGCAGTTGCTGATCCTCCAACCTTTGTCATGGACCATGTAGGTGTCAGCCAAACCATAAAGACCATCTTTCATCTCCTCTTTGCCTGGAAGCGCTGATATTGCTCTCTAATAACAAAGACATGTAAAGAACTGTCGATAGTTATTTGAGATTTGCAGGCTGATCTGATCAAAGGAAAGTGTAAAATGAGTCATTGCAGGTCGAGCGGCACACTTTTGTGAGCTAGGACAGCTGGATGAAGGTTTTGTTTTTTGCCAAATCTAGGAACACACAGGATTACACTTACAAAACGGCCCTTTAGAGCTCACTATTTTACTAGTGCTAGTAGTATGTAGTAGGAGACTATTTAAAGGTGCAATAGTCAATTATTTTTTATTTATTACTTGTACAAATAACCTGAAAAAAATATTGGTTTAAGGCATGACCTCAGGACAAATGGCTGAGAAAACCCATTTGGAAAACTGACTTCTGGTCCGGAATGCTTGTTAGTGTATGGATGGGCCTCCTGTCAATCATTTTATACACATTCTACAGGCCACTGTAGATTCTGCTGTTGGAGATTTGTGAACATGGGTGGGAATGGAGGGGGGCGGGGTAGGCTCAAGGAACGAAATAAATAAATAAATTATTCAAACGTCAACCCAACCTATATAACTGTTAGAGACCTAATCTTAATTTAAAAAAAAATTGACTAGTATTACCTAATGCACATTTTTTAAAAAAAAAACGATCCTCAGGTACCGCTACTCCTGGTCAGGGTTGTCGTGGATCAAAGGAACACTGGCCATGAGGTGGGAATACACCATGGACGTGATGCCTGTTACACCCATCTTTCACACCTGGGGCAATTTAGAGTCTCCAATCCACCTACCTTGTGTTTTTGAGAAGTAGAAGGAAACCTGAGAACCCATAGGAAATCCATGTGGACAAAGGGATAACACACAAAACTCTACATAAACAGTAACCAGCTCCGTCCCTGGAATGCTACATATTACACAGAATTTCAGTTTCTTAAAAACGTTTAGTATTTGCATGCATTTGAATATTAATAAGCCTGTAATTATTTTTTGCCATTCACAGAAAACACAGTTAGGCTTTAGATTCACTACATGTGCTCACTGCATAGGGTAAGACAAAATAGTGTTCTAGGATGTGTGAACTTCACTATATACACAGTAGAACACCACTGGGAAATAGGAAATAGCCAAATGTAATGATATTAAAGTACAAGAATAAAAAATCTCCCAAATAAAACTATGTTTTAAAAGTACAATTTATTAACAAAGTTATTTAAATCTACAGTGGGGTTGAAAAGTTTGAGACCACTAATGAAAGTGTTTTCATTTTGCATTCTGTTCTAATTTAATACAATTAAATCACTCACTGAAAATTATATTATTAGTGAAAAGTAGATTCTTAGAAACATTTACATGAATTTCAGAATTTCTTAATATGTCTTAGTATGCTGACATGGACTCTTTTGTACAAAAGAGTTAACATGGTCAATATCACAAATTTGCTTAAATTTTAATAATTGTGACCTAGAATATAGAATATTCAATATATTTAACTTTTTTCAGCTGAGTTCTTATATCTTACTTCGAAAATGTCTCTGTTGTCACAGATAGTTTGATTCCCTGTTTAACTTATTAAATATGCATGAAATGCATACATGGGAATCATATTCTGGGTGGTAGGCATTTGGCATCATCGTGTGTCTAATGTGCATATCCTGTGATTGGATTTCGCAAGAAAATACTAGGTAATACTAAGCTGTCAGAAAATGTGCTACACTTTGTCGATTACACACACGGGGGTGAGGGAATCTGAGATCACATTGAAATCGTTTTTTTTTTTTTTTTTTTTTAAATTTAAAATAAACAAAGTTTTAGAACTGTAAAAAAAAATGAAAACAAATAATGGAAATAAGTTTGTAAGGTTCATGTGGTTTGTTTAAAAGTTGGTCAAGAGTTCAGTTTGAATTAGTTAATGCCAAGTAAACAAGATACCCTCACCATTTCACCAGTGGACTATGGGAAAAGCCTTTTTCAAATATTTTGTTTGAAAAAAGTCTGTTTTGTTGTGGTGCCATTTTTATAATGAGCATCATACAAAAACATCTCATCGTCTGTGGTAGCAATGTAGGACAAATGGCCTCTTCCTGTGAAAGTAGTTGGTTCTTGACTACTCTGAGTCATCGGACTCTAGCAATAGCTCGAATCTGGCTTTTAGGACTATTTATCAGTGAACTCCACTTGTTTATAAGTACACAATAGCCCACTTCACTTCCTGTAAGAAACTTCCATTTGTATGCACTCTAACATAGTCTGAATACAGTGTGAATGCACTGCCAGGAATTTCCCTGCAGTTCATGCTATACATTTTTACCACAGTGATAATTCAATTATTGAACAATCCTGTGCTACAAGTCTGTCTTTTTATGACTCTGGTAGGAAGCTTGTAAAACAAGGTCATTAAAATAGACTCCGGCGCTAACTGTCTTCACAACAATTTCTAACTAATTATAGATCTTAACTAAGGTTTCCTTCTTCCGCCTTTTGTTTCATCCCTGCATGTCTCAGTTGTCAAGCTAGCATCATACATGTCATTGGTAGTGTCACAAAAGTCAGACTGAGAGTCACGTCCACATGTTTACACATCCAAAAATCGAATTTCAGTAATCCAGCGAATATTGGAAGCCTGTATTTGGACTATGAGAGTCTCAGCATGCTTTAATTGATCGTGTCTTGAGCTGACTAAAAGTCCAATACTTTATGACCATAATTATAGTCTAAGTGTGTGAACACTGGGCAGACAGTGAATCGACCGTGATTAAGCCAGTGACTGTCGTGTGATTTGTTCATATGACGTCTGTGGGGAAATCCTTGGGCCTGATTCAGGTTTAAATAGATGATTAACCTCATAAAACCTACACTATTGTTTAGATAAAATACCTCAACAGTGTGGTCTAGGGTAGAAGGCAGTAGTGACATTTAAATATCTTTAGCTGCATACATACATATTCCTCATCCACATTATACCTGGGTGTTTTTTATTCTTAAGTTAAGAATCAGTCTGAAGTCAAATGTTGCAGTGATCAATTTGTACACAAAAGGTTGTGAGTTCAAATCCTAGGACTGCCAAAGAGCTTGGTTGAGTCCTTGAGTTAGTCCCTGAGGTTGAACTGTCTGAATAGTGTGCTTGGATAGGCTTCATTTATAGGTCACATTGGATAAAAGAGATAACAGGTTTTCTTTACTGAAATATTAAGATACAGGAGTTTTTGAATGTTCGAATGTAACTTTGACTCATTAACAAAACGTGTCCCGTGTTTACTTCTAATGTTTAATTCTTGTGTGACCCTATTTTCAGTAACCTTGTTTTTATTGCAGTGATCAGGTTCTGAGAATAATTCCCAGCAGTCCCGGGGAGCTCCATTATCTCAAACAGCTTTTTCAGAACATGACGGTGAGTCATTTTTATTTTATCATTAACACCTCCAATTTGTAAGTGCAGCACACAATGTGAGGTGTGTTTCATGTATGCTATGCGACTTTGCCTTGCTTATTTGTTGGATAATTCTCAAAGCAGTTGATGGATATGTTATAAAGGTGCCAGTCTGTAGAAATTTTCGTTTTACTGTTTAACAGTCATATAAATCTGCAGTTATAAATAAATAGCATAGAATCACCTACCATTAATCTTTCAACTGTTGTTATGACAAAATGGTGTTAAAGACCGCACTAAAAAGTGGAGAATCGATCACTAGGTTTGCTTTACTGATTTATCAGAATACACTAAATATAAAATAATACTGAAAACCAATTTGAGGGAAGTGGTGGACACAATATGAACTCATTCCAGTACAGAAAGAGGCAATTTGACTGATATGGCAGATGACCAAGCACACGCCTTTTCCTGTAGACCATCATTAAACATGACATCATCTTTCCTTTTGATTATCGTTTACTTGCCACTAACTGCTTCGAAGTCTGTGATTCCATGAATTGTTAAACCCAGTTATTATATCTTGAGATGAAAAGCTCAGTGTTGCAGTTGAAAAGATTTTTTTTTTCCCCACTGGGAAAGTGTCCCTACAAGAAAAAGTGGAGAGCCAATCAGATTGCAGCCTTCAAGATTCTGAAGCTTGTGGCCAGAAAAGTGTAGAAAAGACATCATGTCTTGGCCTATAGGTAGAGCGTCTGAGACTGAAAGTACTTGCCAGGTTGTAATAACATACAGTATGTCTCATATGTTAGGACATGGTTGCATCCATCGTGGACAAAAGACAACTTCAATCATGACGACATCCCTGCAAAATTCACAACACCTTGAGCTCTGAAACTGGGGAGATTTTCCAAACATACATTTTTTTTTTATTTGCTATTTAGGAGATGCTTTTATCCGAAGTGACATCTCTCAGTACATAGTTGAGCAGTTCAGGAGTTAAGGATCTTGCTCAATGTTCTGTGCTACTGGGATCTGATCTCACAACCTTCTGGTCTGTAGTACAAAATCTTAACCACTGAGCTACCACTCCACCATGCTCGTGATTTTTTTTTTTTTTTTTCCAATTTACAAATGTTGTTGTCATTGCATCAGGGGTTGTGGCCTAAGCAGCCATATTATGATCCCTCACTCGCTGTAGAAGTGGTGTTGATTAAACAGACTTCCAGTCTAATGGAGTGACTTCATCATTGAATTGAAAGTGTTTTAACAGTAACTATTGATTGCAGTTAGTTGGTATCTTCATTAAATAAAATGTAAATTACATAGAAAACTAGATCAGTTGGGAGAATTTTGACCCAAGAGAACACCAGATGATGGCAATCAAAACCACGACTCTGCAGAATGGAGATAATTGGGGATGGTGTGTTAATGGTGGAATTGAAACACAGATGGGGGATGTGCAAGTCACTCAGGAGATTCTCCATTTGGGAATAATTATGTTCTGGGTAGAACAGAGAAAACTGCTGTTTTTCATTACAGGATCAACAGCTTGATTGTTCTAGTTTCTATTTTTGTGTGAGAAGACACTGTTGATAGTTGAGCTTTTGTTCAGGTTGAAGGAATTAGTATAAAGTTATATCAAGGTCTAATACAGAAAAACAAATTGCGTTATGTATTTGAAGTGTTAACATATGTCCTTAATACAGAATACTACAACTTTTTATTGTTACTTACTCACGGACTGGACTGATGTCATACTTGCAATCATAACAGCGGTGGTACTTATGTATAAATCACTGAAATCTCAATTTCTGGCAGCTTTTATATGATATAATCGACTCCAGAATTATAGACAACCTACAAAAAAATGGACAAAAATGATCATAAAATAAGCACATATTATTACAGATCATTTCTTTTAAATACTAATAGCACTTTCTTAAATAAATGTCAGTGATATGCCTAAATAATATTTAGAATAAATGCTATCAAATTCATATCCATTGTTAAAAATAGATTGTTTTAATGTACAGAAACTTGCAAGGAAGCAGTTGTGCAAGAATAGATGATAGAAATGTAAATTGAATGCAAATGAGTGTATGGAGTTTAGTGAAATCCTAATGAAAAGGAATTGTACTCCATACGTTGTTTTAAAGCTGGTTCTAATAGTCTAATTTTGTGGTGCTTAATGCTAAGGTTTCTAATGACCTAAAAAACCTTGGAGGAAAAAACTTTTTAGTGTCTCATCTCATCTAAGGTTTCCAAAAGCCGTCCAAATATTTGAAATGTGTACTTGACCCCAAGCCCAAATCAAATCGGTATGCTGTTAGAAGCCACTTCTTCAGGGACGAGTGTGTGTGTGATGTTTACACAGCTGCCTCTGGGTCGTTTCATTTACTTAGAGATGATTCTCTTGGAGCTGCGCTAACACGACACTGTCGGAGAATGAGGCAGTTCATTGAGATTTTTTCTGCTAGGTTTTTTTTTTTCAAGGTTCGAATCAGACATAGCAGCTGCAAAGTCAAACCAGTGAATATCACTAGTTAGGGCTAGATTATTGTGGCAGCTGGACATTGTGGTCAGTGTATCAGATTTGCATTGCCTGTAACAACATGTGAGATTTATTTGCCTAGATGTGTAATTGAGGAGAGGACTGGAGGAAAGGTTGCTTGATTGTGTTGCTCTTAATAAACTGCAAATCATTATTTTTAATGAATCATTTAAATATATTTCGGAAGAAACTTTAGAACCTTTAGAAAGTACATCATTTTGGCAATTGAATACAAAAAAATACACACAAATATTGAAATTTTCCACCCAATCATCATGAGAAAAACTCCTTGTTAAACCTTTGTAAATAATCAGATGTTTTTCGCAAATATGTGTAGCAAGATCAGTGAGAGCCCTAAATAATATTTAGAATAAATGCAAGCAAGTTGCCATGCTTGGAATTTTTTTTTAAATCTGCTCTTAGCATCAGAAAGTCTATTATTGCCTTTACATAAATAAAAGGGTTCAAACTGTAAAGGAGCTCATAATGTTCTGCATGGAAGGTCCAAGATCGATCTACATGTGTTTTTAATCTTGTTACATACTCTTTCTAATGGAAGTTTTGCCAATAAATGTGGAGGTGCCAATAATTTTAAAATTTTTGTTTTGCAGGAAACAAATTGCACTATTAAATTTATTACTACATAAAACTCTTATATTTCTAAAAACAAAAATTGTGTTTAAGTAACATATAGTGCCCCAAAATAGGACAAACAATCCTATGTCCATACTAAAGTCTAAAAGTCTAAAGTCTGCTAGTACTTAAAGTACTAGTGCCGTGTCTCTTCTGACTTGCTGTCATTTCAAAACAAGGAACATAAAACCTATGGTTCTGACAATTTTCCCTTTGTGTCATTTGCAGTTTGATTGCACAATGTATGTTTATCTCGTGTACTTCTCATTTCTCCTCCAAAGGCATTTTGAAAAATGAATGATGGAGAAAGTAATCCACCTCGTTTATGTATTTTTACACCCACTATTGTATTTCTCAATCACTGCTGATGACATGTTATGAAAAATCTGGACCCAAACACCAGGCAATGATCTGTAGACTTAAAGATAAATGTTCATACACAACAAAAGAAGGCGCAACAAAAACAGAGGAATCCTTAAATATCTGAGGTGGGTTTGTTCTCTGAGAAACAGTCAGTGGCAAGCAGGCAAAAGAATAAAAATATGTAAGAAATCCAAGCGACAAGATTGTAACACAAAATCCAAAAAGAGCAAAAGACACCAATTCCAGCAGAAATGCAAATTTGCAGCAACAACAACAACAAAAATTAACTGAAAAACAAAGAAATGAGAGAAAGGCTGAGGGTTATATAATGTACAGTCTGGGCTAGAAAGAAATCAGCCCCAGCCTCGCTTCTTCATACCATTCTGTGTGTTTTTCTTGCGGTCACTAGTGGTCCCGTTGTTCTCAAAAATAATGCTGTGTTCATGGTGTCTTGTAAGTTGTAATGCGCAAGTTATAATAATGTCATTTCCCACCTCAGGATGTTCGACATGCAAAGTGAAAAAACAAAACATGGATACCTCCATGAAAGCACATAAAGCTCATAAAAACCTACTTTAAGTGCACTTTTAGAGTTACAGGACTGAAACTGCAGTACAGCAACAACAGCGCACAATAGCGAGTAGCTTAGCAGTAAGCTAGCCGGCTAACGTTAGTGATAACTCTAATGGGGATGATTGGCTTCTCAAACCAGTGATTAGTATGGTCAAGTACAGTGTCTGTATATTAATTGATCTAAATCCAATACAGCTATAAACTAATTTAAAAGCAGAGAAGGAGCACTTTGCGGTATTCACAGATTTGACGTCACTCCGTAAACAAGGAAGGAACTGGTAGTTGAGTACTGGTCGTAGGAGGGAATTACAAGCTGCAACTTTGTCTCGAACGCAGCACAATCCACTTGTTAACAACAAGTAAATAAAATGGATGCCAAATCTAGCCTTATTTTTGTGCATTTTTTTCCTTGAAATAGAGACAGGGCGTAATCCTGCTAGCTCATTTATACCGTGATGTGATCTACCTGTAAGTGTGGTCCTAGTAGTGATCCAGGACATCCAGTTTAATCCCAGACTGTAGCTGTTTGGGGGACACGATTATAATATCACAAGGAGAACTTTAATTATGCTAGACTTTCTACAGTGTCGAGTGTGTAAAAACAATTCAGCCATTAAAAGGTGAGTGTACAAGCAAACATGCTGCTGTAGTGAAATGGGATGCAGCTGGTGAGTTGTGGGAGAAGTGGGGCCAATTTCATACCACACACACACACACACACACACACACGCACACTACGATGCCTACAAATCGATGGGTATTTCTCTGTGGTAGGCATCCTCTCAGTGCTTTTTGTTTGATTGTTAACAGCTTCAGAGGAAAGTGTTAATACTTTCAGAACATTAAACAGAAGTTCGCCTGTTAACTGTTTCTGTACTGAGCAAAAGTATTGGCCTCCTTCCTGATTTCCAACAGCGCATTTGTCACACTCGGTGACCTTTAATCTTAAACAAAGTGATCCTGAAGAAACAGAATGTTTTCTGCAGTTATTGTTTCCTTTATTTAATGGACACTTTTGAAAAAGATGGGCGATTTGGTCCTGTCTGTGTGTGGGTTTCTAGAGTTCATGTTTGGAGCTGGTTGGTAAGCCAAGGATGATGATCCTGCAGACCTGGAGTTCTACTTCAGGAAGAGAGACATGGAATACTACAGGGGTTCCACCATATGTTTTCAATTTGCTGCGGCTGTGTGGCTTGTTAGCAGTGACATACACACACTCTCTCTCTCTCTCTCTCTCTCTCTCTCTCTCCATTAGTCAGGAATTTGGCCAGCTGATTGTGACATAAAATGAACAGCAATAAAACATGCCTTAATATCAATATCATATTGGTACATGGCTGTGTCTGACTGAATGATGTTGTGCAGGTGGACCTCTGGCAGCCCAGCAGCTCTAACCTTATCCACGAGGGCAAAGCTGTAGACGTCCATGTGGGACGAGACAGGACAGCACGTCTCAAAAATCTGCTTAGACGGGCGCACATTCAGCATGAGTAAGACTTTCCTCTAGCCTTGCTTTTTTAATAACTGTCCTCTAAGGTTGTCTAAGATTATTGCAGGCCCACGATTTGCATGAGTACAAGACTCCGGTCCAAGTAGACATTCATCACTCATTCCACCCATCAATCACTCAGCCGTTGGAATATGTGGAATATTTTTATCTATTTTTTACGCTGCTACTTTTTGGCTAGGCTTCCTTTCATCTTTCATTCAGTTGTTCTCAGAGTGGATCCTGGGAATCCCGGAAGATGTTCAACCACTATCAAATTTGTTAAAATTGTAATATTTAGGTAATATGTAAGTTATTATAGTTAAACACCTAATTGGCTGGTCACTTGAAAGAAACAGTTTAAAATAAATATTCTACTTTCAACACAGTTGCCTTGGTTCTTTGGTTCTGTGGGTTTTGTTTGCTTGGATTATACTTATAAAGTTAATGTTTGTTGTAATCCTAATACAGGCTATAGATTTATAGGTTCCTGGCTGCAAAAAGTCAAAAAAGACCTTTCAGTAGATTTTCAACAAACCATGCATATGACCCTACAATTAGATTATATTTCATAGTTGAATAGTTTTCTTTTAACAAAAATTCTAGCCTATGTGTAGATGAAGTTTGTTCCTATGACATGACATTTACTAAAAAGTAAATCCTTGAGAATTTTATAAATTTTAACAGTTAATATATACAGCTTGAACAAAGTGGTAACTAATGATGAATTAAGGAATTAATATAGAGTTGCATTGATAATTTAAGTGTTAAAAAGAGCTTTGTCTAGGAAAAAGAGCATGCATGGTCATATTATATTCATTCACCTGGCATAGGATTTTATATCCAAATTAAACTGACAAGAGAGTCAGAATTCAATCCGAGCAAAGTGCAGGCGGTCGAGGGTTAATGTGCTTCAAACTATAAAAAATTTACTGTAGATTTTACAGTAATTTACTGGAAACCTGGGTTTCTAATAAAGTATTATAAAAATTTACAGTAAACAACTGTAAAACATATTTACAGTAAAGTACTGTAATATCAGTGTATGTATATCATAGTATAAAACAACACATATTCCATTTTGCTGCAAGATACAGATGAGCTGAAGGATGTTGCTCAAGGATCCAATCAAGGCAGTTTGGTGGTGCTGGGATTTGAACACATGACCTTCTCATCTGTAACTCAGAGCCATAACCACTGAGTTACCACAACTAGCTTGCACTGATTCATTGCAATGGTATTGTGGTGTAGTAGTGGCTTAGTGGTTAAGGCTTTGTGTTGCAGCTCAGAAGGTTATATGTTCAAATCCCAGTACTGCCAGGCTCTCATGGTTGGGCAAGACCTCTAATCTTCAACTCAGTTGTATCCTGCATCAACCAAATGAGCAAATGTGCTGGGTTATGTGTCATTTTATACAGCATTAAGATATTACAGTACTTTACTGTAAATATATTTTACAGTTGTTTACTTTAAATTTTATGGTATTTTACTGGCAACTCAAATTGCCAGTAAATTACTGTAAAATTTACATCAACATATTACAGTGCACTAGCACAAAAATTTGTTCTAAACTACTTCTAGATTCTTTTAGATATCAGAATTCCAAAGAGTTTACATACACCAAGTTGACTATCTTTAAACAGTATGCAAGATTCCAGAAATTAATGTGGTGACTTTTAGAAGCTTCTGATTGGCCAAGTGTCATAAATAGGAGTTAATTTTTTGAGCACACATGTGGCTATAATAGGGCCGTTCCTTTAGAGACAGTAGTGCCTTTTTGCCCTTGACACCATGGGAAAATCCACGCAACTCAGCCACGATCTCAAAAAAAAAAAAAAAAAAACATTGTGGACCTCCACAAGTCTGATTCCTCATTAGGAGCAATTTCCAAACAACCGAAGGTACCACAAGCATCTGTATAAATAGTTGTATGCAAAAATAAAAAATCTTGGGACCAGACAGTGACTGCATCATTGAGGCCCAAATGAACTCTGAGTCTGACCTGAATCCCATGGAAAATTTTTGGACTGAACTGAAAAAGCGAGTTTGAGCAAGAAGGCCAACAAACCTGACTGAGTTACACCAGTTCTGTCTGGAGGAATGGGCAAAAAAATCCAGCATCGTATTGTGAGAAGCTTGTGGAAGGCTACCCCAAGAGTTTGATTCAAGTTTGAGCAATTAAATGGCAATGCCACGAAATACTAACAAAGTATCTGTACATTTTTGACCCACTAAAAATTTTACATAGTAAATTAAAGCTGAAGTAAATCTGTCACTTTATTCGCTACTATTTTGAAACGTCGTCTTATGGAAATTAAGTAGATGCTTTAATTGACTTAACACAGGATGTTAAAGTGAAATGTGTGGAGGTGTGAAAAATTGAGTTTGTATGTCTTTAGCCTTGATGTATGTAAACTTTAGGCCTCAACTTTTGGCCTAATCATCTCAAAGATGATTTGATTAATGCAGAAGATGCTTTTTGGTGTTTATGAGCCGGGATAACGTTGACTAGATAAAAGATACTAGTTTACTATGATTACACAGATGTGGGTAAAGAATGGATAGAATACAAGTGTGCTGCTATAAGGAAATCTGCAATACTGTGTGAGATAACATTTTATTTATTAAATTGTGTCATCACTATATATCACAATTGTACCATTCCATTTAATGCACTCTGAATTGCATTCAGCTGCTATTTCTGCCGCCACAGCAACATAAATTACAACCGAGTCTAAACATTTCTGTTTAAGATCCAATATTTGGGTATTAGGATGGTCACTATGTTGTGTGTTGTGTTGCCTGTGATGTGCATGTTGCAAGCTGTGCTGAATGTCTCATGTTGTGATCAAACACCAACAAAAAATTCATGTAATACATGTAAATGTATATGGCGAATAAAAATGAGTCTGATTCTGATTAAAACCTTTCACCTTGGAAGTGTTTTTAAAAGAGCAAATGTGCCAGGATAAAATTAGAGTAAGGTGTTAGATTTGCTCAACTAAATTCTGAAAATGTAAAGATGTAATTCAATAAAAATGGAAAAACATACATATTACTGAGTAGTATGCTTTTTTATTCATCACCGTATTTGGAGGTTGTACCTGTGTCCCTAAACACAGCTACTTTTTATCTCTATTTAAGATTTTCCACTTCAGTTAATGTTACATAAACATCTCTTAGTCATTGCTTTTGATTCATGAGTCTGTGACCTTCTGTAGAGAACATACTGTACGCTGTACTCCAGCTTCTGAGTCAGCCTGATTTCCCATATTGTAGCAAATATAGTGCGTGCAATTTCCTCAGGCATTGGCTTATTCCTTTTGCTTTAAACATGTATAAAAGAGGTATAGTTCTTGAACACTGATGTAAAGCACCAGACTGTGTGAAGGGTTTTTTGGTGACTCACTCCACTCTGCCCCCTGCTGTTTCCAACAGACTGCTTATTACTGATGTACAGAGGGAAATGGAGAAACAGACGGGGTATCGGTCAAACAGAAAGCGCCGATCAGTGTTCCAGTACGATTATGAAGTGTATCATCCTCTGGAGGAGGTGAGTAACAAAGCTAAGCGGTTCATATAAGATGTGAGTCAGTGGTTATTTAGTTCTTCTGTGTTTTTTCGAGAAAATAAGTGACTAGTATAATCCTGAAGATAAATGATCACAGGGTCTTTCAGTTTGAATGATTCAACATGCCAGCAGGGTGTCCAAATCCATACTGAGAAGCAACGATAAGACAGAATTTCAAACCAATTATAAACATGAACCAGGGTGAGAAGCATGCTACGAATCAGTCCACATCTTCAGAATCAACCACCTCGAATGAAAGATCTCTCCAGGGTTCCATTTTTCCATCAGCCTTTTCTCCTAGACTGTGAGGTTTCTATCTCAGCAACACTAACCTTCATTATAATCTAACTACATCAGTGGTTCTCAAATTGGAGTCCAGGGACCCCCGGTGGTCCATGAAGCATGTTTATGATTTTTTTTAAAATTGAGTTACAGTGCTGGAAATCACAACCCATCATTATGAAAATGATTATATTTATTATTGAAGACCTAGAGCTATTAGTCCATTTACCTGAACACTTTAATAACGCATATATAATAACCTCAATAACACAAAAAAAACCCAAGTCAGCCTATAAATAATGACAACTTCAACCTCAGGATTAAAAATCTCCAATAAACAGACAGAATCTTACTGTACAAATATAAAAAATGAGCTTAATATTTGAATAGTTCAAATATTTTATGTATATAAATAAAATGTTATTAGGAACACCTGTGCACCTACACATTCATGCAATTATCCAATCAGCCAATCATGTAGCAGCAGTATAATGCATAAAATCATGCAGAAACAGGGCAAGAGCTTCAGTTAACGCTCACATCAAACATCAGAATGGTGGAAAAATGTGATCTCAGTGACTTGGAGTGTAGTGTGTTTGTTGGGTTGGTTTTGAGTATTTCAGAAACTCCTGATCTCCTGGGATTTTTATGCACAACAATCTCTAGAGTTTATACAGCAGTAGTTCTCAGTGAGGTCAAAAGACAATGGTCAGACTGGTTTAAGCTGACAGAAAGGCTATGGTAACTCAAATAACCACTCTTTACAACCGTGGTGAGCAGAAAAGCATCTCAGAATGCACAACACATCAAACTTTATATTTATACAGTAGAAGAGCACGTCAGGTTTCACTCCTGTCAGCCAAGAACAGGAGTCTGAGGCTACAGTGTGCACCGGATCAACGAAACTGGACAGGTGAGGATTGGAAAAAGAGCAGGCGATGTTTTTTTTTTCAATCTTCATCCATCATTCCATCTTCGACCAGACGGTTTGGGAACAACAACCATGCCCCACGTTTGATGCGAATATCTGTATCTGCATGATTTTATGCATCACACTGCTGCCACATGATTGGCTGATTGGAACCATCACTCAAATAATTTATAATATAATTTATATAATTTTATATTATGTAGTAATTTATATAATTAATTTATATAATTATATATTATATAATAATTTATATAATATTTAGATATATAAATGTCATGCTGTGTTCTGAAGCTATTACAGATGAGAATTCATAACAATTTCATCATATATTAATCATATATTTAATCATATATTCATTTAAATTTATATATTATATTATAATTTATATAATTTTATATTTCCACCACACACTCTCTCACACAGAGTTTCTTTCAGCCTTAGATGAACTTGCTCATACACAAATCACTTTGCATTTGAGACCATACACTCCATGTGCTGATGAATGAGGCTCCATTTAGCTTTGACAAGGAGCGGGTAATAACACATCTCACACATATCTTGTTATCAGGAACATTCTGTCATTGTCTTGACATGAACCACACTAGATTCCTCAATGCGTTAAATAAATAATGGCGGCTTGTTAGCAGGAATGATCATAAGGTATTGAGATTATTGAACTGAGAAAGAAGAAGGGCTCATTAACTATTAATGGATACAAATACATGCTGTTCTTTAACATATATATATAAAATGATTGTAAGTGTTAGAAAAATGCTGTGGTATAAGAGGAATAAAACACTTTGGGACCTGCTATATAGGAAAATAATCCACATCGGGTTGGTAACATAAATTTGCTTTGCGTCTGCCCACATCCCTTGTTGATTATATTCCCATAACAACATGCCGTGAAATGTTTTATTCTTTATATACAGGATTACTCATTATAGATGTGTTTATATGTGAACTATCTTCATTTAAAGAGCAATTTGGCATTTAGCAGGTACAAAGACACGAGAGTTACTGTGGTAGCTATAATGGACTTGACATAAATTCTATGTTTGGGACAAAACCCATATTTCCATTTTTACTTTACAGATCCAGAGTTGGATGTTTGAAATGAACCGGACACACCCACACCTGGTGGACCTGTTTTCTATTGGACGGTCCTACGAAGGACGGCCTCTTTATGTGCTCCAGGTATGGAAGCGGTGCCAAACATAACGTTGCTCACCTGATAAGCATCCGCTTTATTGATATCACCGATCTCCTCTCATGTCAGTTAGGAAACCGAGTTCGGACCAGTAAGAAGGCCGTGTGGATGGACTGCGGTGTTCATGCGCGGGAATGGATCGGCCCTGCCTTCTGTCAGTGGTTTGTGAAGGAAGTAAGTGTTTTACTATCTTGGTTTGCACAGTTTCCGTCATTAGGCTCTTGCATTGAAACTCTTCTGCCTCAGGGTTTGTTTATAAATTTTAAGGAAAGTATGCACATGATTATATTAAGAAGGACTCAAAAGAAAATGACAGTTATGTGTTACTGTTGTGTTGAATACTAAAGAAAAACAGCAAGATGACATCATCCAAAATCATTATTTACACCCAAACTTTATTACAACTTCCCTTCACTGAAATGAAGAGGCCCAAACCTGTTCCAGCATGACAATGCCCCTTTGCACAAAATGAGCTCCATGAAGACGTGGTTTGCCAAGGTTGATGTGGAAGAACTCGAGTGTCCTGCACAGAGCCCTGACCTCAACCCCAGGCCTCCTCAGTAAGATCAGTGCCTGACCTCAATAATGCTTTTGTGGCTAAATGAACAAAAATCCCCACAGGCACACTCCAAAATCCAGTGGAAAGCCTTCTCAGAAGAGTGGAGCTTATTATAACAGCAGAGGGGACTTAATCTGGAATGGGATGTTCGAGAGTACATATGGATGTCCGGTTTCCCCAACATTTGGCCATATGTCATGTCTTCATTATTATTCTAAAATAGTAGAAAATACCACAAATAAAGAAAACCCCTTCTATAATCTCATCTCCTGAAGCAAAACTGACTGGAGGGCCAAGAGAGTGCCACGCTGAATAAAATCCACTCCACACCATTAGTTTCACTTCAAATCGGCTTAGACGGCCCTGAAGCTCCAGGCTGCTAAAACTATAAAGCCATATTCTCTCAGGCTTCAGAGTTAGAGATTGACAGGAGCTGTGCAGCTGGCCCTTGTGACGCTGATCTGAAAGGAGATGTTTCTTTCAAAATCCTTTTCAAAAGCAGACTTAAATGTGCAAAATTATCTGATTTAATAGAAAAGATTAGATAAGACTTTAAAGCAAGGATGTTTGATTTAATGCTCATAGCTAGGACCTTAACCCTTTTCATCACTTGTCACAACATAATAGAATTGTTCTCAATATAATTGGGTATAACTGTATAATCAGCTTATACTTCTCAACTTCCATCATGCCTTACTTCTGGAATTTTAAAATGTGTCCTTAAAGAGTGAGAGCAGTAAGAATGATAACACATAATGCATAAAGCATCAATAAGCAAGGAGTAAAACATAAAGGGATGTGCTATTATAGGAAAACTATCAACGACAGGCTGTGATGTGGCCAGATGTGAAGTGGAGGTACTGTTACCACCAAAAAGTTGATTATTTTCCTATAACAGCATGTCTCATAGTGTGTCACTGCAGCAATTTGCTCTTAACAATTTTTATTTTATTTACGAGAGAATGATGTCATCATTTTTATCCATTTATACTTACATTTAATGTTGTGGAACATCCACAAAACAAGTTAGTTCCATGTTGATCATTACATAGACATGATAGTTAGAGAATTTTAAATGAAATAATACAACTGATTTGCTTTCAGATTTAAACAGATGGTGTGTGTCAGTGAGACAGATCACTGTTGAAGAGAGAAGAATTAAAAGAAGGGAAATTATTATTTTTAAATATGTAAACAAACTGTGCATGAACATGATATTTGCATTTATTTTCTTTCTTTTGGTCTGAGAATTTCTCAAGGAGCTAATTTTTTAAAAATGTTATATTCTGATAACTGATGAAAAATGTCTTGATGCATGTTTTTTAGTACCTTTGTTATGCCACAGTGTGGCAGAGCATCGACACTCGACACAACAGATCTGCCTCGATCTCGATGTCTCTCCCTGAATCGCACTTCTGGAAGCACTTTAGCTTTCTTCTCATATATATATGATCATATTTATCACTTATTTATGATATAATGAATGCAATACAGATGTACAATAAGCAGGGAAGCATTGTGTTTCAACATCATTTTTAACCCACAGTTTCTGGAGCTTACAGTGCTTGGAACCGGTTAGAACGTTCATTCTACAACCTTTCTGAAATGTAACTTTTTTTGTCTACCTGCTTACATTGTGTGAGCAATGATCTAACAATATTGTGATTCACTCCATTATTATAGTATATATTGCAGAACTAAGCAAGCTCATTACAACCTGTCAAAGTCATGAGTGAACTCATTGAAAACGCTCGCTTCACATTTCTCTCATGTATATTGTATAATGTTTATTCCTATTCTCAAGTGAAGTTTGTAAGAAGCCCTTGGAGTGTCGAGGGGAATTTGTGATCAGTACCTTCCTTTTTTAAAACAGAAAAAAAAATGAAGAAGAAGCTCTCTATATACTGGATTTTGTTAAAGTGAAACAACAGTGACCTCTCATTACTTTATTCTGCCAGCTTATTAACCAGGTTCCTAGACATTAAATTAAAGTATCATTAAAATAAGATTTTTTTAAGGCAATATGTTTTTTTTTTCTTTGCTGGTGCTTTATTATTAACCTTTATATTAACAAGCCAGCAATTTAGCAGACCAATAGGATTTTGAGTTGTTTGAAAATAGACTGTACCAAACAAATCACTTTAAATACATTCTTCTTGCCATCAAGGTCAGAGATTTTCCTGTTGAAAAAGTCCTTCTCGGGTTTAAAGATTAGAATCTAATCAGAGTTTGCTATTGTTATAAAAATACAGGCGATGCCTGCCATATCTCAGATTCAGAACAGTGTTTAAAATATGTTCGTACTAGAACGCACATATAAAGCAGAGACATGCAAGACGGTTGATGATCAGATTAACTGAAATATGCCACTCATCCTGCAGTGAAAGTCGGATAAACCACAATACATAAACATGAAATGGCCTTCACAATTAGAACACTAAAAAAGGTCACAGTCTTGCGTCAGAGTATTTACTTTTCTGGCTCAGCAGTCGACAATGTTTGACCTTGTGCAGTTATTACAGCACTGTGGCCCTGTCTCTGGAGGAGATTAGACTTCTTTTTGCTTATTTATTCGTGTGTGTGTGTGTGTGTGTGTATGTGTGGGTTTGACACCTCCCTCCGTCTCTGTGTACAGGCTTTGAACTCCTATCAGCACGACTCCAGCATGAGGCGACTGCTAAAGCAGCTGAACTTCTACATCATGCCCGTCTTCAACGTGGATGGATATCACTACAGCTGGAAAAGTGTACTTTCACTCTCCTGGTTCATTTTCGCAGTGCTGTGATGATTAGGCAACTAGCATAGTCTTTTTAATAAATTTAGGAAAAATTTAGATTTAGCTCAAAATGATTGGTTCCTGAAACGTTCTGAGAATAGAATGTTCTTTTTTAGTTTTAATTTGGTTTTTGAGGAAAATTGTCTTTACAGGAATATAATGTTTGCATTTGGTAGTGCATTATGATTTAGAATGTTCCACTAATTTTCCCATAGCCTTAATAATTAATAATAATAATAAGTTTAATTTATGTAGCGCCTTTCTCATATCCAAGGTCCTGAACAACCAGAAAACACACACAAAAAAAATTCAATAATTACATAATTCAAGTCTCTCGGGGACCCGTGATGATTCAGAAAACATTTCCCTAATAGTCTGGTAACCTTGAAATTATTTGAACATCCTGGGATCTTTGCACTATCCAGGAATGGTTCAGAGACCTCCTGATGTTCCTGTAACTTTTTAATCTTCCAGGAACCTTGTAGTATATTGTGATGGTCTGGAGAACGTTCCTCTAAAGTTCTGGTAACCTTTAAATTGTTCGAACCTCTTGGGAACCTTCCCAAGGGAATGCTCCCTTAACATTCGCATTACTTATAAATAACTCAAACCTCTTGGGAACCTTGCAGTAACCCATGATGGTTTGGAGAACGTTTCCCTAATGTTCAGGTAAATTTTAAATTATATGAACCTCTTGGGAACTTTGCACCAACCTGGGATGTTTGGAGAATGTTCCATTAACATTCCCATAACCTTTAAATAAGTCAAACCTCTTGGGAACCTTTCGGTAACCTGTGATGGTTGGAGAACGTTCCCCTAACATTCTGGCAACCCTTATTTGAACTTTTTGCGAACCTTGCGGTAACCTAGGATGGGTTGGAGAACATTCTGCTAACGTTCTCAAAACTTGTACATAATTCAAACCTCTCAGGAACTTTGTGGTAACCCAAAATAGCACTCTGGTAACCTTTAAATTATTTGAACCTCTCAGGAACATTGCACTAACCCTGAGAACGTTCTCCTACTGTTCCTGTTATGCGTGTGTCTAACAAAAAAAAAAAAAAAACGGATGGGTAGATTGCATAATAATAATAATAATAATAATAACAACAATAATAATAATAATAAGTTGCTGACCAAAATAGAACCTACCCAAAATGTTATGAAATGGTTCCCAGAAAACATAACCAAATGCTAATGTTCTGTGTTTGCTGGGTTCATATTACATACTTATGAAATGTGTGTTTTTTTTTCTCTTAAAGGATCGCTTTTGGAGGAAAACCCGATCCAAAAAAGCCAAGTACCACTGCCGTGGTGTCGATGCCAACCGAAACTTTAAAGTGAAGTGGTGCGGTAAGTTGATAGTGACATCTTCCTGACCTGAAAACTTGATAAACAAATATTATTTATTTATCAAAGAATGCAAAATATAACAATACAGTGACATGTAGAGCAAATTTAATCCTTGGCTTAAAGATGCACACATGAATCTGGTCACATTGTTCCATATAACATATGATTCTGGGACACAGACCTCAGTTATGGTAATGTGTGGGCAAAGAGGGTGAATAATAAGCAGCCACATTCCCTGGATTTGGAATCTGAGCCAAAAAACTGGCTCAAAAGCAATCAACCATATCTAATGCATGTGCACAATTTTTTTTTTTGGCTGTAGATATTGGGATGCAGTCTCATCAGGGTTTAGCCTTGTTCTGGCAAACAAATTCAGACCAGTTTATGAGTTCAATCTTTGCAAAAGAAGTATAACAAAATTACCACGAGCTACAGAACTTCTAAGAAGGAAAACCAGAAAGTGCCTAATAAGGACAATTCAAAATATTTTTATGAGGAAAGCAGTATTTTAGAAGACAGAGTGACGACTGAACAGAATCAAACGGCGCCGTGGGCAGATCACAGCCCACAGATAACGTGCCTGAGTTGATACGGAAATTTGGAATAGGGATCTATGGAATATATGGAATTTAAAATGGGCATAAAGGGGAATATGGACCTATTTGATTTGCAAGTCTTTGAGTGACTTCAAGAAGGTCATTGGCTTTTGTACATGGATATGTATTTGCACAGATTTCTGTTAGCCAGCTAGTGAACACGGGCTAATCATAAATGCTAGCTAGCTCTTTTAAGTCATAATCACTATGGCTAACATAAGCTAACCTGACAGGATTTTGAAAAGGAAGATTTATTAAGTCATAATCATAAATGCTAGTTCTTTAAAGTCATAACTACAATCCTAGCTCTATGGCTAACAGAATCTAACCTAACAGGATTTCTGAGATGATTTTAAGTCATAATCATGATGCTAGTTCTATGACTAATATGGATGCCTGGCTAACATAAGCTAACCTGACTGGATTTCTGAGAGTATTTTAAGTCGTAATCATAAATGCTAGTTCTTTTAAGTCATAATCTCGATGCTAGCCCTATGGCATAATCTTGATGCTAGCTCTACAAGCTAACCTAACCTAAATGTTCGTAATCTTCACTGCTAATACTCGTTGGCTAGCTATTATAAGCTAATATTGAAGCATGGGCTCCTTGAGCTGAGAGGATTTTCAATTAGAATTGTAATTGTTAAAAATCTGCACTGATAATGCTATCTCTGTGCCTAACATTTAAGCTAACCCGACAGGATTTCTAAAGGTGTTTTAATCACATTCATAAATCTTCACTGTAATAATATCAAAATAATATATGTTCCAATCAAGATGTCTTGATTATTACATCATAATATACTAAACATTTTTATATTAATGTTCCTCATTGTTATTTCTAGCCATGCCTATGTCAAAAATGTCTTCAGCCTTTTATCTCAAAGGAACTAGCCATACATTGTCCATATATGTATTCATCGCTATTTCTTCAATTCTAAGATTAGTATCGTGATGCTTGACATTTTCTTTGGCTTTAGATTATATATGCACAGGTTGTAAATACCTAGATCTCCTTTATGAGACTCACAGGAAATACACACTGCAAAAAAAAAAAACAAAAAAACTTGGCCTTGCTTTACACAGCGTGTTAATTACTGGTTGAGCGGACTGTATATGCTCATTATGAGCTCTGCCTACGTTTGCTGATGATACAGGCAAATCAGACCCACACTAAATTTACCCACTGAGGTCAGGACTTCGGTTGAAACAACTCTGTGAGGGAATTAATTATCTCAGCGGAGCGGACACAGTAAATTGTTAGCGGTTTTATCTTCAGGGGTTCATCCTGAACATGTAATTCAAAAACCTTAAAATAGTCTGTATAGAATCATTCCCAGGAATCAAATCATCTTTACATTATTATTCTCGTTATCAAAATTCCTCTCATGTATGAATCCTAATTGAATATTCATATATAAACTGCACCATGTTCTTTCACTACACCAAATAGTTAGCTAGCTAGAAAAATAGCTTGGATTTGTCACATGTAAACACAAATCATATTTCAGTCTCGATTTGCAATGTCATATTAGAAATTTATTTGACATCCAATATTTTGTCACAAATATTAGTTAAGTTAGCTAGCTGGCTAGCTGCGTAGAAGTATATTTTCTCACAGTTGTCATAGGTGGACACAAGTTGGTTTTTAGTATTGATTTGTATTGTGACATGCAATTTTGCAACCGGGGTAACGATACAAACTCCACAATGATCAGATGACCACCTTTTACTAGCTTCCCATATTGACAATTATTTATTTACAGCTAATATAAATACACAACACAACCAGTGTAGCCAACAGTAATCGACAAACCCGTGCTAGCTAGCAGATTATATGTATGTGCTGATTTTCTCTCAGATAATGTTATATTAGCAATCTAATATAACTAATTCGTTTGGTAATCTACGAACACAAATATAATTTGTAAACAGTAAAGAAAGAGTTAGCCAATCAGCTAACTGCTTAAAGTCTCAGCTCATGCAATTATTCGTTTTAAAGCATTATTCAGTAACTCCAACAGTAATTGATTCAAAAACTAAAGAAGAAATGTTGTAATTATGGACATTAGGTGTACTCGTCAGAGGTTAATAAAGTAAAACCATGGTAGCGCATGTTTTCTAACATTCCTGTAAAATTCTGTGGGCCAGAATTTATAGTTAATTTATAGTTCCTACCTCTCACTTCATGGAAGGACACACACACATACACCCACCCACACCCACACACACACACACACACACACACAATTTCTGCCTCAATGAAGGCCACTGTAAATGCAGTGCTGGTCATAACTGATATTGAAATAGAGCTGGCACAAAGGCTTGAGGTGAGTCAGCAAAAAACTATGTGATAATCGTCCTTGAATTCCAAAACAGAGACAGAAAAACGATTGAAAGCCCTCCTGATATCACATTTTCTTTGTGCCTCACGCAGAAGAAGGCGCCTCCACACACCCTTGTGACGACACCTACTGTGGCCCGTTCCCCGAGTCCGAGCCCGAGGTGAAGGCCGTCTCCAGGTTCCTGCGCAAGCACAAGAAACACATGAGGGCTTATATATCCATCCACGCCTACGCTCAGATGCTCCTCTATCCTTACTCCTACAAATATGGCACCATCCCTAATTTTGACTGTGTGGTGAGTGAAAATATCTGCAGGTCTGCTTTTAAGGGTTTGTCATTTATTCATGATGAAGATGAATGGGTTTCTTCTTGCTCTTAAAGGAAAGTTGTTAAAGATAAAGTGGATTCACAAGCAAGCATCCAAATCGATCCTTGATATTTTATATGATAGGAAAATGGAAGATATTTTGTCTGCATGTGCTTTTTTTTAAGGTTTTATATAATAACAAGCTACAACACAATATTTTTTACCATATTTGAGACAAGGACTAGCATGTTTTCCTTAAATTTAATCGATTACTCTATTGCAAATTTTTTTCAATACTAAATTTACAAAGTACTACATTTAGACCTACAATATTTAATTTTTTAAGAATATGCTCATTTGCAGTTTTTCAGTTAGGGGTGGAGCTTATTTCTGGGCTGGAAAAAATATAAGCACAAGCCTGAATTATTGAAACCAGCAATTCTGTTGACAGTAATGAGAATCACAGTTTTTTTTAATGTGTCGCTGAAATGATACGATTGTTACAAATTTAGAAACACTTTTAAATGTTACAAACAGCACCTTTAAAATGATCTGTCTATGAAGCTTTATAAGTGCCATAATTGTCCACAGGAAACAGCAGCTCAGAGTGCTGTGAGTGCCCTTTACTCCGCATACGGAGTCAGATACAGATACGGCCCTGCCTCCACCACACTGTGTGAGTATTACTTGAAGCATTTTCCTGACATGACATTAATGAGTTCAACTCACATTGCATGTCTGAATCATCAGCCACATTTATAAAAACACAAGGACTCGCGTTACTAAACCATCAGCTGTCTTAAGAAATGCCTTAAATGCTAGAACTGGTCAAGGTAGCAAAAAGCATCTAGTTAGTTTACAGATGATTATAATGTAGTTATATATACAGTATGTTTGTTTATACCACAGTGCTGTTGAATTCTCAACTCTGATTGGTCAGAAGGTGTTGATTCATTTTCTATACCAGTAGTTCTGCTAGTCAGAAGGCAGGGCAAGGGTCAGATACCCGAATAGCAAACACATTACAAAGGCTCAAAACTTAGATGAAGCAAAAGTAACGGCAAGACTTCGCGGTATGTGCACAATTGCATGTGCTTTATAGGGTCTGTGAACAGGAAGTGATGAGGCAATGGTGGAAGTGCCCTAGTATTGAAGGGAGGCACAGAGGTGTAATTTCCCTTAGAAACTGTCTAATTAGTCTTTGTGTCCGTATAGATTTTCTCAACACTTTGTATTACTTTACATTTATTCAGCATTTTGCTATTTGGCTTCCTGATACGAATGGCAAAAATGATGAATCTATTTGTTTGTATTTGCAGACGTAAGCTCAGGAAGCTCTATCGACTGGGCCTACAAGAATGGCATCCCCTATGCTTTCGCCTTCGAGCTGCGTGATACAGGTCATTACGGTTTCCTCTTGCCAGAGGCCCTGATTGGTCCCACCTGCACCGAGACTATGAGGGCAGTAAGGGCCATCGCCTCGGGCCTGCTGAAGAAATGCGCCGGATGAAGAAATATCACTCTGCTCCTCTCTCTCTCTCTCTGTCTCTTTCTCTATCCTTCCCTGTGTGCCCCGAGCTCCAGCTCTGAGCGCTAACCTGTGCATGCTGGCTGTTTCCACCATGCCAAAATATGCTACGTGTATGTCCAGGAAAGCTGACGCTGGAATAATGCGCTGGAGATTTGGCTGGAGAACTTAATGTTGCTTTGCAAAAAAAAAAACAAACCTGTATACTTAATAATTTCTATCATGCAGCGATTTTAGTGCCTGTACCTCATCATCAGTTGTCAGCGAAATGTAATGTTGCCTTAAATCGATGCACTTTTTGAGAAGTGTCTCTGTTTGTGAAACCTAGTACAGCTGTCGAGACAAAACCAGACCACTTTGAGCACTTGCCAAAATAAGAACCTCACGTCAATACAGTATGTAAGAACACAGACCAAAGAGTGTAAATATTGTATACTTGTTTTCTATATACATATATTTTTTATAATCTCTGGATGTCTATGTAACAGAACTAAATCTAGACTGTAGCTGGGTTTAATGTGAAATAAGCTGAAATGATCCTTATTGTATTACAGTTATGTGATATGTAATAAATGTGTATTATACTATATACTATAACTTTTTGGTTAGATTTTCTTTTTAAAAAAACTAGCCTTAATGATATTTTTACAGGGTACTTAAGCAGAGGTGAGAAGTGACAAAAGTAGAATTACTTTTGTTACTGTACTTAATAATAACATTAACGTTAGCTAACGTTACTTAATAATAACTTACTGTACTTAATAATAATAATAATGCTATAAAATTTTGTTTATTTTTGGTTTTCGTTTTCATTCCTGTTCGGCTCATTTCGATTTCTAATCCCTGATTTAAATTCCTAATTTTAACAGATGTAAGAGCAAGAATGAGACCCAATCACTTGTATTGTAACAGCCAGCTATTAGCATTCAAATAGTTTATATGGTTATTATCATCCTAGCTAAGATTTAAGGAATTAGCAATAAAGCTGTTGTTCGTTACCCTTAGATTTTTTGTTTTTTTTAATTCAAAATTCCTTGGCGAAAGGGGCACTTACTAACTGTGACTTTGATACTTGACTAAAGAGTTTATACTTTTATACTTTACCTTGAGTGAGGAATTTAAAGCTGCAACTATCACACTATTTATTTAAATGAATACTATATAGAGATCTATTCTATTTATTCTATCTATCTATATCTATGTGTGTGTGTGTGTGTGTTCATATCCCTTTTTATATTTTCAAGTATCATTTGCAGAGATGTCATACATTACATACATATTACAAACATTTAGCCTAATATGCTCAAGGTTTTGCTGCAGCATTGCAGTTTTGCAGAAGTTACAGTATAATGACTTATTTAATCAGGCTGTTGCTGGATTGTGTAATAAATCTGAACGTCACGTCGGTGTTTGATAAATCAGCCCATGAACCCTTGCTGATAGTGTACTGTAATCTTTCCGTAATGAAGGCTCATCTTTCAGATTTATTCAGGCCCATTGGAGGTGCTCAGAAATGAAAGCCTCGTCTCGTCTCCTTTGAAACCCCAATCTGTTTTTAATAATTCATTTCGCAAGAAAAAAGACTGCTGGGTGTTTGGAATGCAGCAGAGAGTTTTACAGCAGTCGATGTCTCTGCTTGGTGAGAATTTTAGAGTTAGGGAAAGGACAGCAGTCTCATCTTGTGCTACATAAACTGATTATGAACCTGAAAATTAAACTCTTAATCTTCTATACATTGAAACACATGAGGGTTAAATACTCCAACGTGAATTAGCTATGAGCGCAATATACGTATACGTATTATGACTGTGATTGCTGTGGTGGCTTTATAACTGCAGTTGCCACGAGCAGCTTCGTACTCAGGACTCCATTCAGTGGACAGTGGATAGATTTTAACCAACCGGACTTCTTGCGAAAACTGATGAATTTACTGGTTGCACATTTGCACTATTTGTCCGTATAGTACACAATAATAGAAGGGATTTATTTATAATCGCACTATCCGTTGCACCCAGAGAATGGGTTCCCTTTTGAGCCTGGTTACTCTCAAGGTTTCTTCCTCATATTGTCTCAGGGAGTTTTTCCTCACCACCATCACCTCTGGCTTGCTCATTAGGGATAAATTCACATATTTACAATATATTTTGAATCCATTTATTTCTGTAAAGCTGCTTTGTGACAATGTCCATTGTTAAAAGCACTATACAAATAAAATTGAATTGAATTGAATTATGTAAAACACTTGGGAGCGTGCAGTTACAGGAAAATAATCAACAAAATAAAGGACAATACACTGTAATTTTTTTATCCATTTATAGTTACATTTAACCTTGTGCAAAGCAAATTATGTGATTGACGTAGTTCCTGTTCCGTAGTTCCTGCTCATTCTTTTCTCCCCAGCCTCGCTTTTTCTCTTTCTTGAAGACAAATAAATGCTCATCATGTTACCATGAACCCAGAAAGCCCTCCTGTCCTGGAAAACTTAAAGTTACGTCTCTGACTGTTACAAAGTGCTGAGACTGGAGACTCCTTCCAAAATCACTAAATGTGAAATCTCATAGAAAACCTCACATTATCAACACCTTTTAAAAAAATCTGTTAATGTACAGAGTCCGCCATACAAAGCCCCTGTGTGAGTTGTTACCATAGAAACGATAATGTATTTGCCGAGCTGCTGCTGTATATAAAAAAATTAATCAACGCCTTCCAACCAATCAGAACGGAGCATTTGAGAGCACTGTGGTATAATTATATTTACATGCTTATTCATTATTATGATGTGCCTCAAATTTATTCTGTTGTTCCTTGCTGTCCATTCGGCTTTGACCTCATGGATAAAAATCTCCACTATTAGAATGATAATGTGGGAAAAAAGCTTCTCTGCGAACAGCCCAAACATTTTGACCCTGACAAAAACGTGCCTATTCCTGACTCATTTTGTTTATGCTCCACTCATATACTGCGTTTGAGTCATCTGTTATGAATAATAATAGTGTCTAATAGTGTGGCTCAGGTAAATGGCTCAGATGAAAAAATTATTTTTTTTGCGCTTCTGTTGAAGATTTACGTGAATTTAAGACAGTGGCTGGAAAGATTATTAATGCATTTAAATATTTAATCTGACAACATGGACATTGTAAATATTTTCCATTTGCTGATATTAAGTTTGAGGCTTTTGACCATGATAGCGTGTTTGCACATGGATATGAGGATGTAGACACAAGCCAGAGTGAAATAAATGAATCCTGATTAATACTCATCCACAGGGAAGTGAGATGATCTAGTAAAATATGTCGTATTTGCCATTGCATTACATTTTCATCTCATATTCTACACCGTTAAATGTTATTGGACAATATTATCTCCTGTAATTAATGGTGCAAAAAAGGTACAATTATAAGTACATTTCTTTCTCTCATTTATTCAATTAATTGAATTCATCATGCATTATGTGTTTTTGGAGACTCTGAGTCTAGAGTTCTGCAATTAAATATGCATGATTTATTATTTATAATAATATTACTCTATATATAATATAGGCTACGTAGTTATACTGTCGCTATACTAAATCAAAATGAAACAGGATAAAAATAAACAAGATGTATAAAGATAGTGCTGCTATGAATGTTTTAATATTAATTCCTTATTAAAAAGTGTATAAAAGTGTATACTGTACATACATACTACCTACATACTACATTCTCAGTGTGATGTTCTACCACTGCAAAAAATAGTATAAATCAATCAATAAAAATATGATAATAAATAAATAAATAAATATGTTTATTATTTTTTTATAATAAATTTATTTATAATAAATTGATTAATTAATTAATTAATTAATTTATTTATTTATTTTATCATGTCCACATACCATCTAGGTCACTACTGACTGTACTTGGTAACACGTTATTTGAAGGGAACATGCATTGTGTCATTTCTGCTTCCACCCAGAATCCTCCACAGCATAACGCTTCCACTTTCAACTCCACTTCCCATCAGCCACAAGGACTACAAAGTCTATCACATGACCAATACCCATGTTTCTAATTAACCACACCTGTTTGCAGTGACACACACTACACACAAACTCTCGTACATCGCGAAGTCTTGCTCGTGGTTAATATTAGTGATGTTCCTAAGCCTTGTTTTCTCAGTTCACTCACACGGTTTTGATTCTAGTTTGTTTGCTACATTCATTCTTGTCTTTGTCCTTACTGTCTGTTGCTTGCAGATCGCCTGACCTGTGCCTGGTTCTTGACCACGTTCTTTGAATGTCCGTTTGGATTGGTTTGTTTGTCTGTTCAAATAAAAGCTGCATTTACATCCAACCTGAACTGCCTCTGTGACACTTTGGGCCTTTATAACATGTTTATTAGCATTGCACTTATATTTTATAAAACAGTCCTGGAGAATTTAGTAAAGACTTATAAGATAAAGCTCATTGTTACTTAAGTATTATTTTTTTATTTGTACTTTACTCAAGTATTATTGAAATTGAATACTTGTAATTGTACTCAAGTCAGAGTATATTTTCATTTGGACCAAAGTCAAAGTATTTATTACATCTCAAACATGATGAGATTTTCCTTTTTTTCCCCCTATTTTTTTCTTAGTAAGCTGTCTTTTGCTGGAGTTCATAAATTATTTCATTGAATTAACTTCTTAAATGAGCTAGATAGGTAAATTTACAAAATTAGCATGTCAAATTAGCTAGCTAGTTAAGTTTTATAAATTCACTTCTTTAAATTAGCTAGCTAGTTTTGTAAATTTGGCTAGATAAATTAGCTAGCTAGTTAAGTTTTGTAAATTAGCTAGTCCAACTAGCTAGCTATTTACATTTTGTAAATTAGCTAGATAGTTAAATTTTGTAAATTAGTTTGTTATATTAGCTAGCTAGTTTTGTTTTTGTTGATAATGTGTCTTAGCATTAAATCCTAAAGGGTTATTAAACATTTGATAACCAGAAAGCCAAATTCTAGGTTTGTCTGAGATAACATTTCCCTTATGACTGCTTAGCACACTAGCTAATCATGCTGTATTGGGCATGATGAACTTACGGTCAGCATTTTTCATCAATTAAAAATATTTATCTTTTTACTCTACTTGTTTAAGTTGTTAAGATGTTTAAATGTAGATCATTTCTGACTTTCACTCAGGTACATACACTTGTAGACAAACGTGTAGAAGGTTTTATTTCCTGCTTTATTATAGTGTTATAAATGCAAATTTGATTATTACTTTAGACTGAGGGCATTAAAGTGATTTATGCAGCTGACATAAGAGCTTTGTAAATAAGTGATGTTTATTTAAGATTTGTTTCTTATTAGTGTTAAATGCAAATGGATGAATGAATATGTTCTAAAGGCCCAATGTAGCTCCACTTCAAATGAACTGTTACCCCTGACTAAATGTTTTAGCCCCCCTCCATCAGTGGAAAGAGTCCACTGAAGTTTAAAACTATTGCTGGACAGTGTATGTACACGGTAGTCGTGCTTATTAAAGTCAACGCTGGTAACTGCCCATAATGAAAGAACAAATATCACCTTACATTACATTACAAAACGATTCCATATAATAAAAGTTTATAAACTCTCTCTCTCTCTCTCTCTCTCTCTCTCTCTGATCTAATTTTTTAATGGAAATAAATTCAATAATCAAAGACTTTCTCTTTTTTGCTCTCTTTCCTTAATATTATTTAAAAAAATTTTATGGAAAGATTTGTATATAATGACTTGTGAAAACAAGAAAAAAAAAATCAAAATGAGAAAATTACACAAAATTGTTAATAAACTTTATAGAGATTGTGCTCCAGAAGAGGTTAGTCATATTAAAAATAATAATGCTCTCTCTCACTCTCTTTCTCACTTTTTTTTTTTTGGTTAATCCTTGGTTTTACATATATGAGAAAAGAAAGATCCACATGCCAGCAATTTTATTATTATTAATTCCATTAATTTTATTTTTAAGTAAATATTTGTAAATGTAAGTGAATACATAAGTAAATGAATGATTTGATTTAATTAAGTTCTAGTTATTACATGCAAAATGTTATGGTGTTATGGTGGTGATCACGAACGATTTAAAATAAAGGAATTTTCTAAACTAAAACTTCAAAACGCTCTCTCTCTCTCTCTCTCTCTCTCTCTCTCTCTCTCAAGTCAAAGTTAAAAGGTTGCTTTATTGGCATGACAAATATCACCATTTGTACTGCCAAAGCTTGGATACTGACTTTGGATACAACAGGTTAGAAAATAACTACAGAAATAGAAACAAATATATATTCATTCAACAATACAATCAAAAAGAAACACTAGTATATTATATAGAAAATAACTACAGCAATAGAAACAAACAAATATATATATATATATATATATATATATATATATATATATATATATATATATATATTCAACAATACAGTGAAAAAGAAACACTAGTAATTAGACTGAGAATAAAAACACACACACACACACACACACACACACGCATATATCTAAACACACACACATATATATGTATGTACACACACTTTCTCTCTCTCTCTCTCTCTCTCTCACTCACTCACTCACTCGCTCGCGCTCTCTCCGTGACGTCGTTTCCGCCCAACATGGCGCAGGCTGGTTGCTAATGGAGAACTGAAGGATATTTTTCTCCTCTCCGCACCTTTCTGCCTTTATTTATGTTTCTCTCCTCAGGCTGAGCGTTCACAGGCCGCTTCGAAAAGGGCATTTATCTGTGTGTCAGTGACGGC
This sequence comes from Pangasianodon hypophthalmus, assembly GCF_027358585.1. NCBI lineage: Eukaryota > Metazoa > Chordata > Actinopteri > Siluriformes > Pangasiidae > Pangasianodon > Pangasianodon hypophthalmus. The sequence goes on along the minus strand of NC_069731.1, from coordinate 16,518,822 downwards.
TTGTCCTCCTTCGGTCCATCTTCTCCTCGGACCTTTTCCACCGCGTCATGTATGAAGGCAAAAAGACGAAAAACATGTTTTTAACCCGAGCTCTGGAGAAGATTCTGGCCGATAAGGAGGTGAAGAAGGCGCATCACTCCCAGCTGCGCAAAGCCTGCGAGGTAGCGTTAGGTAAGTCTGCTAGTTTTATAGCTTATTTAGAGGCGGAATTAACCAGTTCGTGGCTTTGCCTTGCTAATCTTCCCGGTAAGCCAGCCTACAATACAGCTGGCTAAAGTCTGCCAGCATTACTGTTAGCTGTTATCTTACTAGCACTGGATTCCACTCAACTTAAGTTATTTTACATTCTGCTCGAGCGACGAGCTCAGATGAATAACCACACTTCCTCCTGAAGGCAGACTGAAGATGGAAAATGGTGCAGATGCTTCTGTCAGTGTTTAATCTTTAGACTCGCTTTGACTGATCCCCAGAAAGCAGGCTAAGGAAATGAGCAGCTTTGACAGCTTGTTAGCATTAGCCACCTTGCTAGCTTTAGCCACCTTGTTCTTCTGGAGGCTTATGCAGCAGGGAATTACTCCATAAAGACTCAAATCAAAATTGGTGTTGGAGAGCTTTTTTTCCATCTTTCCTTAGTGTTATAGAAATAAACAGTAGTTTCTGTAGAAAAAAATACAAAGCAATAGTTTTGGAGATATTCTTGTTTTAATTTTATACTTCTTCCCTTCTGGGAAAACAATAAAAAATATTTGATGACTCATCCTGTACTAGTCTTGGTTTCGTCCTATCAAACGCTCTCTAGAACTTCTAGGTACCACCCCCAGGGGCGTGTCTTGACCATTCCTTGGTTGACAAAATATGATTATTCATTTTGAGTGGAATTTGTACGACTGACACTTTTCAGATGAGTGTTTTTATCGGCTTTGAGCTGCTCAGTGCCGTCATGTCACTACCTTAGACTGATCGAGAATATGTCCCGTCTTAATTCGCTGTCTTGGCGTCTCCATGAGAAAGTGTAAGTAATATCATTTTATCTACCACTCAGATGCGTCAGAGGTCTCCTGGTGACGACCGTATTAATGGTCGACCTCAGTTCAGACATGTATGGCAGAATTCCAAAAACACACGGCATCTTGTCCTCTAGGATATCGACCTCGTTAACGTTGGCAGGCGTGGGTGAAGGCAGCAGTGAGAAATGCTCCACAGTTGATAAAACGCTCTCGCCAAACTATTCTCTGTTCTCGATGTTTAGCTAGTACACTAAGCTGTTGTCAGGTTTGTTTCGATAGGACGCTATGTGGCAGATCTTGGACTCTCCTGGATGCAGTGGAAATCAGTCAAGCGCTTTAACACACCATCCCATGGAGTTACTGTTTCAAAAGCAAATAAGGTTTTGAGGAATTAAAGAGTTCCTGAACAAGAGCTGCACTGCTCCTGGAACCTCCTGGTTAGCCTACATTATTTTAGTGTGAATTTGTGATTTTTATTAACGTTCTTGTAGCTTTGATAGCAAACCAAAGGTACATTCACAAAGCTCAATGTCAGTCAAGTCTGTTGTTGCCACAGATGTCATCTTGTAAGGATTGTGTTCAAGATACACTGATGCAACCTTTTTGATTTGCCACTTGTGATGAAGATGCACCTCCGATGATATAAAAGACACTTGTATGCAAGGGTTTGTTAGCTGAATGCAAGCATTTCAGAATGCCACGTACGAGGTTTGGGTATTCTGGGAATCTTCTGTTTGACCACTTGGATCTCATCTGGCACAAGAAGTAAAATGGTTTCTGGAACTAATGCTCAGGACCAAAATTAGGTTTGATTCCTCTGGTGGAAACGTGTCAAGGGCTTCCTGAAACAGATCCCTAAGTTGCTGAGACAGGTACCCTGACATGCTAAAAAAGGATTTCCCAGTTCCTGAAAGAGGGTTGGTGAGAAGGGCTTCCCAAGATGCAGAGAAGGGTTCCTGCGTTGGCGAGAAGGGTTCCCATGTCGGTGAGAAAGTGTCTTTGAGTCGCTCAGAAAGGTCCCCGAGTTGTTGAGAAGGTTCGCAGAGTTGCTTAGAAGGGATCTCCCGGAGTTGCCGAGATGGGGGTCCTGGAGTTTCTAAGAAGGGGGTTCCTGAGTTGCTGAGAAGGTTTCCTGCAGTTGCTCAGAAGCATCCTGGAGTTGTTGAGAGAGATGGGGTCTTCCCGAGTTGCCGGGAGCGGTTCAAGAGTTTGACAGTTTCTGACTTCCTGCTGTGGAAATGAGATTCATGGGTGTGTTTGCTGAAAAACTACCCCTTGGTCATCTTTAAAACTTACAAGCGCTGTGTTGCACACGTCTGTGCCAAAATAAATCAGAATTATTTCTTTGGGACAGCTTGGACTCGGGTGACTTGGTGGTGTTTGCTGGTTTGCACAGCTGGTCACAGAGATCATAAAGAGCTTATCTTTAGCTGTTACAATGAAGTATTACTGAAGAATCTTTGTATCAGTGTCTGACATTTGGTTTCTTTAACTCTGTGTAGATTGGATGCTCTTTATTCCTGATAGCTTTAGAGAAAGAGAGAAACGCCATAGGCTTTTTTTCTAGTATTGTTAAGGAAGTCTGAATTTTGTGCTAATGTTGCCTATGCTCTCTTTTCTGTGGACGTGTGGAGTGTATGCTCACCATGGGTTATATTGGGCTCAAAGTAAAGCCAGCGGCTGCAGTGAGTGTGCCAGGAAGCTCCAGAGCACAAAGTCCCAGTTCAGCAGCCCCAGAGGAGAGAGGGAGAGTCTTGAATCGGCCTGCAGATTACGGTAGTGCCTCGTTTTGCACATTCCACAGCTCCGTGCTCCTTTACATCACATGAGCCTGTGAGTGTTTATTGAGCATGAACACCTTGTCTGCCTAGCTTAGCCAAATATTAGGATTTCAGAATCAGGAATGCCCTTGAAGAGGCAGTGGCTCCTAGAAGTGCACAGGTTTGGAGTTAATGAGTTACTTGTGAATTAGGGGTGTGACACTGACGAAATCAGGAATAGTGGCATAGCTAATGTCACAGAAATGTTCTTTAGAGATACATTTCCTACGAGATTTTTAAATTACCAACTTATTCTCAGGTCTGTGTAAATTAGTAAAGTAACAAGTCCAAATGATTGGCTCAGTGAATTTATCAGACTAATCCCATACTTGGACTGTCCAGTAGTGCTGCATGATTAAAAGTATTTTTATCATTAATGAGATGTATTTCCTTGATTTGTTTCCTTGATGGCTGTGAGATTGTAAGTGAGGAGAAAAGCAAAGTCACATCTGTTGTTTGGTTTTAAACCAATTTTTCTTAGGCACTAGGCTATTGCTTGTGCTTCAACTTACATAAGTAATTTTTTAAAATAAACATCTTTCCTGTTTCTTCATGTTCTTCTTGAATATGTTCTGGTCTGACTCTGTGGTATAAATACGTGCGTCTTGATTTAGAATTTTATTTGCTTTAAATAAACATGAAAATAGCGAAAGATTCATTTTTCAGGTGCTGTATTCCATTCAGTCAAACACATTAAAATACTTTAGTCCTCTCGCATTTCATCATCATCATCCTCATCACAATAGCCATTAACTTTCTCATATAATAGCCATTAACGTCTCGTACTTCTCTGCTCAGTTCTTTTCAACTTCAGTTCCTTTCTAATGTTGCTTCCCATTAAACATTGTTCGGTGTATAATCACTTCCTGTTTTTTTTTTTTTTTTAAAAAATACATTTTTTAATCATGCCCTAGCCTTCATACTATTTGCCTTCGAACATGTTTTATCGCACAAAAGCTGGACACATTCCAGCTGGAAAATAGATCAAGGGCTTCTGAAAAATTAAACAGCGCTGTGGTATAACTCTAAATATCGAAATTAAGTGCATTTTGGAAAGATTGCTGTAGAGCAGTTAAATTTTGTGCATCCTGAAGATGGACATTCCACTCTATTTTGCGTATATATTTTTAATTTACTTTTAATTCAGGAAAGCACATCTTCTACATGAAGGACGACTGTTTCCACTCATCCAGGTGATACCGTCGCTTTAATCAAGGCCAGGTACCCTATAGGTTACACTGAACCTGAGACTCTAACAGCTTCTTTTGTTCATCAAGCACAATGAGCTCTTTCAAAACCGGGAAAGCTAGTCTTTTTCCCTCTTTTTCCAGCATGCCTGTCTACACATTTTAGAGACTAGAGTTTGAAATCTTGGGCTTAAATGACACCAGGACAAGAATTGAGAATTCCGAATTTTTTCCTAACAGTTACTCCGGCGACTGATGAAACTAAAGCTACCCCACTGCACACGTTCATTCTCTATACATATAACTGTATAGTGTATTTGTATAAACTGCATCATTTATTTATCTATTATAGGTAAACTTATTATCTTTTTTTTTTATAAGTGGTTTAAATACGTGTAGTAGTGGTCAGAAAGACGTTTTAAAATAGAGATCATGTAGCGTTATTAGTCATATGTATATACGTAGTATGACTACAGTTATGGTCACTAAAAATCGAATACCTATTTTTTTTTTTAAAGCAGACAAATTCTATCCCAGAGGCCAGTCCTCATTTATTATTTAGCGGTCATGTTGATCACCTCGTTACTCCTTCATTCCGTCACCGCAGGTCTTTCCATGTCTTATTCATCACAAAGTTTCACAACTCTTAAGGCAGTGAGGACGTCTAGCTTCCTCAGCTTGGCAGCGTATTTCATTAACATCTAAAAGGATTGAAATATGTGGGTATACTGTATATTTATGAACTGCTTGGGGCGTGCATTTTGCTGTTTAAAAGTTTAGCATCTCTGCTGTTTTTACCTCAGGTCACTTTTACTAGTTTATTCTAGTCTGATTTGTTTTAAAAAAAAAAAAACTCTTCGGAGGACTTCATTAAACTTCATCCGCCCAGTGAATAAGGAGCGAGGAATGAAATTAGTTTGTGTGAATGGTGGAGGAGCGCTTATAGAAGAGCACCACTGGTGGGCTGTTTTACTGCACCAAGCACATGGTCAGTAGGGCGAATTTAATTTAATTTGATGGCCATGAGTTTACTGTTGACACAATTTAGCACAGGTGTTTGAACGGCACACAAGCTCTCAGGATCTCACGCAGCTGGTTCATGATGCGAAAATCACATTAACTTCAGCATTAGGGATCTCACTAGGGGTGTAACAATCCGACGATTTGGATCAATACATCGATTTAAAGGCACTGATTGGACTTAATCCATGCAAAAATCATCAAATTGATTCTTAGCGGAAAAGGACAAACAACTGGTGTGAAAAAAGTAATTTATATTTGTAAACTAATGTGTAATTAATTTAATAAGCTAGCAATGTAATTCACCTGTAACGAATAGTTTTAAAATAGTCCTTTTCTGTATCATCAGGACAATGTCAGCTCTGCCATCGGAAGCGCAGGCGACTTGGTAGAAATATATTGTTAGTAGTGAACAAAGTTAGTCCCGTAACAATTGGAGGCTACTAAATTAAATCGTGTCGTGTCGTATTGTAGCAGATTCAGCAGTATCATCAAATATCAATTCAGTTCAGTTCGATTTTATTTGTATAGCGCTTTTCACAATGGACATTGTCACAAAGCAGCTTTACAGAAATAGATAAATTCAGGATATAAATTTAAAATTTATGAATTTATCCCTAATGAGCAAGCCAGAGGCGAGAGTGGCAAGGAAAAACTCCCTGAGGAAGAAACCTTGAGAGGAACCAGACTCAAAAGGGAGCTCATCCTCATCTGGGAGACAACGAACAGTGCGAGTATAAATAATTCCCATCTATAACTGTGTACTACATGGTCAAAAAGTGCAGTTGTCTAACCCGGAAAATTCATTATAGTTTTCACGTGAAGTCTTTTTTGTTGAAGTTATCACTGTTATGAACTGATCACTGATGGAGGCCTGAGTGCAAAATTGTTCATGGGAATTGCAGTCCTAAAGCTATCATAGCAACTGTAGTCCTAAGCCATCATAGCAAACCTGTTCGTATCAGTTGAAGTCCAAAGCCATCTTCATGGTTTCTAAGTGGTACCTTCCACGTGAATCTCACATATCTTTAGGCTTTCTGTGTGGGGCTAGCAAATCATTTCCTTATGAATCGAAATTGTGTGGACGTGTGAGGTTTACACCCTTAGTTCGTATGGTTTCACGGTTAGTCACGTTATATGAGCAGATGGTTGCGTCACCGTTTACTTTTTCAGAATAACCTAATGTAAAATTACATTACAAAATCGATACCCTATCGATTCTGATCTCTTTAGCGTCCCACAAAAATGTAGGTTGGATTTTGCAACCTCGTCCCTCTGGACTCGTCCTAAATCATGCTAGAGCAACCTCCGTTTCTTTGCTCAGGAGACACGACTGCACTGAAAACACTTTGGCTGTGTAATCCGCTGCTGTTGTAAACATGTTACACTGCTACCTCGACTGCCACTCCTAGCATGCTCCTAACTTTATCATACACAGCGGCCATTAAACACACCACTGCTGACCAGAACTCGATGAAATGCTGATTTTTCTTTTTTTTTTTTTTGGCTAAGCAAGCTCTGTGAAATTGTGATATTTTTAGATTAGGTTATTTTATGGTGAAAATTTTTAAACAGCAGCCCATTTTACTAGAAGGCATTTTGTTACATGGTAAGCCATGATAAATAATGCACCATCACCCAGCTACTGTATTTCATTCGATCTCCGCCATGTGATGAATTAATCATACTTTCAGCACAAGTTAATGAGAAAAACTGAATCAACACGAATCGCAGGCTCATGGGAGTGTTAGACAGCACCGAGCTGATAGGAAACATGGCCGTAGCCTAACCTCGCATCACTACAATAGAGGCACTACCGGGTAAACAATAAAGATGTCGATGAGACAGCGTGTGTGTGTGTGTGTGTGTGTGTGTGTGTGTGTGTGTGTGTGTGTGTGTGTGTAGACAGACTGTTTGCTTTGCTCCTACTCGACTATTAATCTTTAGCCCAGAAAGAGAAGGACGGCTCTGTGCGGTCTGGCTGTGGCTTTATAGCTCCATCTTGACGTAGTAAATTTAACGTTATTTGAACATACACACACACACACACACACACATACACACACACACACACAATACATGCACATATGCAGTAAAAAAAAAAACAAAAAACAAAAGCATTCTCCTAGCAGCAGCGTAATTATCCACACCATAAACGAGTGCACTTTCACAACCCACATGTTGCCTCATCTGTCCGAATGTAATTGCTGCTTTGTAGCTTATGCTTTCACCTCACAATAGAAATGCAGCTTTTCCCCTCCTCCTTAACTGTAAGCAGCTGCCGATTAGGATGTGTGCGTGTGTGTGGATGCAGAGAGGCCACGGATCTTCATCCTTATGTATTTTTTTTTTTTTTGTCCAGTCCTTAAAATTTCAGCTCATGAGCTAATTATCAAGTTGGATCAAGTGTGTAGGGAGCAGAGAAAGGCTGCGTTCTACTCTGAAGTGATGAAGCCCTACACAGGGCACTTTGAAGGGGGACACGCCCATGGCGGCCATTTGTAGGGTCGTTCCAAACCGAACAGAACAAGCCATGGACACATTACTCCTGAGATTCATTTTGGATTTCTCCTTATTTTTTCTGCCTATTTTTCTTCCCAATTTGGCCAGCTGCCCAAAATAGTCTTAAAAACCGACATGAAAAATAATCGTGATCAGATCATGGATCGTGCTCCAGCCTGATAAAAAAATCTTTGTAGGATTTTTAGGTACCATATGAAACTTTTTGCTTTGCCAGGGTTATAAGGAAGTTTTTTTTCCCTATGGATGTTGAACCTACTTGTACATGTGGTTCGCAAAAACAACCTGCTACAATCCACAGTGCAGGGAGTGAGGAATGGGTGGGTTGTTAGTTCGATTGACAGCTAGGTTAACTCTGTGGTGCGCTTTTGGTTTTTTACTCATGAAATCTGGAATGTAGCCGACTGCTATCAACAACGCAGTGTAGCATAATGTACTGAATATGAATCAAACTGACGTGCGTGGAAATCCATCGAGGCTTCCACACAAGTGCATATTACACAGCTGAGAGAATTGTTTGGGTTTGTGGTCGTCTCGTTTCTGCTCAGCCTTGTTGCGCTTAATAAGCTTTCAGGTGAAGGAGAACGGCGGTGGTTTGTCGAAACAAGTTTCGTTCCAGGGGTTTCTCCGACTGACCGATTCCAGCTGTCATTAATTAACACGTGACACCTGGATTCTGGACCGATTCCCCGAGGATCGATACGGCGTCTGGTTCGTCTCGTCTCTGGTTAGTAGAAAATGGTTAACGAAAGTGTCTTTTGTTTGAAATATGCAAAACACAGAAGCTTATTTGATTGTAGCTGGTGCTGTTTGTACAGACAAGATGTCTTGAATGTGACCGCTAGTGCGAGCAATGCCGAGAGAGAGCAGCGCCAAGTGCTAATAATGCTTGCAGGATCATTTATATTGACTGCACATGACAGACTGATTTGGAGAGCAAGGATGTTGAAGGTTATAGCAACAGAAAGTGTTGCCAGAGAAAGCCCCTAAATTCTCATTCTCGATATACGAAATAACAGCACGGCCTCGTGGGAGTGAAGCAGATGTAGCGGAAAGGCCCTGAAATTCATGAGCAGTGTCTCAAATCGCATGCTTGTGCACGATTTCTGAGCCTACATAACCGTCTACTGTGTTCACACTGAGAAATACGAATAAAAGTAGTACCCATTGATCAATGGAGACTTTTTGCTCTCCCATCATGCACCACAGAGTGTAAAGTGAGTGATGGATAGTATAGCGGGACAGATGAAGAATAAAACGCGCATTTAAGTACAAAATGGTTAGTATTTGAATTATGCAACAGCGCTGTTCTGATTATTCAGAAGGTGTTCATTAATTACTTCTGCGCTTACTCTAATATGTTTGTTTCTACAGTTACAATTTTTGGTTTAAAAACATGTCTAATTTTTGATATGTGAGGAAACATTTATTTAACATTCATGGAAGAAGTCTTCAGTGTCAGTGCTTTGGAACAGCAGAGGTAAAGCTGTTGAGCTTGAATATTTTCCTATAACAGCATTTTACTCCTAACTTAGAAAACCATTTATGTCCAAATCTACTTAGTAGTGTGTTCTCTGTACTAAAAATGTCTAGTCAGCAGTAGTCTGCCGTTTAAGACATGGCTTAAGTGCAAGCCTCATCGTCTTCACCTCCATCTGTTCCACTTAGGACTGAGCTTGACATCATTTTAAATTGCTTTGAATTGCACTGTTTTAGACACTATGAACTGTAAAAGACTCTGTAGTACACTTCTGGCACCCACACGTTCCTGTAATTGGCAGGAGCTTCATAATCTAGGTGAAAAATATCCAAATTTGGCCACAGCTGTTTTCAGAACTAACCTTTCAGCTAAACGAAGTGTATATATAAAAAAAAAATTCAGTAATACCACAATGCAAATGTTACCATGTGCCTAGTGGAAATGTGTGATTCACATCCTGGAAATCAGCATTCTATTAATTATGCATGTAAAGCAATTGCACTGTTTGAGGTCCCAATCTGTGCAAACCATAGAGTTAAAATATATAGAGAGCATGCTAGTCACATGGTCACGTTCTTTCGTGGAGAGCGTGCGCCGTTACCAGGAATCATCTGCACTTTTGAAGTGACCAATAACTCCGGATCATAGATAATGACTGAGGTTATACCTTTACACCACTATGTTATAATCATTAAAAATCTTCAGTAGCTTTCAAGTGACACAGAAGTCAGGCATTTTAGCCGACTTTGGAGCTCTATTTCTGGTTAAAAAGACACCTTAGGCACTGCTACAGAGCTCGATATTCCAATCGATCATTTTCCCCAGGACAGAGACTTTTTGTCATTTTTTTTGGGAGAGTTTATAAATGTATTTATTTATTTATTTTTAAGATATGGTGAACCTGTAATACATTTTGTTCATAATATTAAATATTATATGATTCAAAAATAAAAAAGGAGCCTTTTTTACACCCTTAATAACACTGTCACTCTCCCACACTGAGGATGAGCAGTGAGGGTGAAGACACCGGGAACACATCACCGTGACCCGTTGTCGCATAAACAATACAAATGTTCTAAATAACCTGGAAAACTGAAGCACTCGTTACTTGCTAGGAGCTGTAATAAAACTTTTATAAAACACTAATGTTTGGAAACACGCCATTAGATTGGATCACTTTTTGATGAAACTCTGTCAAGAGGCGAAATTAGCAGTCTGTCCAAATAAGTGTTAGGTAACATCCTCATACATGACAGAATCTGCACTTCCTGTTACTCGCCTAGGCTGCGTTTCCCAAAAGCATTGGTGCTTTAAGTTATAATAATAGCAAGATTGCTCACAGAAGACTGAAAGGTCACAGGATTGATTCCCATTCAGCTTAAACTGTTATGTTGTGGGTGTGTGATGTGTGGTGTAGACCGATATAGACCCGCAGCTTGTTCTTGTGCTGGTCTGTTTTTGTGTTTTTCAGCGAAGAGAATGAAAGATTCATGCTATCATGAGAGTGCTATCCATTTCCATGGTTTTTGGTTTGTCTGCTTACATCTATACATTATATGTGGACAATGAATACCATGTATACCATAGCTCTGTTGGATTCTCGATTCTGATTGGTCAGAAGGTGTTGCAGTTTCTGTAACAGCATCTCTGAAGGAGTCTCCAGTGTCTGTGGTTTGTAACAGTCAGAAGTAAAGCTGTAAAGATTTCGACACAGAAACGTCTACAGGACAGAGGAATTTGTGCTGACGTTTTATATAGAGTCTATAATGTAAGTGAAAACAGGAACTAACTTCTTGCACAAGTTCTACAATGTTAAATGTAGCTTTAAACAGATAAAAAGTACTATGTATGTTTTTTTTTTTTTTTTTTTTAATACATACATTGTTAGTGTTTGCAAACTGCTGTGGTACAAGAGAAATAAAACACTTCACGAAGTGGTGAGTCTGTGGAAAATTAATTTTCTATAACGGCATGTTGTTTATTCCTTACATAACACCATAGCACTAATATAAAGATGTGTTATTCATTAACGAAAATGCAAGTGTGGTTTAAAGCAAACTTGTCACACTTATTTTCCAGTAATTTATCAAAAAAAAAAAATACTGTTTTTCTTTCATTTTTCGTAGGTGTATTTTTTTCTTAAATTAACCAAAAAGAACAAATTCTGTGACGAATGGAAAAAAAACACTGGAATTGAATTAGATTTTTTGGCACTGGAAATATTTACATACAAAGAGACATGATCATATTTATTTTTTTGTTAGGTTTGATTCAGTTGTATTTATGCTTTATACTACATTATGTTTATGTTTATTATAGTTGCTATGTATGTGAGACTTTAACTGAATTTAAAAAAAATATATTTATAGGGTGAAGTGCTTCCAAAAAAATAAAAAAAAATTATAGCTTATATTATTTTAATGCTTAGTAGGTTTTAAAGAAAAAAATATGGGCTAGATATCAATATCAGAAAAGAAAAAGTATTATCTCTAGTGATAGCAGTAAGTAACTTAGTTTGCTGACGTTCCAAAACATTCCATGTAACTATAAACTGATAAAAAATATGATGCGTCATTCTTTATTTATTGAAAAATAGAGTTGCTGAGTGCTCAGTGTGGTGTTGTAAAAGGAATAAAACCCTTCAGGAGTTGTTATAGGGAAAACCGTCTTTCAGCATTGCATGGTAACTGTAACTCAGCACACCACCCCATCGTTGATTATTTTACTATCACAGCACACACTGTTGTGTTTTCATTTCATTCTTTACTTTATTAGTCCATACCAAGTTTCTCTACAATTCCTGGAGAGCGCTCGGTGCTTTGGGACTCGTGTGGACATCCAATTAAATGAGTACATCACATTCCTCCCCCCGGGAGAGCAGTGGAAACATAGTGGAGCTCAGAGCCGAGCCTTGGTGCACACCTCCGCTCGTTAGTCAGCGGCATCACTAGCTTGTCACTCTGTGCACTGTATATTGTTCCACAGACTGAATTTTGTGCCAGCTCTTTGAACAAGCCGGTAACTTTAACACCAGGGGACTTTAATACCAAGGACCTGCTGCTACAGAGAATGGCATTATCCCGGACATTTATTTACTCAAATGAATAGAGGGGGGAAAAGAGGCGGCTCAAGGATTAGGATGTCTGAAAGCAGCATTCCCTCAATGGTTTGTGGTTTCAGCTCAGCCTCAGTGCAGAGATTTAAAGAGAGAAGTGTCTTGGCAAAGCGTGCCAGTATTTGATCAAGATGAACACGTAAATCACTTGAATAAAAAAAAAAGCATAATATGTTGATTAGGTGATGTTTTTCCTTTTTCCAGCTCTTCAGTTTCTGTGAGCTTGAGATTCCTGTCCTTGGCTGATTAACCTGACGTGATCTTCTGCTGTTGTGGTCCATCCACCTAATGTTTTTCTTCCTGAGATGCTTTTCTGCTTGTCACGGCTGCACAGAGTGGTTATTTGAGTTCCTGTAGCCTTCTTGTCAGCTTGAGCCAGTCTGGTCGTTTTCCTCTTACCTCTCTCATCAACAAGGCGTTTCCGCATGTAGAACTGCCGCTCGCTGGATGCTTTTTGTTCCTCGCACTATTCTGTGTGAGCTTTTATTATCATTCTATAATATTCAAGAGAGAGAGAAGAGAGAACGCCAAGCTCTCTGCTTCCTGCTCTCTCATTATCACACTCGTGTTTGGACTGACAGGCTGGCATTTGATTCGTTACAGAGGCAGAAGCTGAGACGTGTGTGTGTGTGTGTGTGTGTGTGTGTTTACCCTCTCTGCTTTCCCAGCTGCTCCTCTCGTGGCGCACTGCGCTGCTTTCGCCTGGACCTGCTGTTTGTCTTTCCCCTGAAGATGGAGATGTAGCAGACTGTGTGTGTGTGTGTGTGTGTGTGTGTGTGTGTGTGTGTGTGTGTGTGTGTGGGATGAGTGCTTGTTGTCTAATTGATGTACAGTGTAAAACATTGGTGACTGCAGGTTGCTCTCCAGGCTGCCAGATTGTCGGTTTATTGAATTAACTCCAGAGATAAAACCGTCCCGTGTGAGCTCGAACGCACGTGAAGGTGAGACCAGTTCAAGCGCTCATTTATGAACACCTCTGGGACGCGTGTCACGTTTTTTTCCACCCGAGCACAAAGCTGCCTGTTTATGTTCTTCCTCCGTTAAATGTCGAAGCTACACGCTGAAGCAAACGAGAACTGGGACCAAAGGAGAGATTCGCTCTCTCTTCTTCCATCCACTAAAATTTACACCTTAGATAAAGGACAACACATTTTTGGAGGGAATTTTCTCAGGGATCCCTTCAGGATTTCTCCTGTTCACGTTTAAAATGAACATGAGCAGGTGAATAGACGCCCGTCTTGTGTGGTGGAGATGGCTGATGGCGTGTTGATCAGGATGACATTTGGAGAAGAAATGAGAATTCAGTGATGTTTCACATCTATTAGCTTCATAATTCAGATAGCGTTAAGACTGAGAGAGAGAGAGATACAGAGAGATACAGAGAGATACAGAGAGATACAGAGAGATACAGAGAGAAGTAGATCCTCTCTGGCAGGTTTGACAGTGAAATGTCTGATGATTTTGACAGTGAGGGTGGACTGTTTTGTCTAACTACACGATCCACTGGGACACAAACTGCTCTGTTTTATTTTATTATTTTACTTACTTTCCCCAAAATAAAAATCTTTTTCTTCAGTTTTGATATCAGAAATGTATTGTTGTGTTTTTTAAACTATTTACTGCGCATTAAAGCAGAATCACCTAAAATCCCGCCATCCAGCTGAGTTTTTGTGATTGCCACTGCCAACAAGCAGTTCCCGACTGCACAGCTGGTAATATTGTTAAGTCCTTCCCTAAACCTGAAGGTAGAAATGCTCATTTTCTTGTCTTTTTTTTTTTTTTTTTTTGAGACAATCCTTTTGGATGATTAAATAATTTATGACTGGTATTCATGAGCATGGAAGAATCAGTATTGCACAAGCCTAGCATTGGCTAAAAGAACAGCACATATTAGCATATATGGACACAGGGTTTTGTATCTCCTGCTTTTAGATGATCCGCTTCACATATCTGCTGTGGTGATATGTAGAATATGATATGATATGAAAACCGATACAGTTAAACAATCAACACTTCAATTAGTTACTTTGCCAATACGAATCTGTTCAGCAGCGATATGAGGTGATTGCTGCCTGAATCGATATGATTATTTTCCACTTTGGGATAGTCTTCAGGACCGACAGCTTTGCAGGTTCTGGTTTCTTGGTAACATGACAAGCTACAGAATGTAAAAGCAATGTGCTCCTTGGCATTGTGTACATCGCTGTAGATTTTGTTATTGTTATCAGTCGTGTTGCGAGCAGGGCCTTGAAGAACTCTTCCAGCCTTGGCCTGAAACGTTAGACTTAGTGTGTTTGTTCTCTTCCATGGTTTGGCTGTTAATGTGAGTGCTGGACAGCCGCCAAGGCTGCAGTGTTTTGTGTGTGTGTGTGTGTGTGAGAGAGAGAGAGGCAGGTCAGTGTGTATGGATGAGGAGAGAGTTTGGTTTCTCCTGCAACCCCAGAGCCAATGGTTCATATAGTGGGATCATAGCAGTTACAGAATGGATTGAAACTCAGTAAGTGTGTATATGAGATGGAGAGGTGATTTTTGGCAGATTAGCAACGCAAGCTAACTGCTCTAGCTATGTACATTCACCAGAGGTACCAAGAATCTCTGCAACTTCCTTCCAATTTTAATTTTTCTTCTGAATGTTTTGAAACACATTTAATGAGAAGTCAAAAGATGAAACCACACAGAAGTTTTTCTACATTTTTTTTTCATCAGACAATCAATGGGAGAGTTTAGCGAGTAGGAACTAAAGCTGTCACATAAGGAACTGAAGAAATATACCATGTACATTATAGGAATAATCTGAGGAATCATTTGAAGAATCATTTGAGGAATAATTTGGATTTGTCGCTGTACTGTGTCATACCTAATTCAAGAAATGAGATCTTAATTTGAGGAACTGAGTAAACGTATCATGCAAGTTATAGGAATGGTGTGAGGAATGGTGTGAGGAATGGTGTGAGGAATGGTGTGAGGAATGGTGTGAGGAATGGTGTGAGGGAATCATTTGAAGAATCATTTGAGGAATCATTTGACGAATTATTTGAGGAATCATTTGCGGAATCATTTGGATTTGTTGCTGTACTGTGTCATACATAAGTCAAAAAAATGAGAAGATCTCAGTTCACATTGAAGGCTGTTGTGTTCGTGCTTGCTGCTGCACATACAAACTGAATAGATGCTTTGTACTTTGTCGCTTGCTTGCATGAATGTAAGATCATTAATCATGGAATATAATAATCATCTCTGTACTTGGGGGTTGTATTTATTCTGCCTCACTTCGAAGTCACTTTAGATAAAAGCCTCTGGCCAGTGAAGATATGAAAATAATCACTGACCTGTGCGAATAAGTAATGGAGTAACATTGTTGTGGGAATGTTTGACCCACATGGGGCAGGTGGCTACATTTTACAAAATGGATGCCAGTTATTCTGATGATGAATAAGTCCTCACAATACAGACCAGTCTCTTTTAAGATAATAAGTTTACATGCAGTCTAATTTAAGAACAGGCTACTAATCTGATTAATCTCAATTAAAAAAATGATTTTTATGATATAGCAATAAATTATCTTATGATTATCTTCAGGATTTTTAAAAAAAATATCACTGACCAACTGCATTATTACTCACAGTAACACATTTTTAGTTTTCTTAATATTCTTCATTGTCATTTTATTGTTTCATACTTTACTTTTTTTTTTTTTTTTTAAATCATCTTAGATTTCATATTTTTAATGTGACACTCCAGTTAACTTAATAAATACTGGAGTGAAACTAAATACTACTGTGATCCATGTTGTACATCACAAAATGTTTGTGATGGTCATTGATATTTTTACCATATCACCAAATTGAGAAATTGAGATTGTCAATCTGATTAAAATTCTTTTCTGGTTGAAAGAAGTGGATGATTCATTTAATCTTAATCTATTAAATGGAAAAATAATTTACTGGGGACTCGGTTTGCATCATGGTGCACCTGACACAGAAAAAAATAAGGTACTTCTGGATGAAATGTTCAAGCTAGACATTTTAATAGATGTGAATATAATGAAACAGAACGACTCTGTAGTTGCATTGATGTTAAAGCCTGGTTTATGAAAGGCTTCTGAGCGCAGTCTGAAACTCGCGAAACCCCTGATCGCTCTCGGTCTTTCAGAGCTTTAGGATCTTAGCTGAAGTAGCTGTAGTAAACTGCACGGAGTTTATTTATTTATAAAAGCACACATTTTATTGTTCATTTTAAACGAAGGTGATGTTGCATTTCTTTTCTCCTCTATGGAATCACATTGTCTAACAGGAACCATTTGTTCCCAACTCCTTACGGTTACGATTTAAACTTGAACAGGTTATCTAAATGAATAATGTAGTTAACGATAACAGGTTAATGTCTTTAAACACTGATAATTCTGTTCGAAACAGCTTCAGTGTGCTGACTTTAGAAAAGAAAAAAATTTTTTCTTGGGTTTTAATGAGTAGCGGTGAGAAACACTACAGCGCTTCATTGTCCACCGGTTTATAAACATGTAGAATACACTGCGAAAATGAAATGTAGCGTATGTCCCGGCTACACGCTCAATAAAACCGTTACGAGCCACTTGGTTTAGAAAGGAATGAGAATTCCTCGCTATGGGAAATGCCGTTAAAAGTGACAGATTCACTACATGATCAGTGTGTTTGAGGAGGAGACGGTGTGAGGCGTGATGTCAGAGCTCCAGCCCTCCGCTCATTCACACACAGATAGCGGCTAATCGCTGTGGACGCAGCCAGAGAGAGGCGTGTCGGAGCGGGTAGGCGATATGACACCATGTAACGCATCACTATATTTCTGTAATACACAATATGCATCACGATACATAGATTTGCAAACAAACTGCCAGCAAAACAGTGAAAAACTGTGTTTAATGACTTATACAAATGAACACTGAAAAGGAGAAAAAAGTGTGGATATTTAACAATTTTAAAGATTTAAAGCACTACAGTGCTTTCCCATCAGATCAGCTGCTTTCTGTTAGAGTTTGTAAAGAGTGTAGTTGGGAAGTGAAGTGCTGATTTAAAACTATATATATATATATATATGTATATGTGTGTATAGTTATATAATATATGTGTATGTATTTTTTAATTAATTTATTTATTTTTTAAACAGATTGGGAAGTACTGAATTTGTAACAGTCTTGTACTCATTTAAATATATTTTATAGATTTTATTTATTTATTCATTATACTTTGTACAATTTGTTTGGAAGTAGCTGATTTATTGTTAAAATTTTATAGTTATAAATCTTTAAAATTGTAAAAATGGCTTTTTTAGTTATTTCATTATTTTTAATTATTTTATTTTATTTTATTTTTTTTTACAAATTGTTTGGAAGTTATTATTTTTGTTTAATTTTACAAACTCATCAGAAGTAGCTTATCTGTTGTTAAAATCTCTAAAACTGTGAAATATTAATATATTTGCTGTTTTTTTAACAAACAAATTAGAAGCAGCTGATGTTAAAATTTTGTACCGTTTTAATCATTAAATTTGTAAAGTGTTAATATTTTACAGATTTATTTATCTATCTATCTATCTGTTCATTTACAATCTCTGATTGGAAGCAACTGATTTGTCATAAAAATTTTGAGCTGAATCTTTAAAATAATCTTAAAGAATTTCTTTTTGCTTTTGGCTTTAAATGAAAGTATGACTGAAGTCCATTTTTAACAGTTTTTATTGAACACTACCGATTGTCTGGCAGCTTGTTAGCAAACTTACATATTGTTACCGCATATCGTGTATCGTAGAAATATCTTCACGTATCATGATATGATATTTTTGTCATATCACCCGCCCCTAACCTGGGTAATGAGTACAGCTCTACATCAGACCGGCCCCTGTTTTGTACACTGTTTTGTTACTTAGACTTAGACAACTTGACGTTTGTCTTTTTGTCGCTGAAGTCCTTCGGCCGATGATTACCCCGTGCAGAAGCCGCATTGGAAATCTCTGCCTAATTAAATTCCATGTTTGGCCGCGAAGACAGCTGTCAAGCGTTTTCATTGATTTCATTTCTGTTCAAACAGAGGTATTCATCTCTTTCCTGCACTCCTTCTGTCTCTTCACACCTCCCTCTGAAGCCTTCCCTTGAGTTGCTGTTTGAGCTTTTCGAAGCTTTCCATCTGTGAAATCGCTCCCAGCATAAACACACAGTGTGAGCCAAAACTTTGGCGTGGAATCGTAAACGCTGTATCGTGACCTTTCTCTCTATATCATCTCTCATGTCTGATATCTCGGTACAGTACTTTATTCCACACTTTACAGTTTTACATTCAAGAATTTTATTTAAACACACATTAAAATGTTAAACAAACAATTCATGAAAGGATTGGCTGGAAATGGGGTGAGATGCTGGAACGTCTCTGTTGAACTTTTTATTTTCTGTGATGTTGCTGATCACGTTTCTGTCTTGTTTTCTGTCTTTCGCAGAGGAAATAAAAGCAGAATCGGAGAAATTAAGGTGAGCAAATATTTACATACTGTTTGAAACACTATTTATGTATGGACATTGTTTTTAATTTTTTTCTTTTTTTTCCCCCCCTAATTACATCATTGTAATGCAGCGTGCTTGCTTCATCATGCATCTTTCTTCATTTTCTGTCTCATGTCACATTTCCTCACCCTCTATCTTTAAGAGGTGCTTTAATCCCTTCTTTCTCTTACTTGAACATAAAGATAGGTTTCCACTCGAGGTCTCGTTTTGTTTTCCTCTTTTTAAAACAGCAGGGACGAGGCGCAGCTGCCGTCCTCTTTTCCCTGATGATCCGGCTAAAGCTTCATTTACAACAATTAAAAACGTGACAGGGCAAATCCTTCTATCACTGGATTAATGAATAAGGATGAGAGAGAGAGAGAGAGAGAGAGAGAGAGAGAGAGAGAGAGAGAGAGAGAGAGAGAGAGAGAGAGAGAGAGAGAGAGAGAGAGAGAGAGAGAGAGAGAGAGAGAGAGAGAGAGAGAGAGAGAGGAGAGAGAGAGAGAGAGAGAGAGAGAGAGAGAGAGTTTGGGGTGGGAAAGGAAGGCTAGGGACGAGGGAAGAGAAGAAAGTCTGTCATCTGCCCTCCTCTCCTGATTCCTCCACTCTCCCCTACCACTGTGTCGCTCACCTTTTCCTCCCTTCTCTCTTCTTATTCTCATTCTCCTCAGACTTCCCTTCAAGCTTCCCTTCTCCTCCATGCGCTGCCACTGTTTCATTCTGTAAAGAGTGTCGCTCCGCTTGACTGCGCTGCCCCAGACCGATGATGCAGTCGATTCGATTTCATTTTCTTTTCTCGTTTAGCCCCCCTGCTGGAGATAGCAAGTCGAGTTCCAGTACCCTGCCTCCCATAAAATCCAAGACCACCTTCATCGAAGCGGATAAGTACTTCCTGCCGTTTGAGTTAGCCTGTCAGTCCAAATGTCCCCGCATCGTCAGCACATCACTAGACTGTTTACAGGTCAGTGAGAACTCCAGAGCCTCTTATCAACTGTACAGGTGGATTTATGCTTACACTGCTAACATGTGATTGTGTGTAACGGACAAAAAAAAACATCGCAGTATCATATTTCTGTATATTGCACTAGTAGCAGATTATGTGCAAACCATTAAAGGAATACTTCTGAGAGTTTGTGTCTTAATGCAGTTATCCAATCAGCCATTCATGTGTCAGCAGCGCAGTGTATAAAATCATGCAAATACAGCTGGAGAGCATCAGTTATCTTAATGTTCATCAGAATGAGGAATGTAATCTCAGTGACTTGTGGCAGGGTTGTTGGTGCCAGACGGGCTGGTTTTGAGTATTTCAGAAACTGCTGGGATTTTCACTCGTAACGGTCTACACAGAATGGTGCGAAAAACAAACAAAAAAATCCTGTTCTGCAGGTGGAAACATTTTCTTGAAGAGCGAGAATGGTCAAACTGGTTCGAGCTCAAGGCTACGGTTACTCAAATAACCACTCTTTACGTCCGTGGTGAGCAGAAAAGCATCCCTGAAAGCACAACGTTTACATCAAAAGTCATCGAGATCACATTTTATCCCACTCTCATGTTTGACGTGAACATTAACTGTAGCTCTTGACCTGTGTGATTGCACTGCTGGCACATGATTGGCTGATTGGATAATCAGTAATCAGTTTACTGAAGTATGGGCTAATCCACTGAGCCACTAGATGTTGTACGTGTATATTGGTTGTGCTGTTGTTTTTTGAGCCTGTGTGTTTGAATCCCGCAGAAACTCATAGCTTATGGTCACCTGACGGGCAGCGCCCCGGACAACACTGCCCCGGGGAAGAAGCTCATAGACAGGATCATCGAGACGATCTGCGGCTGCTTCCAGGGCCCACAGACCGACGAGGGAGTTCAGCTTCAGATCATAAAGGTCTAACAGCTTCTACTTTTAGACTTTATTTGACTCTGTTGGAGTGTTATAAAACGTGAAATATGTAAAACGAGGCACGGTTTTATGGGTTGTAATAATGTCAGGGTGCAGAAGAGCTGATCTCAGTTATAGTTTGGAGTTTATGGGATATAGTGTTTTAGAGTGAGGCTTAGGTTCAAAATTGGTATTGGTTTAGAAATGGAGTTACAGTACTAAGTGATACTGGTTTCGTTCAGTTTAATTTCATTTGTTTTTTACAATAGACATTGTCTCAAAGTGGTTTCACAGAAATCACAGAATTCACAGAAGTGTATGATACGGCCACATCAGTTTACACGCCTAGGTGTGGCTCGGATTGGAAAAAAAAAAAGGTTAAAATCCGAAATTGTGTTGGAAAAATTACGCTTTTGACAATTAATGAAGGGGGGGGGGAGAGAGAGAGACAGAGAGAGAGAGAGAGAGAGAGAGAGAGAGAGAGAGAGAGAGAGAGATCACCCTACCAAGTCAAGCATCACTTCCAACAAGAGCTCAGCAGGAAATCTTGACAAACGCATTGCTAGTTGCTAAACTTGCAACACTGCCATAAAATACACCCACGTTACAAGTTACTTCCTGTTATCACTTACAATGATAACAGCTATAAGCATTGTTCCATCACTAGGTTTTTGTTTTTCACTCTCTTAGCCCAAAATACAGGTTTGTTATGTTACTGAGAAACCAGAGTACACACAGCTGTCTGTCCTGAAGACTTTCCCATGGTGGAAAAACCTTTATTTAACTGAACTGAGTCATACTGAATCAAGCAGGAATCAATTCATATCAGTGTGTGCAGAATTGAGTCATATCAGATCAGTATTGAATCATTCCTTACTTACTACTAGTCATTATAACTGTATCATTTTTGTACTGTATTGTATAGTATGTGTTGAGATTTCAACACCCATAATCAGGATGAATTAGGCAGAATAGGAGGGTGAGAGAAAGCATAGTTTATTTGAAGTGTCTGAGGATCAGGCAGCCAGAGAGAGAGAGAGAGAGAGAGAGAGAGAGAGAGAATAGATTATTAGGTATGCTCTTATGCTACAGTGGCTTTAAAGGGTGTACACTGTGATCAGAGTGATGCAGGGACTCCAGCAGAACTAAAAGCCAAAGCCAGTCACATCATGGGAAACCGATGCGTGGGCACACACACAAACACACACACACACACACACACACACACACACACACAAGCCTTGTCTTTTATCAAGAACCGCCCAAACCTGAAATACTCCTACTGACAAATTTGCGCAATGTCACTAGACTAACGTTACCCCTTTATTATTTAAGCAGAGTGAGAAATGCAGAATGAGTCTGCAACCATACAGGATTTACATCCTTTCTTAGTGGGAAATGGAAGAAGCAGATCATGGACTTGCACGTACACACAACTAGCTTGACCAGCTACACTGACTAACAATGCTAACAGCACAGTTAGTGCTTCTAGTTTTAAATAAGCTTAGTCCAATTCAAGATTTTTCATAGAAACAATTTCTGGTCTAAACCACCCACCTGCCTTGTAGTCATGTGATCAGCAACAGAAGGGACACAAGCGAGTGACGCGGGAATGATGAAGGGGTTGCCATGGCACGGATAATAGCACTGCTGATGAATATGCTAAAGCCCTGTGCTGTTAGTAGCCTGAGCATAGCTTCAAATATTATGTCATCAATTTGATGCATCTTCAAGTAATGTTATTTAATGTCACTTTACATGTCTATCATGATACACAGAATTTTTCTTTATAGCTATTTTAAGTAAAAAAAAAAAATGATAACCATCTGTTATTTGTATATTATTAATTGAAAATATCAATACCATTGGGTTCTTTTCTACTTTCTGTCTTAGCACACAAGAGCTTCCCTTTTTGAAAATGAAAACTAGCATTTAACACTTTTTCAGAAAAAAAACAAACAAACAAAAAACATCACTGAATAAAATTCAGAAATATCAGAAAATCGCAAAAAGCCGCCTTTAATAGGAAACAGTTGCAAAAAAAGTGCAGCAATTTTTGGTCAGTTAGATTGATTGATTTAGCATGATTGATGGCAAGCACATTAGTCAACAGGACCTAATTAGACCAATTAGCCAGTGACAACATCTTTCTATTATTATACCCAATCAGATAAGCTTATAAAATATAGCACAACATGTCAGTTTCATGTAATATATGACATGTCTGTCGCTTCAATTTTGTTTTGTTCTGGAGAATTTTTGACCATAGGGGTGTGAATACTTCCTTTGCCAGGAATAACTGTCTCTATTGCTGTTGATAAACTGATATATTTGAAAATGTCTCCTATTTTAAAACATACAGAGTTAGGATTGTTTTTTTTCTTGATAAATATCTATTATTTTTTTCTTATCGATGATCCCTCTTCATCCCCAGGCCTTGCTGACAGCGGTGACCTCCCAGCACATCGAGATCCACGAGGGCACGGTGCTGCAGGCCGTCAGAACCTGCTACAACATCTACCTGGCCAGCAAGAACCTCATCAACCAGACGACAGCTAAAGCCACGCTCACTCAGATGCTCAACGTCATCTTCGCCCGCATGGAGAACCAGGCAGTGAGTCGCACCTCAAACCTGTCAGTCGAAATATACGCCGCCACGTGTCCTTGATCTAACCTCTTCTTTCTTCTTGATTGATGCCTCCTCCTCCTCCTGTTCCTCCTCCTCCTTTCGAACCCTAGCTTACAAATCACAAGATCAGTTGGTCTATGGCGTCCAGAAAGCGTGACCGTCAGGTAAAGAGCGAGAGGGTCTGCCTTGAGTTTGCTTGATCTGAATTCTTCTTTTTCGTGTGCATCTGCTTCATCTCTCTCTCCCATTCTCTCTCTGTTTTTATCTGATGTGTGCTTGCTGTGTTTTTTTTTTTTTTTTTTTTGCCTGCAATCTTCTCTCAACAATGATGTCTTTCTTTTTGGTTGTTTGATACTTGAAGTGTACGGATATACGGCTAGGGTGTGTTTTTAAGTGTGTGTGTGTGTGTGTGTGTGTATGGGGTTTAGACTGCATGCGGTTGATGAGTGACTGGCTGTGTATTAGATTCACTGGGATCATGATCATCTCATCATTTCATCCCAACCCAGTTTTTTTTATTTATAATAATAATTGCACCCAGTGGCTTCTGTTTCTACTGCGTAGCTCACCGTTAAAATGACTCGTATCACGCTGTTGAGGACGAGCATTCTGTGTAAACTGTACGCAAATCAGGCAGCTCAGACGCCACAGGCTCGCATTGACGTATCACTATATCAGATATCACAATAGAATACAATCTGTGGTGTCGCTATTGATTCATGTAATGGTTTGCGAAATGAGATCATCACTTGATTGGGCTTATGGAGACTTTTCTCAAAGGCATGTTAACATGCTTTTTTTCCACTGCATTCCACATCTCCAGGTTTCAATGAGAATTACAATCCATGCTTCATTATTTTGCACATTCAGAAATATAGTGCATGTCTAAAACCGTCAATAAAGTGCAATAGGATCAAGTTCCATCATGTTAACTGAAGTAGGAAGGACTGGTAATCACTGTGGATTATTAAAATGCCCCCCGTTTTTCTCAAAATGATGTTTTTGTAGAGCCTCATCTCAGAGACCTTTTTTCTAATTAGTTTTGTTAGATTCTGTTGATTTAATCATTCATGTAGTAGTAAAGCATCTGGTATTTCACCAGTTCCTGAAATGGAGAGATGCTCTGAAAGGCAGTATTACAGTTTATGAGATATGAGCTGGAGAAATATTCCACTGTAGTTTTAAACACTACTGATGTTCCTGAACTGAAATGTTTTTCTTTTCCATGTGTCTCCCAAGTACATTTTTAGCATTTTCAAGTCTTATTAAAGGTTTTCTCCCAATTTGGCAATTTTCCCCCCAGTTTTCTCCCAATTTGGCAATTTTGTCATTTGCTAATTCCCACCCATGTCCCCAATCACATGACCACTACCAACCAGGAGGGGGAAGGCTCACGCGTGCTTATCCGAGACACGTGAAAGTAGCCAGTCTCATTCTTTTGAACTGCTGCCTCACAGGACAGCATAACATACTCGGTACTGACTGCCCTCTTCTGCGTACCTGACCTCACAGATGTCCACAGTTGGTTAGTGTCACTGTGATTGGCAGAGGAGAGTTTAACACCATTCCTACCATTCAGTTTCTGTTCAGAAGCTCCATTGCTGACATCTCGACAGCCGGTAACTGATTAGGTGAAGTCCGTTTCACTATGGCACGTAGCTATCCAGGAATTTGATCTAATCGTGACTTTCACCGTGTGAGGAAATCGCACTTAGCTAGTGAGGCTCTGGACGTCTTTAGGCAGACAGACACTGTTTTTATTGCCACGTTTATTAAACTTCCTCCTTACACAATCTTCGCAGAAAGCCTGGGCAAGATTAGAAAGTAAATAAAAACATTTCCACATTGTTTTGGTTGAATATATTTTTAGTGTCTTAAAGTTGAGGTTTGAAAGTATCCTATAGACAGAAAAACCCTTTTTTGGATTCCCAGAATTTCACCACAGTGGAATCTGAAAGTTTTTTGCCCAAGCCGCCAGACATCTAAACACACATCAGCGATTGTTGAAATATTTGTTTTTGGCTTTTCCAGGGTTTTTTTTCCCCCCTATTTGTCTTCTGATGGGGATGACTGACTGAGCCATGTAAGCAAATCCACACAGGTCTTTATGAATAATAAATAACTTACACCCGACATGGCCATGTCCCTCATACTGTTTTAAGCAGTAAAACGAATGTGGTGAAAACATATAGAACAAGAAAAATGGTGGGTCTGGTTACGTGACTGTTACAGAGCAGTGAAGAGCCTCCTGTGGGTTTTGAGGTTTTGGAGCTATTGATCTCTGGCTTAAAACAGGGTAGTGTAGAGAGTTACTCCAGCAACTTCCACGAAAAACTTAAACATAATTGCATCATGTTTTATTTTGATCATTTCTGACTTTACAAATGGATTTTACAAGGCAGTTTACAATGAACTCGTGTCAGCTTGGTCAAGGAGGCGGGGCTTGTTTCATTTTCACACTGTCAAAACACACTCATCTATCTGACACACACTGATCAGTCTAGTGAGAGACGAGCAAAAACCATACGTCGTGAATGTATAGGTTTAGAGATCAGGTGGTGCTGGGAGGTTTTTCTGTAACTTATAAATGAGAAACTGGAGAAAACAGTGGAGATTGTTTCAAATTTAATTTCTACTGCAGTGGTGCGAAAAAACAGGCAAATGATGTATTCATCGCGATGCATACTTTTTTTTTTCGCCAACACATCCAAGATGTTTTCTTTTTGTGTTTTGTTTTCATAGTTCTATGTAGGTTTACATCATTTTCCTGAATGTGGCAGAAAATTCACATTGTTTTCTCTGAAGCCAACCGTAATTGTGTTCAAACATATGCTAATAATGGAACATTACTTTTATGTAAAGTCAGAAATTCGCTGGAGTTACTCTTCAGCTAGATTTATTTATTTCTAATAATATAATGAATATACCGGCTGTCCAAAAAGTCAGGAACCAATAAGAGTTAAACTAGTATATGATTTTTGTATTTATTATCTATTTACTTATTTATTTACACTTATTTTTATATATTTTTTGTCTTACAGGTGAAAATTGGCATTAACATTGGATGAAAGCATAGAGATAATACTTCTTGGTGCTCTTAATGGTTCCTGACTTTTCGGACACCCTGTATATCGTAAAGTTCTTATGAGGATATGATTCCAGTCCTGAGCCTTTTGAGTGATCTCCTGACTAATAGGACTCGAGTCGCAGTATTGTATAATGAAACCTTTCCTGAAGGTTTAAATGCTTGTCTGAGGCGCAGAGGCTCGTGGTGAGTAGGGGAGGATGATGGGTGTGGGCTGGATGGAGGCCTCCATGAGCTGCATGTTAAACGCTGCCCTTCTCACCGCGCTCCTCACCTCCAGCACTTCACACTCCGAGTCACACTTCAAAGCTAATTATCCCAGCTAGCCCACACAGATGGCACATTCAATTTAAAAATATGCATTATAATTAAAAATAAATATTATAGCACGTCTAACACAGGCAATAAAGAGCCATATAGGGAAAAAGTTCGGGCAAGTTATCTAGGACAAAGAAGTATATATGAGTAATTATTGAAGTGGATGCAGTTAACAGTGGAAGGCCATTCCTTCCACCCAGAGAGCACAGCCTGTTTTGCTCCCTTGGATCTCAGCCACAAATGGCTGTAGCATCGTTAGGATTTGAACGTCCAGTTATGGGTTAAACGCTTTTCTAGTCGCACCTTTCGGGTACGTTGAACTCTCGTTTCTGGTTCTTCAAGACGCATCACAAGTTTATATTAAAGCACTCGTTCTAATACGTTATCGTCTCTGTAGTAACAACTTACTCACGTACTTGTATGGCAGACGCTTCTCGGAAATAAAAAGATGTGTTTGTTTCTGGAAACAGTCTTTGAGTCTCCAGTGTCAGAGCTTTGTAAGATTTCAGACAAGGAGAAGTCTTCGTGTCTTTATGCCTTGTGATTTTTCGGTAACATGACAAGCTGCGTATCTTTTCTTTGCTAACTTTGAGAGAAAGAAGAATAAGGGGCTGGTGAGGGAACGACTGTTTATCGCAGCTTTAATGTAAGTGATAACAGGAACTAACTTGTTTTGCGGAAAAAATGGACATAATTTATTGAAAACTGTTCTACTTTGGGGTGGTAGAAGTAATTATACTTTGCATCAGGCTACATCAGTGATTATTTTTGCATTTTATTTCTCTTATACCACAGCAACTTGCCAGTGATTAAAGAAAGATGTCCTACTTTTTATGAGTTTATATTTACATTTAATGTACTTATAAAAGACATTATACTTGTACATGAATACTTAGTATGACGCATCATTCTGCTTCTGAGTCCTAGTTAAATGTTATGTCTCTAGCCAACCTTGAAATGATATTTAGTTTACATCTGTAACATGTAACAGATGTAGCTCTTTTCTCACAGGACCAGTTTTCTTGTGGCTGTCATGTCGTTGCTCAGCAAATCACGTACAAAGATTCAGATTGTAAAAGTAATCACATAACCAAGTAATCAAATTTAACATTTAACTGATTTATAATTAGAATTTCCAGCCTCTTAGATTGGTTAAACGTTTGGATCCGTTTCAATTAGGAGGAGTTTATTTTACTCCAGTGTATAGATGTATATTGTTTATTCTGACTGAGCTCTCATTTGGAGTGCAACATGTTAATCGGCTGCAAGTGAACATGGCTAATAAATAGCATTGTTCATTAGTGTCATCTTCACTCTTTCACAAACATGACTTCCCTTCACTTTAGAAAAGCCATCCGTGTTTGACTGAAGGCAGAATTTCCTCCATCCCTCCATCAGATCAAGCATGACTGCTCTGCTCTTGACCAGTTCATCAGTTTAGTTGCATGCAGTAGATAATGACCATAGATGAGATGCGTATTTCCCCACACAGCTCAGTGCTAAAAGATCTCAGGCTTATGTTTAGTTCTTTTTTTAAATTTTTTTATTACATTTGCTGGAGAACGCAGATGTTTGCTTGCTGCGCAGAGAAGTGGATGCTCCACAGCGTGGCTTTGCCCAGGGGAATGATAAATACTGTTTACCAGCCGGTAACAGAAGCGTGTGTGTGTGCGTTTCTGTGTGTGTTTAAATAGAGCACTTGTGTGTTTTCATGTGCGTGTGTTTTCAGCTCCAGGAGGCGAAGCAGATGGAGCGGGAGAGGCACAGGCAGCATTCGCCGCTCAGCCAGCAGGAGCCTGAGTCTCCACAGCTCCAGCAGCTTCCAGACACCCCGGCCAAGAGCCAGAGCCTGTCAGGTCAGGAGGTCAACGGAGGGTCAGGAGTGGAGGGCGGTACTGCAGAGCGTGAATCGCCCCACTACGAGAGCCCGGAGCCCGAGAACGGCTCCGACTTCGGCCCTGTAGAGAACGAACAGACAGAGGCGGACCAGGCGACTGCAGCAGAACAGAGTAAACATCTTTGTGCTGGCCTTCCTACCAGGAACTGGTTTTATTTTTGATCCGTTATCATAAATGCAAAATTTCCTTAACTGCATTGAGAACACAATGCAAACTCAATCTAAGTTATATAGTCATGTATAATTGAACCTTTTCGTTCTTCCTAATTTAGTTATGTAGTTACTGAGTTGTAAATGTATTATTTAACAAAATCTCTGTGCTTGATTGATCTCTTATTTAGACATGCGTTTATAAAAGTATTACAGTTTCCATTTCTTAAGACTGAAAGAATTTTTTTTGGCCCCGCCCTTTTCTAATTCATTTTCTGCTTTTTTTTTTCTGGAGCAAATGAAACCAAATACAAAAATTTTGATAAATAAAAATTGAGAGAGAGAATTCTTTAATATAAGAATAACTGAGAACACTTAACACACTGAGCAATGTCATAAGAGTCTACAGTTAGAGCTGTGTGTTAGGATAGTGCAAACACTTTAATAAGGAGCAGATGGTGTGTGAACAAGATTTTCATATGTATTGTATGTTTCCGTTTCAGACAGTGATTTCTCAAACAGCTAAATATAGTAATTAATAATTTTGCTTTAATAATAAGGACCAATTGAGGAAAAGTTGGGGAAAACCTGGAAATAGAGAGAAGTTTATGATTCTGAAACTTGCATTGTAGAGTGAAGAGGACCATCTCATACACAGAACTGACTTCTCACACATCTTGTCTCTAAGTCTCCTTGACATAGAATGCGGTTAAAGTCATCATTAGTTAATACTGTCTTAATCATCTTCCATCATCATCTTGAGAAGATGAGATGAAGCACGTTTCTGCTTACTTTGTGCTGAACCAAATGATCTGAGTGGAATATGATTGGAGTTAATGTGTCATTTTATCTGCAGGTGCAGCCGAGCGTGGCTCGCAAGCTCCTGAAGAAGAGGAGAGCCTGAATTATGAGGAGAAGGCTCAGGAAATTGTGCAGAGTATACTGCAGGAGGTGGTCAGCACTGTGGCTGGAGGTGAGCTCTCGTGCTCGTGGCTCGTAGATATCTATCCTGGAGCAGTTATCATTATCTCCAGCTCTTTGTCTTTTTGGAAAGCTTCTGTGTTTAATATAATTCTTTATGCTCTTGTATGCATGGTCATGGAGCCATTGTTTCGTTTGGATATAAATCAAGTGTAGTACAGACTCTGAACACATGGCACAGCGGGTGGAGTTTTCATACCCATGCATCTCGGGCCACTCGAATGGACCTTGTACCTCTTTTTTTGTTTGTGTTTAGATGCTAAAGAGAGTGGAGGAGGGGAGGTGGAGCCAGAGGCCACGCCTACATCGCTGGAGGAGGAGGGTGGCCTGAGCAGCGACAGTGAGAACGTCCACGCTAACGGCATCCCTGGCACGCCCATCTCTGCCAGCTTCACTCCGTCCCTGCCTGACGACAGACTGTCTGTCTCCTCCAGCGACACTCAGGTGAGTCATCAGACGTCTGATTGGCCATTGGACGAAATGCAAAGAGGGTCTACAAATGCATTAATGAGCTTTCGTCTGTCTTAATTCACATTTTATCTTACTAACATTCTATTTCTATGCATAATGAAATATTAAGCTTTTAGCACAATGTAACAACACATAAAATGATGCAAGGGTTCATTTAGATTCTTAAGTTTTCATTTCATAGACCACAGGTTCTCAGTTCTGGTCCCCCGTCCTGCATGTTTTAGCGTTTTCCCTGCTCCTGATACACCCAGTTCATCTAATAATGTAATTACTAGCCCTTCCAGAGTTGAATCAAGTGTGTTAGAGCAGAGAAAACACTAAAACATGCAGGACAGGGGGTTCTCTAGAGCCAGGATTCGTGTCAGGATGGTGAAAAAGACTTAAATAACATGTACCCCTTTCTTTTAAATGTGGCTTGTTTACATTGTGACTCCTAGTAAAACCATTCACAGTATGAGCTCACAGAATCTGTCTTGGATATTTTTAATATTAATTTGTAATGTAATTGAATGAAACCGAAGAGGAGATTGTGAGTTACTCTCATCACCCTATTTAGGTAGAGGTTCCCAAATATGGGTTTACAAAAGGCACTGGGAAACACACCTATAACATCACATTCACATTTGTATCTATAATATAATAAAATGTTTTACTTTGCATATATTTTAGTGCAGGTTCCTATAGTGGTTTAAACTCTTTAATTTATCAGCCACTAGCTCATATGTTTTAAAAAAATACACATTAGCTATACAGAACAACTCGAATACTGTCTGAACTACTTTTGAATTTCCCTATATGTATAATGTAAAATATATATAGTAAAATATATTATAGTAGAACTTTTATTTATTATTGTTAAGAAGTCTTTTTATTAGTCTTTGTGCTATATTTTTTTAATTATTAGCCACCATGCGCCGTGCTTGCAGCAGTAAGGTAATAAGTCAGTCATGTTGTGTCAACGTTATTTACCACGGTGCTAAAGTTGTATCAAGTAGAAGTTTTATAGCAGCCCGTGATGCCAGGATTAATGTTTCATTTTTAGAGACAAGCATTTTGCAACACTTCCCATGTCTGTCTCTGTTTGCTGCAGGAATCTGGTGCTCCAGCGGGGCCTGCACCGGGTGCGAAGTTCTCGCACATTTTGCAAAAAGACGCCTTCCTGGTGTTCCGCTCCCTCTGCAAGTTATCCATGAAGCCCCTTTCAGACGGCCCACCCGATCCAAAGTAAGCCTGCTTTTATACGGCTGAGGAACAAAACCACTGAAAAGAGGCCATTTCCTGTGGAAGAAGGACCAGATTTGATCAAAGATCAACATTTTAATGGCTGATATGGTCTGCTATATGGATTCAGAGTGGAATCAGATTATCCTAATAAGATAGCAGGACTTGCTTAACAGGATTTATCACTCTGGTTCCTCTGTGTAATTTGATTCAGCGTGTATCAGTCATGATTATGGCTGGAGGAGGTTTTATCCTGGTGGTCTTGAACCAGTTTTTATCTCTCGTTATATAGCATAGCGCTGTTGAATTTTCGATTCTGATAGGTCAGAAGGTGTTGATTCATTTTTTTATAACAGCAGCTCAGGGAGTAGTTCCTGCTTCAAGGTATGGAAGGAGTCTCCAGTGTCAGTGCTTTGTAACAGTCAGAGATAAATGATTGCAGTTTCTCTGTGTTTTTTTTTTTTGTCTTATTAATTGTGAGACAGAAAAAAATAGGAACTAATTTGTTTCACGGACGTTCCATGTAACTATAATTAACTTTAATATCAAAATTTAATGTAACTTTAATATCAAAATTGTAATCATTGTCAAATTGCTGTAGTATAAGTGGAATAAAACACTTAGGGACATTTCGGGAAAATTCAACCTCAGGGTGGCAACAGGAACTCCGTCATTGATTATTTTCCTGCACAGCATTAGAATGTCTCGGATGAGGAACCCAGAGACTGCAGTGTCTAAAGTAGTGTAGCTTATGTTTAAACCCATAAACCCTACTCCAGTGAGCAAATTGGTCTCGTTCATTAGTGTCTGTCATCAGAGACAGGCAAAAAAAAAAAAAAAAAAAGGCTGTATTGATTTTTTTTTTGTTTGTTTCATGTTTGAAGTCAGAGAGCACTTTCACCTCTGCAGATTTATATCAGGGCTGCTCAGGAAGACAAGGCACAGATTCGGTCAGAATGATGTTTGTCAGCGGTGACTCTGAGGTGAAAAGGAAGCTAGCATGGTGTTTGATTTGCATGCACCAGAGATTTCCCACAGTGATGCTCGTATATGCGTTCAGAAGTGTGTTATATAGGTATAAGGTGTTGCCTCTTTGCTTAGCAGCGGAGGTTTTAATGAGGCTCTGAATGCATTTGGTTTTCCACTTTCACGTAGCTGTCTTGTCTTTCTATTCATATGATTTATTTTTGGCTTTTGTTTAGATTTAATATACTGCTTGTTTATCCTGAAACGAATCAATACTTCTCAGCGCCAGATTAATTGCGTGTCTGTTTGTCGAAACGAAGTGGAGGTGGAAGCCTTAGAGAGAACCCAAAGTTTGATTTTTATATTCATGGTATGACTGAGCGTTCACTGCAAAGGTTAACACTTAATACTCAGCCGCCCACTCAAGCTTAAAACTTCGATAGCACTTCTGTTAAGCACTATTTTTTTTCCCCCCACCTGCAGTATTTAGTGTCTTCCTGGTTTATCGGGAGCTTTAGATCTGACTTCAGTCTACTTCCTGCAAAGGCTACACCCTCTATAATGAGAACTCGGAAGTCTTCCTTCCTCAGTAGGTGTTGAAAATAACAGTCATTCGGGATGCACTTGAAATAACTTCAGTCAGTCTCATTTATAATGGCCATTTAAGAGTAAAGTTTTTTAACACTTTAAGCCTAGCCAGGGGACTTTGAAAGACTTGTGATGACTATTCACTTCAGAATCGAGTGCACTGCTGAATTGTAGGTGTTGCAACTGGAAAAACACTAAACTTTGCTGTGCTGCGGTGCTCCAGGACACGCCGTGTGTTACATGTAGACTTACATACGCTAGCACGTGGTTTTGTGCTCACACATATGTTTGTTCTTAGCAGACAAACCTTAGTTTATCTCCTTCAAAGAAAGCTCACTTCAGCTAGTTAGTCATCTAGGAGCACAATGGTGTTGCAAATTATCAACATCAGAGTTGAATTTGTTTGAGCAGAGGGTACAGATCAGGAGGTGAGAGAGCTGGACAGACTAAAGCACTAAAGCGCCGCTGCATCGCACTCTTTAGGTAGAGAGGAAGCAAGGGCTAAATCCCACTCACACAAATGGTAATCAAACAGCATTGTGGGTAATGTAGGAAACCAACGTGAATTTCATTATAGAATTATTCATTATATGAATGATTATAAAATGGGTTTTAAGTTCATTATAAATATTAATGTGCAAGTTGAACATGGAGGATTTTTCCTTTAATTTTGTGAAGCAGAAATGAATCAATGCCTGTTTTTTTTCTGTCTCCAGATCCCATGAGTTGCGCTCCAAAGTGCTCTCGCTGCAGCTGCTGCTCTCCATCCTGCAGAACGCAGGCCCCATCTTCAAGACCAACGAGATGTTCATCAACGCCATCAAGCAGTACCTTTGTGTGGCGCTGTCCAAAAACGGCGTCTCCTCCGTCCCCGAGGTCTTCGAACTCTCCCTGTCCATCTTCCTCACGCTCCTGTCCAACTTCAAAACCCACCTCAAGATGCAGATCGAGGTACCGAGTGCAGTTCTCCGTCCCTCATGAAGCATTCATACCACCCCTGCTGCTATTAACCTGCTGACAGGGTGGATTTATCTGCGTCTGGTGTATTGTGGCAGCTTGTAATTCAGTCCCAGACTGTGTGTGTGTGTGTGTGTGTGTGTGTGTATGTGTGTATGTGTGTGTGAAAGAGTGTGAAAGACTCTCAGTCATACCAAATCAGGCTGTGAGGATTTCATCACCATCCACTTTTAATCAGTAGAATTTATAGTCATACCAAGTACTGTGAAAACATTATTCCTCCATTTTTTTTTCCTGCAAGTTGATGTTGCTAATTTATTAAACCTGGTCATGTATGATGCAGTAAGTCACTGTAGTCGTTCTCTGTGCTTATGTTTACCGCAGGTCTTTTTCAAAGAGATTTTCCTGTACATCCTCGAGACGTCCACGAGCTCATATGACCACAAATGGATGGTTATTCAGACGCTCACCAGAATATGTGCAGGTATGAAACATGTGGAACTTGCACAAATCTCAATGGACACCAGTAATCAACTCTAACTGATGTTTACTGCTGGTTGCCATGGTTTCACTGTTACTGTTGAGATAATACTATAGAAGCTTATACAGTAACAAGTAATAAACCAGTTTTTTTTTTTTTTTTTTACATGCAACGTTTATATTAATGAGCTTGTTCTGTCATCGTTACTATAACAACTTACACACAGCTTACACTTGTATGGCGGATGCTCCACATTAGCAGACTTTATTTAGCATCTTTGGAAGGAGTCTCCAGTGTCAGGACTTTGTAACAGAAGTAAAGCTCTTTCAAGACAGAGGAGCAAGAGAGGCTGGTGATGGAGCGACAGTTTATAGCTGCTATGACATAAGTGATAACAGGAACTAACTTGTTTTGCGGACATCCCACAGCATAAAATGTAACTATAAATGGATAAAAAGTATGCAAATGTAATCATTAGCAAATTGCTGTAGTATAAGAGGAGTAAAACTTTCTGGGACGTGCCGTTGTAGGAAAATAATCAACTTTGTTGTGATAGCAGTAACTCCGCTTCATTACATCACGGCTTTGTTGATTATTTTCCTAGAATAGCACACAGCGGTGTGTTTTATTCTAACTCCAAGCATTGTTTCTCCAAGCATTGTGGGCTTTTTTTGTTTTGCTCTTATTTTTGAAGCAGTTTTATTGCTTATATTTGTTTATTAAAAAACAACATGTACTTTTTATCCATTTATAGTTACATTTTACATATAAAGTAAAATGTTTATATAAAAACGCCCCACTATCCTTCTCTTCCACTGGTAGTTGCCTCATTGATTCAGCTCTCATTTGCATGAAACTCAGCTCAACTTTATTGCGTCACCCCAGCCCCGCCCACTTTGCTCCTATCACTGTAAACTGAGAACTGTGACTGAAAAATAGTTGTCTTGTACCATAGGCTGAAGTCTGAATTTGTTCTCCATAGCTTGAATTTCTAGTCTATAAGTGTGTGTTCTCTTTCGCGCTCACAGATGCCCAGAGTGTGGTGGATATCTATGTGAATTATGACTGTGACCTGAATGCTGCTAATATATTTGAGAGGCTGGTGAACGACCTGTCCAAGATCGCACAGGGCCGAGGAGGCCATGAGCTGGGAACGACCCCGCTGCAGGTAAATCTGATCCTTTCGTACAATTGCTGTGCTTTTTAAATCGTTTTTAAATACATTTGTGCCGATACTCCTCACATTAGTGAATACGACTGAGTTGTTTTGCTTTTTGGTAACGATAACTGGTTTCTGGACCGACTGTATAATGACGCGAGTCTGCTCTGATCTCCAGGAGCTGACTTTGAGAAAGAAGGGACTGGAGTGTCTCGTCTCAATCCTCAAGTGCATGGTGGAGTGGAGTAAGGATCAGTACGTGAACCCTAACTCTCAAACCAGTCTCGGTAAGGCCCCTCCCTCGGGCATCTAGATAAATCCCACTGTCACGTCCACTTATTCTTATTGTCTGTGTTTAATCCCAAAGTGACTGTAAAGTCCTCATGTTTCTGTCAGTTTTTTATTTATGGCTTCAGGGAGTCAATGTTGGAGTGGAAAATATTGTGCCTTAACTAGCCACGTTTTAAAATATTTAAATATGTGAAGTAGTCATTTTTCAGTTGTCATTTTTGCACACTTGTTTTCCATTTAGTTTCATTCTGAATTTCCTACTTCCTGTGCAAGAAAACGATAAACTGTATTTGAGGAAAATCCAGTGTCTCAGCGCAAATACAGGAAATGATCTCAGCAGTGAGCTTTCCATCTTAATCAAACAAACCCGGGAGCTCTTGCTAATCAGGGGAAACACAAATAGCCCTAAACGACGTAGCACACAGACTGCGAGTTTATCGAGGATCAACAGCTTCTTATTTGGGATTTTGCCCAGTCGCCCTCTCTCCCCAGACAATGTCGATGTTTTTTTGCTTCAGCAGCATCTATGCCATTTGCTAAATACCTTTTCATGAGCTCATTTCATTCGTTCCTAAGCAATACACGCTCTGTCAGATCTTGTTATGAACAGCTGTAAAACTCAGTGGATGTAATTTTTTTTACTTGATAACATCAATCTGGTTGGTGAAGTCTGTGCTTCATCATTGCCCTTGTGTTGTTTGTTCTCTGTCTTCATGGCTCACATGAAAGGAAGAGCATGCATTAGACGAGCGGCTGTGAGTTAGCTAGCCTTGTTGCTATAGTAACGCTATTTCTGATTAAAGACTAGTAGATATACATATTAAAAACCTGATAGCATCATTGTATAGAGGGCTGCGTGAAGCCAGTTGGCTGGGATCCTGGTTCTCCCTCTCTGTGGTCCAAAGAGCTAGGACATATCTCTAGTAATTATTGAATTATGGAAATTTAGAAAAGGTTTTGGAACCAGTATGAATATTATTTACTGAATATTTTGGCATTTCCTTATTCTTCTAATACTTAACACATTTCACGTTTCTCTTTTTATTGTCTCATTTCTGACCTTTGAAATGATTAATAAAGCCAAACATGCAGTCTGAAACAAAATCAACAGTTAGTCTGAAAAAATCTTGGAAAAGTCTGGAAAGGTCTGGAAAGGTCTGGAATTAGAGTAAGACTTTAAGTAAATAACTAGCAATAAACTGTAGCAATAAAATAAAAGAAAAATGTTTATTGCACTGTTTTTGTTCATTCGTTACCACCACATTTTCTAAAACTTAGCAAATTTAGCAAATTTGAAGGAGGCTTTAGGCTCCGCCCACTTGGTACAATGACGTCATGTGTCAGTGTTTGTGTCATTATGATACTGACATCAATTTCCTTTATAAGCCTTATACACCCGCTATGTAGCATAGCATTTTCTTGATTAAACTATAAAGAAAATATTTTCCAATAAACTTTTCTGTAAAATCTCTTGAGAGCTTCACAGTGAAATAATTATTTTAACCTGAACAACATGAAAAGACATTTGGTTATATTAAGTATGCAGATTTATGTATATTTAATTAGACAAAGCCCCATTTGCACAAATAAATAATTTACTGAAATCACATCGATACAAAGAATAATTGTAAAGAATATCAGCAGTCAGCTGGTAAAGATGCATTTTATTAACATAAATCAGATGTTATTTACATAATACAAGAAATGCATTTGAAAATCTTAAGCATCTTTCAGAAAAAGACATTTATTAAATGTTTAAAAATCAATGCACCTCTAACACAGCTTTTTGTGTTGATTACGACGTCAGATTTGTGCTGCAAAGCTTGCATGCCAGTGTTTAGTCTTGTGGCTTTGTGTGTTGGGAAACAGAATTTCAGTCCCTCTAGAGGAGGTAAGTGTTAGTGTGTGAGCAGCAGCGTGTCTTTCCTCTCCCTGTGCTCTGAGAAAGCAACCTGTGCTCTCAAGTTACCGTGACAGCTACATGCTGAATGTTTTAAAGAGTTTCCTACATGTAATCAGATCCTACATGGAACATTGTCTCTTACTCTGTCTCTCTCACACACACACACACACACAGACACGCACATGCTGCTGGCCTGGATTGCAAGGCCATTAGCTGGCTCTTCTGGTCTGTTTTGAGTTTCTTTGTCTCATCCTCATTCTTTGTAACCTTTCGTAACCTCATACAGACAACAGATGGTGAGGAGCCTCTGTACAGCAACACACTTTACAGCCCCGGCCAGCACGCTAATGAATCAAACTATCTCCACTCTCTCTCTCTGTACCACAAAGGCCTGGATTCATCTCCCTCACTGTGCATGTCTTTGTCCCCCACCTCTCTCTCTCTCTCTCTCTCTCTCTCTTTCAGGCCAGGAGAAGCCTTCTGAGCAGGAGGCCAACGAGTCCAAGCACCCAGAGACCATTAACCGCTATGGCAGCATTAACTCTCTGGACTCCACAGCTTCCTCGGGCATCGGCAGCTATAGCACGCAGATGTCTGGCACCGATAATCCAGAGCAGTTCGAAGTGCTCAAACAGCAGAAGGAAATCATTGAGCAAGGCATTGACTTGTAAGCTAACGCAACACCTTAAAGTTTAATGCCATTGTATACAAACCGCATAATCGATTTAAAAAAAAAAAAAAAAAAACACGCTACTCACTTTCTCATTTCTCAGTAACATGCTGAGCTGCATTTTTTTTGTTTTATTAACTTCAAGAGACAAAAAAAGAGAGACTGGTTTGTGAATGACTGTTTACAGCTGCTGTAATGTAAGAAATTACAGGAATTCTTCATCACTACAAAAGCTGTAGGTTTATGATGACATGCTCGTGACTGTGCTTGTGTTAAAGGTTCAACAAGAAACCAAAGAGGGGCATCCAGTATCTGCAGGAGCAAGGCATGCTGGGAACAACGCCAGAGGACATCGCTCAGTTTTTACATCAGGAGGAGAGGCTGGATTCTGTAAGCTATCTTCAGTCTATAGCGTATTTCTAATGATGGTTAATGATAATAGGGAACCAGGAAGCACTACTCATCCTGATGAATACACCCAAATTTTTCCATTTCAAAAAGATCTCAACAGTTTAGGTGAGTGTTAGCCCTGTTTTCAGTAGTGGTGCACTTGTTGGGGCTTAAGAGCCTCTCCATACGGTCACAGAGTGTGTGAAAGAGCTCTCGTAACATCTGCTCTGAGACAAGAGCTCGCCAGCGCCAAGCCTGAGCCTCGAGAGTGGCAGCCAAGATGTGTATTTATCACATTATGTTCATCAGTAGCATTAATGTAAAGCATTTTCTTGTTCATTGCTCAGTAAATGAGGAAAAAACACACTAGTTTGAAAACAAGAGATGAGAGTTTAAAGGCTGTTCGAGCCTGTTAATTCTGTCTGTTGTGTTAACACTGAGGCAAAACGGTAATAAATGTGCTTGTAATGATATTATAAGCTATTAAAGGAAGCTAATTCATTAATTAATATATGCTTTTAAACTTTAAGAGGTAGAAGGCAAAAAAAAAAATACTGGTAAAAATTATACAGAATATACAGTCAGGTCCATAAATATTGGGACAGTGACACAGTTTTGGTAATTTTGCCTCTGTACACCACCACAGTGGATTTGAAATGAAGCAGTGAAGATGTGACTGAAGCGTAGACTTTCAGCTTTAATTCAAGGGGTTTAACAAAAATATTGCATTAACCGTTTAGGAATTACAGCCATTTTTTACAGAGTCCCTCCATTTTCACAGGCTCAAAAGTAATGGGACAAACTAATATAATCATAAATATTAGGATTATTTTTATTACTTGGAGGTAAATCCTTTGCAGTCTGAAGTCTGGACCCCATGGACATCACCAAATGCTGAGTTTCCTCCCTTGAGATGATTTGCCAGGTCTTTACTGCAGCCATCTTCAGTTCCTGCTTGTTTGTGGGTCATTCTGCCTTCAGATTTGTCTTCAGTAAGTGAAAAGCAGCTCAGTTGGGTTGAGGTCAGGTGACTGACTCGGCCATTTAAGAACATTTAATTTCCAAGCTCTTGGGCTGCTTTCACAGTATGTTTTGGGTTGTTATCCATCTGTACTGTGAAGCGCTGTCCTATCAGTTTTTCAGCATTTGACTGAATCTGAGCAGAAAGTATAGCTCTGTACACTTCAGAATTCATCCTGCTACTTCTATCAACAGTCACATTATCAATAAACCCCAGTGACCCAGTTCCATTGGCAGCCAAACATGCCCATGCCATAACACTGCCTCCACATGTTTGACAGATGATGTGGTATGCTTTGGATCATGAGCCCTTCCTTTCTTTCTCCATACTTTTTTCTTCCCATCATTCTGGTACAAGTTAATCTCGCATCAGAAATGGTCAGGCTTTTTTTAGAGGTTTTTTAGCAAAGTCTAATCTGGCCTTTCTGTTCTTGAGTGTTACCAGCGGTTTGCATCTTGAAGTAAACTCTCTGTATTTACATTCATGAAGGTGGCTCTTGATTGTAGACTTTGACAATGATAGGCTTACCTCCTCCAGAGTGTTCCTGACTTGGCTAGATGTTGTGAAGGGGTTGTTCTTCAATAAGAAAAGAATTCTGCAATCATCCACTTTAGTTGTTTTCTGTGGTCTCCCAGGCCTTTTGGTGTTGCTGAGCTCGCCAGTGCATTCCTTCTTTTTAAGAATGTACCAAATTGTTGATTTGGCCACACCTAAAGTTTCTGCTATCTCTCTGATAGGTCTGTTTTGGTTTTTCAGCCTAATGATGGCCTCCTTCACTTGCATCAACACCTCTCTGGACGGCATATTGAGAGTTCCCATGAACAGCTACCAAATGCAAATTCAACACTTGGAATCACCTCCAGACCTTTTATCTCCTTAATTTATCATGATATAAGGAGGAAACAGGCCACAGCTGGCCATGGAACTGCTTATCAGTCAATTGTCCCATTACTTTTGAGCCTGTGAAAATGGAGGGACTCTGTAAAAAATGGCTGTAATTCCTAAACGGTTAATGCAGTATTTTTCTTGAAGCCGTTGAATTAAAGCTGAAAGTCTACACTTCAGTCACATCTTGATTGCTTCATTTCAAATCCATTGTGGTGGTGTACAGAGGCAAAATTACCAAAACTGTGTCACTGTCCCAATATTTATGGACCTGACTGTATATCATGATTTAGCTTTAGTTAGTTCAGTTTAGCTGAAAACACAAGTTTTAAAATGTATAAAAATATTAAGAAAACAGTTTTAATGTAAAGGATAAATTACAAGATTGGTTAGCCCATGACAGCCCATGACAGCCCATGACAGCCCAGGTATCTCAGAAAAATAACAATTTATTGCAAAAGCAATATTATATTGTCATGTCACACACACACACACACACACACACACACACGTAGAAGAGGTTAAACATTAATTCTACTGCAAATCTATAACGGATTCACCATCTGGATTACAGATTCATTTGTACATAACTGCTTCCCTGTCGCATTTAGAGATTGAATTAATATATCACCAATTTCTCCATCTTTTTCACAGGTCCAAGCTGGAGAGTTTCTGGGAGACAACGATCGCTTCAACAAGGAAGTGATGTATGCCTATGTGGACCAAATGGACTTCCAAGGGAAGGACTTTGTGTCGGCCCTGCGTCTGTTCCTGGAGGGCTTCCGGCTCCCTGGAGAAGCCCAGAAAATCGACCGTCTCATGGAGAAATTTGCTGCTAGATATTTAGAGTGCAACCAGCGGTAAGAGATCACAGGATTCAAATCTCTATATTCTCTAACTGTCCAGGATACACAGGAGTTTGACTTGGTGAAATCAACATGTGCACCACAGGAGACATTCACATTATACAGTACATTATACAGTCAGCTCCAGAATTATTGCACTCTTGGTTAAAAAAAAAAAAAAACACTAGGATAAATATCTTTGTGACTAATTTACTGAATCTTGCGCTGAAAAAAAAAAGAGAGCTATCTAACCTTTATTTGAAGAAAATTTTTATTTATATTGTAAAGGTCAAAATTATTAGCACCCATGCATTTAGTACTTTGTGCAGCCAAAAATTTAATACAATACAGTTTTGAGCTGTTTCAGTTTTATACATTGTGATTAGGTATTTTACATAAAAATTTAACCTAAAAAAAAAAAGTGTTAACATAAAGCAGCGGGAGGCCACACCTCCTTTACTAGACTGACAGGTACAGTGCCACACCTCCTTTATTGAGAGTGGCAGGCACACAGACCGTGCTAATAATGTTTTTAAATAATGATGCACTAGTGATATGTGTTATATCTTTTTTTTTTTTTGTAGACAAACTCTGTTTGCGAGTGCAGACACAGCGTATGTCCTTGCTTATTCAATCATCATGTTGACTACAGACCTTCATAGTCCACAGGTGAGTGCTCTAACTCTATGTCTGCTGATACCAACTTACTGAATTTCTCTACGTAATTAAAGTAATTTCCCTTTTGTGGCAATATGCTGTAATAATGATTCCCTGCAAATGTGTGACTTGCAGTGTAAAAACACCTGGGGAGACATGTTCATTTTCCAGAGCAGTACTGCATGAGTTAATGTTTTGTTTTCTGTTTCCTACTTTGAACAGGTGAAGAATAAAATGACAAAAGAGCAATACATAATGATGAATAGAGGGATCAATGACAGTAAAGATTTGCCGGAGGACTATTTGTCATCCATCTACAATGAAATCGCAGGGAAGAAGATATCTATGAAGGAGACGAAGGAATTGCCACTCAAATCTAATAAACAAAGTGAGATTAGCACTTGGCACTATGAAAAGTTTAATCATAATGCTGGAATAAGCGTGTCAGAGATATTAGAACCATCAGTATTGCAGAGTAAACGAAATAATGGAATCATTCACAAGTCATCAGCATCAGGATGTAATATTCAGCATTGTAAATAACATTAACAATGTAGTTATTGCATTTAATTCTGGAATTTCATAACTTTATAATGGGTCACATGCATGTAATTTATCACATCAATAGCATAAATGTTATCAGACAATAAAATGGTGAATAATGCAGTGTCATGGTGCAATAACTCTAAAAGTGTATTACTCACAGTGAATTGAAAACACATAGCTCATACACTGAACCAGATGGAGTAAGCACTGCTCTAAGTTCAGTCAGAAGGATGCAGATAAATTGCTCTCTGTGCTGCTGTTTGAAACAGGTGTGGCCAGTGAGAAACAGAGACGGCTGCTGTACAACGTGGAGATGGAGCAGATGGCGAAGACAGCTAAGGCTCTGATGGAGGCTGTGAGCCACGTTCAGGCCCCATTCACCAGCGCCACCCACCTGGAGCACGTCAGGCCTATGTTTAAGGTACAAAACGCACAGAGCCTCAGATGCTCCACCCACACCCACAGAGAGTCTGATATCATTTGTGGTATTGTTTTCTGGTATGTTCTCTGGTATGTTTTCTGGCCACAAGTTTGAGAATCTTGAAAGGTGCCAAAATCTAATTACTCTCTGCATTTCCTGTGCACCAGTTACACAAACTTTTAAAAACTACAACACAGTGAGTTTTTCAGAGCAAGATATATAGCAAGGTATATCACTTGATTGAAAAACAAAAGGTTCTGTCTTTAAAGGTTATTAGAGATTTGTTTGACACAGTGAATGTCTGCCCACACACAAGCTACAGGAAAAGATCTTCAGTTATGTCAGCTAGACAACCTTTTTCCATGAAAGTAGGCAGTTCTTGGCCATGTTTACTGACTAAATGCAGCAGACACTCTAGCAAATGCTACACGTCTGGCCTGTGAGAATAAAAACATAGCAACTCTCTGTAATAAGCC
The DNA here is from genome assembly GCF_027358585.1 of Pangasianodon hypophthalmus. NCBI lineage: Eukaryota > Metazoa > Chordata > Actinopteri > Siluriformes > Pangasiidae > Pangasianodon > Pangasianodon hypophthalmus. The sequence goes on along the minus strand of NC_069731.1, from coordinate 16,475,281 downwards.
TTAAAGCTTTTTTAATGCATGTATTTTCTCAATTGAATAATAAATACTTGTAGTTATACACATAAAATATCATTAGAAAACAGAAAACTGAAGTACATCAGGAAATCTTGATATAAATATGCAAAATGGAAAAGCCCCCCATGCTCCCATCCCCTGTTTTGGTATACTGGTTCATTTGCATATTGAGTCCTGATAGGAGCTTACACTTTATGATGTAATATCACTGGCTTGTCATGTTTTCATGTGGTGTGAATTTCCATGAATCATAATCAGAATAACTTTTTATTATTTTAGGGTGACAGTTATTTTCCTCAAATGCCAGCTTCCTGAGTTTGCAATAAAGACCTTTGACTTGCTATACACTTCATTAAGGATGTAATTATGAGGTTTTGAGCTTATTATAGAGTTTATTAAAGCTACCACTCAGTAGACAAATGCATGATACCATGGCTAAAATATCTATTTTGTTTAATGTCACAATACCGTAATTTAGCTTATGATACCCTGATTAAGATGCAGTGGAATTGAACGCGTAAGCAGATATGCGTTCTAACCACATTCTTGTAGCTTTTTACAAAAAGAACACGTCAGTCTCTGTAAATGGGAGGAAAGACAACTAATGTAAGATGGACTACCAACATCTAACCAATCTCGATAAGGAGACATCCCTATTTGCTTGACAATCATATTGATTGTGAAATTAGAAATTGCTAATTGCATTAGCATTCACGTGTTGCATATATTTTGAAGAGAACGCTTCCAATAGTCTCACTGACTGTACCTTTAATTTCCAACAATGTAGCTGGCCTGGACACCGTTCCTGGCGGCCTTCAGCGTGGGTCTGCAGGACTGCGATGACACAGAGGTAGCATCTCTGTGCCTGGAGGGTATCCGCTGTGCCATCAGAATAGCCTGCATCTTCTCCATACAGGTATGCCCGCTTAATCTTTGCTCCTCTTTAAGGTCTTTGGTTATATAGTTTTAAATGTCATGTCATGACACTTCTTGGCTTGAATCTAGTGAGCAGTGCAGTTGTATCAGTGCTGTTTGAAGTCAAGCGGGTGTAAAGGGTGGGAATGAGAATGAAGAAACATGCTAAATGTGCTGTGCTGCGCTGTGGATCTTGCTTGGTTCCAGTTGGAGAGAGATGCATACGTGCAGGCTCTGGCTCGCTTCACCTTGCTCACAGCCAGTTCTGGGATCACGGAGATGAAGCAGAAGAACATTGATACTATCAAGACACTTATCACGGTGGCTCACACTGATGGGAATTACCTGGGAAACTCGTGGCATGAGGTGAGCTTTGCACGAGACAGCTTGCTCCATCTGGGTTTTCATTAAGAGACTGTCTCGCTACTAATAAACTTAGAATATTAACTAAATGAACTACTAGCTCAAGAGGCTTATCCAGCTAGATAATGCATCCTTATGAAGTGTGTGTGTGTGTGTGTGTGTGTGTGTTTCCTGCAGATTCTGAAGTGCATTAGTCAGTTGGAGCTGGCCCAGCTCATTGGCACAGGGGTGAAGGCTCGCTACATATCCGGGACTGTTCGGGGCAAAGAGGGCCTCATCACTAGCACCAAAGAGCAGAGTCCAGACGAGTATCTGGGTCTCGGTCAGTACACCAGAATGTCCACATAGCTATCATATAAACGCTAGTCATCGCCCGTAGTTTTACATGTATTTAACTTGAAATTATACTTAATTTTATGCTAACATTCTAACATGACTATGTGAAAGTTGAAAGGTGTATCCACAGTATACATAAACAGTATGTCTGAATTATGGGAAATTGCTGTGGTGTAAGAGGAATAAAACCCTTCAGGACATGTTATTAAAGGAAATTAATGAACTTCATGGTGGTACCAGTAGCTCCTCTTTGCATAGTGCCATATAACCCAGCCCATTATTGATTATTCTCCTATGACAGCATGCTCCCAAGTGTTTTATTCATTCCATATGCACTACAAATATTCGTCCATTTGCTTTACATTTTTTTTTTCTTTCTTTTTAGTTGGTGGGAATGTAGACCGGAAGCAGATCGCTAGCATTCAAGAATCCATTGGAGAGACCAGCTCTCAAAGCGTTGTGGTTGCTGTGGACAGGTACAGTGCTTGTGATACTGTAGCTTTTAGACTAGGACAGATTCCTGGCCCCCTCATTACTAATTATTTACTAATATTGCCTATTCACAGGATATTCACAGGATCCATTAGATTGGATGGTAATGCTATAGGTGAGTATATGACTATATATTATATATACTGTATATTATATGTAATTACACTGCCAGTTAATAGAACACCCTTTTATGGTTAAACAAGCAATGGTTTCACTGTTAGAACTCTACAGTCAGAAAATCAAATGTTCAAAGCAAATTGCACCTAATTGGAAAAGTCAGAGGTCTAGATCAGACACACACACACACACACACACACACACATATATATATATATATATATATATATATATATATATATATATTACAGTTGACACTAACAGGTCTCTTAGTTACCAACTTATAACTGCACAAGCATTATTTAGAGACCTATAAGGGTATGAGATTAGCCAATTAATAAGTTCATAAATATACAATTAAGTTGTTGGTGGAGCATACGTTTAATATTTTTCCTCTTTTAATTGCCAACTCTGTACATTTTGTTTCATCAGAAGCAGTACCAGTGATTAAACTGTAATGAATCATTATAAACTCTGTGTGTACAAAAACCTTTCCCTGCTAATGTGTAATTAAATAATTGTTTTGCAGATATCATGACAAACTGATTGTTTTTTTTTTTTTTTTTTTTTTTGCAGTTGATTTTGTGCGTTGGCTGTGTGCTGTGTCCATGGACGAGCTGGCCTCTCCGACCCACCCGCGCATGTTCAGCCTGCAGAAGATTGTGGAGATTTCCTACTACAACATGGGCCGCATCAGGCTCCAGTGGTCCAGGATCTGGGAAGTGATAGGAGATCATTTCAATAAGGTCAGATCAGATTAGACCCAGATTCACAAACCTGAGTGAAGTGTTTGTTCCTTTTTTAGATGGATCTTGATTCCTGAGAGTAGTACTGGGAGTGAAATGTGCTGAAGTTCTCTGTTGTTGTGCTTCCATTTCTGCGCAGGTTGGCTGTAATCCCAATGAGGATGTTGCTATCTTCGCCGTGGATTCGCTCAGGCAGTTGTCCATGAAGTTTTTGGAGAAGGGAGAACTGGCCAATTTCAGATTTCAGAAGGATTTCTTGAGGCCGTTTGAGCACATCATGAAAAAGAACAGGTAATTACTGTGCACTTTTCCTTATCATTGGACTCATTCTCAAATCATAATTAATAGTGTAATTTGTAAGATGGACGTTGCACCTAAATGAAGCAGGTTATAAGCACATTTTTAAAAAATGTGCTGTTATTTAGCAAAGACCGACATTTAATCATTGACAGGATGAAGTTTTTTGGTGAGGAGACATTTATGTAACATTTACGGAAGGAGTCTCCAGTGTCAGCACTTTGCAACTGTAAGTTTGCCACCACGGGAAAGTCTTCAAGACAGAGGACTTTGCGCTTTAAGGTTTCTCAGTAAATTGGCTGCGACTGGGGTTTTTTTTTTTTTTGTCTTATTAACTTCAAGAGTAAGAAAGAAGTGAGTAAGAAAAAAGTACTATTACTTGCTATAAAGTAAGTGATAACAGGCATTAACTTGTGTTATGGATGTTCCACAACATTAAACGTAACTATACACAGTTAAAAATCAGAACGTGTTGTTCATTAACAAATTAAAAATTGTCATTGTTGGCAAATTGCTGTGGTATAAGAGGAATTAAAGACCTCAGGCCATAATGTTATTGGAAAATAATCAACTTTATGGTGATATTAGTATTATTTTGCTATAAAAGCACACCCTGAACTGTTTTCCTTACATAGTAGTTCTTTCCCAAAATTATTAGACACAAATCCATGAATAAACAGTGCTTTGTACAACAAAAAGCTTGAGCATTGGCAGAAGATGATAAAATCACTTCATCCGTCTATTAGCAGCTTTAAGTAGATGTTGTGTGAGGTCACACAGACCCTGCAGTGTGGTTCTTATTAAACCAAGCAGCCACACACACACACACACACACGTGTCGAAAATGATTAAGGCCTAGCTCAGCACTATGGAGAATGAATCAGGCTGTCGGTGTGTGTTAGCTGTTGCAGCTCAAAATAGAGATGGTGTGTGTGAGTGTGTGGTGTTATTGACACCTTTTTTATTTACCTCACACAGATCGCCCACTATCAGAGACATGGTGGTACGCTGCATAGCTCAGATGGTGAACTCGCAGGCGGGGAACATCCGCTCAGGCTGGAAGAACATTTTCTCTGTGTTCCACCTGGCAGCCTCGGATCAGGACGAGAGCATCGTGGAGCTCGCCTTCCAGACCACTGGACACATTGTCAGTAAGTAACCAGCACACCGGCGTTAGATTTTGGCCCAAATACATTAAGGCTAGTCAAGGGGTTTTGTTTTTATCACTCGTTCAGCAGTTATTTCTAAGATCGAGAGGTTTTTCAACAGTATTTACTTACCACATCTGTAGAATATGTGTGATTCTTACTGACAATAATTTCAGTATATTTTCCTGTACTGAGAAAAGTGCGAAGAACATTTGTCAAACTCACTTATAATGAAAGTCTAATGCCATGTTCTGGGGCATCCGTGTTTATGAACGTTTATGTGAAACAAATTTTTGTAGCAATTCTTCCATCCAAACTCTGGATCTGTAGTTTGCACCTTTGCTGATGGGACCATTTTTTCAGAGGGAATAAAGTCTTTGTCAATCAAATTATGCAAAACCTAGGGTTTACTTTTGACCATATTCCTGCAGTTTTGGAAATTTGGATGAAACTACATAAAACCTTCACTGATGTCGGTCCCTTCCTAAAGTCTCTTCCTTATATAATTTAAAGTGGAATGATTGTAGTTTTGAATTTCAACTATCTAGTTGCATATTTTAAATGTTTCTACAACTGCCCCTTAAGTTTCTGTTATAAGCGAGTTCACTGAGTAAACAGGATTGACATTGGTTTTTTTTTTTCTCAGAAATTCTTGTCTGTGGTAATCACAAACTACAGATTTAGGAGTATGTCTTTAATTCCTGGAACTCTGGCAAGAATGTCTTACACAGATTAAAGTGAGCTTTGGACTAAATAACATCAGTATTGTCCAGTCACTGGATTTCATGCATTCACTCGTCTTTACAGTCGTGTAGAACTGAAGGTTGGTGTTGGAGTTGTGCGAGTTGTACTTACTGTCTCTCCTTTTTCACAGCGAATGTATTTGAGAAGCACTTTCCTGCCACCATCGACTCCTTCCAGGACGCCGTTAAGTGTCTGTCAGAGTTCGCCTGTAACGCTTCGTTCCCTGACACCAGCATGGAGGCCATCCGTCTGATCCGCCACTGCGCCAAATACGTCTCCGACAGGCCTCAGGTCAGTGCTAATGAACCTAAGACTTTAATCCTGTATTATAAATGCAGAACTGGAGGCTGGTTGAGGACCAAAACCCTCTTATTTCACACTGAGTTGAGTTTGCTCTGAGCCTTGGCTGTGGTTCAGCTGTAAAAGGTTTAGGATGTGTGTGGTTTATGCATTTGCTAAATGAGGATTAGGGGCATCACTGCGTCTTTGATACAGCTGAATCCTGGGAGAAGACAGGAGGGTTGCCAGGTTGAGGAAGAATCCTGTTGATCTTTAAATTACCAAATGTGGGAGGAATGGGATTAATCCCCCACCCCAATAATAATAATAATAATAATAATAATACTCACCTTTCAAACATTTAAAAAGTGCTTTACAGTGTAATATAAAAAAATGTGTAAAAATAGACTAAATGTACAGTAATTAAAATAATATAAAGCAAAATGTAAATGTAAAGCAAATAATAAAAGATAGTGAAAGTGAAAGATTATGTTTTTAAGCTATTTTAAGTCAGTGGTAGATGGAGCCTGACCAGATCTTTGGCACATAAAAGCAAAAAGCTTAGATGTATTAATCATGCGAGTTTGTCTTCCTCCTTGGCAGGCGTTTAAAGACTACACTAGTGATGATATGAATGTAGCCCCAGAGGACCGGGTGTGGGTGCGAGGCTGGTTCCCCATCCTGTTCGAGCTCTCCTGCATCATCAACAGGTGCAAGCTGGACGTCAGAACCAGGCGAGTGCAGACACGCACACGCGCACACACACACACACAGATAAAGCCTTAATGAGTAGTTATTACTCATTACTGGGTAGTTAGGCTACAGATTAAATGTACAAATGTATAAAATTATCCGCACATGGCTGTAATGATCGTGTTTATTGCATATATCAGAGAACCTTAAATTCTCAAAAGAAGAAAAATTACAGTGCTGTTGTTGGGCTGCTCTAAGTTACTCTGTTAAACGGCATCAGGGGTCTGACGGTGATGTTTGAGGTGATGAAGACGTACGGTCACACGTACGAGAAACACTGGTGGCAAGACCTGTTCCGGATCGTCTTCAGAATTTTTGACAATATGAAGCTTCCGGAGCAGCAGACCGAGGTAAATGTGAAAGTCATCTTTTCTGTTTAGAATAATGTAAGACAAGTAACACGACACTAACCTGTGTGTGTGTGTGTGTGTGTGTGTGTATAGAAAGCAGAGTGGATGACCACAACCTGCAACCACGCACTTTATGCCATCTGTGACGTCTTCACGCAGTACTTCGAGTCTCTCAGTGATGTTCTGTTGGACAACATCCTCTCTCAGCTCTACTGGTGTGTGCAGCAAGGTGAGAATCCCACCCACATGTGCGCACACACACACACACACACACACACACACACACACACACACACACACACGCACGCACGCACGCACGCACAAAGTAACACTCTTTAGTTCTTAGAAAGACAGTGTGTGCTCTCATGCTACAGTTGACTTCAACTCTCTCTCTCTCTCTCTCTCTCTCTCTCTCTCTCTCTCTCTCTCTGTTACTTTCCCTCAAGTAGGGCTCTGATAATAAATTTTTAAATATATATATCCATATATTTTATAAAGAACTCAAATAACCAACATGAGTCTCATTCAGCTGAATTAACTTTTCAGCTTAATATTGTTTTGATAAACCACTGAAGGCCCCGCCCTGGTTTCTCATTACAACACAGCAACAGACAACCCTTATTTTTCCACAGAGCAACAACTGATACTGGAATATTTGAGATTTTCTTTACTCCTCTTATACCACATTGTTAAAACACTGAAGGTGTGGGGTTATTAAAAAAATAATCAGTTGTAATAATTTATGTAAGAGTGATATGTATATATTATACAGGTCACTCCTTTAAAGACTTGTCATAACTGGTGTCATAATCTTAAACTCATAAACTTGCCATAATTTTTTTGCAGACAATGAGCAGCTGGCAAGGTCCGGAACCAACTGCTTGGAGAATGTAGTGATCCTGAATGGAGAGAAGTTCACAGCCGAAACCTGGGACAAGACGTGCAACTGCATGCTGGACATCTTCAAGACCACCATCCCACACACGTGAGTTCTTATCGCACTCCTCAGCACTGATCTCAGGGTGGAGTCAGTGAACATAACGTCTGTTCTGTTTGAAGGAGCGAGTCAGTTATGTGTGTCCTGTCTTCCTCTTAGGTTGTTGACGTGGAAGCCGGCTGCTGGTGGAGACAACGATCATGTGACTCAGCAGGACTCGGACAAACAACTGGTACATAAACAAGAGTTCCACATTTGTAGCAAAAGCAGCAGAACTATCAGACCTTAGACACTTTATAGTGGTTGTTCCTTTAGTTTGTCACCTTTCAGTATATTGATAAGAGTCTTTTATCTGTTGGTGTAACTCAGCACGTGCCTGTAATAGAACAGTGGCACTAACAGTGATTAATGGGTTGTGTGTGACATTTACAGGACTCCATGTCCCAGAAGTCTGTGGACATCCAGACCCGAGCAGAGGACCAACACTCTGTGAGCAGTATGGAGAAGGCGCTGGCAGAGAATCGGAGACAGAGTCAGTTCAGTTTGTCTTCAGGCAAGTTTAAAACCAGCACAAGTCACTGTGTGTGTGGTTTATTAGCAGAGCAAATCAGGTTTATGGATCCTGCATTTGTGCTTGGGTGTTAATTTTCAATCCAAACTCAGTTTGCAGTCGTGAATGTGCTCAGGATGTGTTTTTTACAATGCAGACTCAGTTTAATGTAGTGTACCTCTCCTTCCTCACCATAAACATCCAACAATCCAGTACAGTATAATTAAGTGAAATACAGTGTGATACCATGTGGTGCACAGTGCTGAAGGAAATTCAGTTCATCATAAGGACCAGTCTTACAGTGCATTAATTTTGATCAGTTAATCCTTCACCCCTAATGTGAGCAGTGTGTGTGAGTTAAGATGAGAGTGTTGCTCAGTGTGTGTGTGTGTGTGTGTGTGTGTGTGTCCGTCCTGCAGAAGTCCAGGAGCAGAGGCTGTTTGCAGCACTGCTCATTAAGTGTGTGGTGCAGCTGGAGCTCATCCAGACCATCGACAACATCGTCTTCTTTCCGGCCACCAGCAAGAAGGAGGACGCTGAGAACTTCGCAGCAGCACAGGTATGACACATTCCGTACTGATCTGTGAGTTTAAATCCCAATCCGCTCACCTGTGTGCATAAACCTGTTGTGCAGAGAGATGCTCTGGATGCTGAAGTCCATGTGGAGACACAGGATCAGGGAATGTACCGCTACCTGACCTCACAGCAGCTGTTTAAACTGCTGGACTGCCTGCTGGAGTCGCACCGTTTCGCTAAAGCCTTCAACTCCAACAATGAGCAGAGGACAGCGCTGTGGAAGGCTGGTGTGTATCTACACCACTGCTACACGTTTACTAGGTCATGCCAGAGGACTGAATTCAGAATTCTTAGGAGATTTAGACTTCCTTGTAACAACACAGCACACTTCTAGAAAACTTGAGAGATCAGATTTTGGGGCTGCACACCTGTTTGAGTATTCAGACATGAACAAAAGACACTACAGATATCTGATGCATTTTCTTCTTCTTGTATTCTATAATGGAACGTCTTAAAGTGTCTGAACAGTGTAGTGATTTTGTGTGTGTGTGTGTGTGTGTGTGTGTGTCAGGTTTTAAAGGGAAGTCCAAACCCAACCTGCTGAAACAGGAGACGAGCAGCCTGGCCTGTGGCCTGCGCATCCTCTTCCGCATGTACACAGACCCGAGCAGACAGGACGCCTGGGAGGAGGTGCAGAGACGCCTGCTCAAGTAAGACACTACAATCTCTCTCTCTCTCTCTCTCTCACACACACACACACAACTTTCTTTACTCATGGCTGTTCAAAGGCTGGGATTCGAACTCTTGATCTCCGGATGATAGCGTGAACATGTTTGTGCTATGAGGTAGAAAATTATTATATAACATTATATGAAAATATATTTAATCCCTTCACCTGTGCATTTCTGTATCTCTTGTAATAGTTCCTGCATTTGCAGGTGAAGTTTTCAGTATTTACAGTAACTGTTTGTGATGTCTCCGTGTTGTGCAGTGTGTGCAGTGATGCCGTGGCTTATTTCCTCACACTGACATCCGAGAGTCACCGCGAGGCCTGGACCAACCTGCTGCTCCTCTTCCTCACCAAAGTGCTGAAGATCAGTGATGACCGGGTGAGTGCTGCTCTCAAACCCACTGCCTTCATAGCGTTCATTTACATCATCATATTTTCTTTTTGGATGGACAGATGGAAGTTTATCTGCCCTGGTCTCATTAAACAGCCTTTTATTTTTAGTGTTAGAATTGTAAGTGTGTGTGTGTGTGTGCGCTCAGTTCAAGGCCCACGCCACCCGTTACTACCCGCTGCTGTGTGAGATCATGCAGTTTGACCTGATCCCTGAGCTGAGAGCCGTGCTGAGGAAGTTCTTCCTGCGCATCGGGCTCGTGTTTCACATCGCTCACGCGCTGGAACCGGAGCAGGAGGCCTAGAAACGGCCACTGAAATCGTCCCTCGTTCTCCTTTTATCTGCCGTCCAACTGGTTTAGGATCGTGATCTAATCTCTCCCCAAACGAAGGGCACTGTGGAGGCCCTGAAAGGATGCGACTGGAAGCTTCTACAAGAGCATCTTGATGGTACTTGTTAGCAACATTCTAGACTAGACTGGGTCTAGACTGGAAATAATCGTGGGCATGTACAAGACTCGTAATCATCTACAGGATCCGGATTACAGTAATGACAACTATCCAACTCCTCGACATCTGAGATCCTGAGTAAATTTCAAAACAGTGTGTCACTTTGTTTCAACATAATCCTAAAGCTGTATGAAGAATGATGAAAGGGGTCACCATCGAGTAAACGGTTAGTAATTAGTTCGGATAAAGAGTAACTGCTGTTACTCTACTATTCTAATGTCCTTTTCGGTTTTGCACCGCTAATGGCTAACATTAGCTTGAATAGCTCCTTGAATTGATCTAGTTGTACAGAAGAGCGGCTTGTAAAATAATCCCATAACACTAGATTTTATTTCTAAATCTTTTTGGTTTCTCTGAATTTGCTGCACTCGTTTTCCTTTTCAAATGCACTGGAGATTTTTACTTTTGTGATAATTTATTTAACTATGCCATCTCTCCCAGATTGTCCAATAAGATTTCTAATTGATACCATATCAACTATATATATATATATATATATATATATATATATATATATATATATATATATATATATATATATATATATATATATATATATATACTATATATAGTTAAATTATTCCATTTTATATGTACTGATGCTTTTTTTTAGGTAAAACTTAAAGAAGGCAACATCTGGGATCCTTCAAAACTGGAACTTGGGGGGTAAAAAAAAAAAAAAAAAAAAAAAAAGATTGCACCCTAATGTGAGCTGCATCTGAGTCACTGGTCTATATAATCCTGACGTAAGCTTCACTGTATGTGTACAAATTTAAAAAGCTAATATATTTAAATCTTCTTTGGTTTGGGGATGGGCTTGTGTTCTATAGACAGACTGAATCATTGTGCTTAAAGACGGTTGAGCTGAAGCATTCCTGATTACGGCGGACAAAGTGTATAATGGTACAGCACTGTAAAGTTTTCTATGTGGAATAAACGATCTGTACAACTGTGTACATTACTGCTTATCCTCCCACACATCCTGATCAGGCCAGACAGGTCAATAAAGTTTCTCAACTTGCTGTACTTGTGCAACTGAATCCTGAATAATTTTTTTTTTTTTTTGTACATGACACTACTCGTCATTTATCAATCTTTTGTGTGCAATTTTTTTTGTCAAACCAAACTAAAAATTCTTACTGCAGTCACAAGTTTCAGTAACGTTGATTTTCTGCATACTTGCGTACATGTTTGTCAATCAGCTGTTAATTACCACCACATGCATGGAACAGCTGAGTTACATGTAGTGACGCCCCCAAAAGGGAAAGCTCACCGAGAGCTGAAAACAAAAAGACAACTGAACAGTGAAAGAGGGCCTCCTAAACGTGGAGTGCGATAATGGATGGAGCTCAGAAATGTACACTGCAGTGTCGGCTACCATAAACACACACACTTCAATAATCTTTTACATTCGAGATGATATAAAAATACTGAACAAGAAGAATTTTAGCTCCAGCAGTTAGACACGTCATGTGAGACTGCTGCTTTTGGACAAATCAATTGGCCCTACTGTAAACACACTCAGCATTTGTGCTCAACCAAGCAGGAATCCCAAGACTCCAAAAATAATTTATTTCATATTTAAAATACTGTAAAATACATTCTTATAATCATTTATTATACATACATCAAATGTATAAAGACAAGTTAATCATCTATATTAATTTGTACCAGAGCAACAGTGTGCAGTAAAACCTTTCAGGCACTGCTGGTTGGCAGGAGGCAGGCACACACACACACGTTGGTGAAGCTCTGCTCCTCTAGAGATTCATTTGTGGCTTCAGACCCATGTGGCCTGTGCAACTGTTATATCGACAGCAAAGCCAAAACACAACCGACAGACAAACCAGGACATGCAACAAATTTCTCTCACCCCATTTTGGTTTAAAATAAGACCGTGAATGTGCGCTAGCCGTGGTAAGTGGACGGTGCGTCCCATTCGTCTCTCGGCAGGTTGCGGCTGGATGGCCTTCGACCTGCCATCAGCTTCTTCAGCGTCTCTGTGGTGCCGGGGCGGAGCCAGGCCTCCGTGGCGACGGTTGTTGTGGAAACACGGCGGGCAGGGGGTGGAGATGGAGTCTGCTGCCAAAGGTCATCATCTTCATCAGCAGATATTTCTCCTGTAGAGGAAGGACAATTGCAGTAGTTAGTTACAATATTCATCATAATCAGAGGATTTATTAGTAACTTTTAATCACAGTTGATTATCTAAATGTCCAGTGATAAACAAAAAACAAAACAAAAAAACAAAACTGAATTTGCAGCATTTATTCTTTCTACCAGAAAGTGAGCTGAATGAACTGAAATCAAAGCTCTGAACATCACAACAAACATCTACAATGATGATCATTTTCATGCAACTTTAGATGCAAATAAATGTTAGAAATGAAACCTTGTTAAATTTTGATGAAATTTGCATTGTATAGTCAAGCAATAGCACAACTGCTGTCTGAACTGACCTTGTCCTTTATACTGCAGCACAAACGAATAAACATGGAGGATGCACTAATATATTGTGTAAAGTATAAAACACAATGGAGTGTTGTGATGTTATCACCCAAATGTGATTATTTTCCCATAACATGTTACAAAGCATTTTATTCCTCTTATACCACAGCAATTTGCAAAGATTAAATTTTTTTTTTTAAATCAAAGAACATGTCAAGAAACTGCAAAGCACAAAATCTTCTATCCTGAAGACTACAATAGGCATAAGTTACCACTTTACCTGAAAAACCTGACTATATCAATTATACATCTTTGTTGAACAGCATTTTTTCAATCTGTTTATTAGTCTTTGATTATGTGAAGTGTCCATATCACAAGTCTTACATTAATATAAACCTGTGATTTGCCTTACAGATGGAACTTCTACCCAGAGCTCCTTTTTAATTGTTCCTCATCAGTACAATATCACTAGCCAAATTTACTAACATCTTAAGTTACCGCTAAATTGTGAACTGCCCCCAAAATGGAGGACTCTGGTTTCTGTTCTGATCTCAGCCATGCCTATTTAGCAAAGATACATCGTGTGCATGTTTATAGACTGACTGCAGTTTAAGACACTGGGTGGAAATTCACTCAGTATCAGCGTATGAGCTTTGGATTCAGAGTTCTCTCTCTTTCACCTGATCTCCGGTCCTTCTTGCTCATGTCATCCAACACTCTCATCCTGCGCTGGTTCAGCTCTCGCACTCGGTCCAGCTGGAAGCTGTTTGCTGAGCCCAGGGAATAGCTGATCCTCTCTCCGTTGGGGGTCTTCACACCCTGAATAAAAGACATCCACAGCACTGTCACTCAGAACATCACAGTCGCACAGTCACTATCCAACAGACCCATGGATCTCAAAGTGCAGCCCGAGGACCACCAGGGGCCTGTGAACCATAGCCAAATGTGTCAGAATTATTTTTAAAAGATTTACTTACAGGAAATCATAACCCACCATTATCAGTGTGTAAAGGGGTCTCTGGCTGCAAAAAGCTTGAGACTCCTTGCAATACACTTTCTATATCAGTGAGTCGCGCTATAACCAGAAGCACTTACATCAGGAAAGTCTGTCCTCCTGGCTCGCCGTCTTCTCTCTCTAGCAGAGATTCGATCAGAGTGCGGTGTTATCGGGAAAGAATAACCGTTAGCGTCTGCAAAGCAACAAGAACAAGTTAATCAGCACTATATACAAACACCTTGCATTCAGAAAAATCCCAATTTAATGCGATGTTGCTTATAGTAAAAGCAGAAGGAATTAATTTCACATTTTTCATTAACAAGTGGTCATATGACTGGGAAGCTGAAATCAAGAGTTGTGATTTAATATTTATGGTTTTACATCAGGCTTGACTTGACTTTATGATTACACATCACAGAATAATCTGTGAAGATAATCATTTAAGACCAGCCTAAAACCAAGACACCTTCTGCAATCACTGAGAGAGACACTATTCAGCCTCAAAAGCGATTTAAAAAGACATAAGCCTGGTGAGGAGAGAGATTATAGAAAGCCCAGGGAAGAGCGTAAAACTACACTTTACCTCCATTTCTTGATTTTTATTTTTTTTTAATGATTTTTTAATAAAATCAGCTCACCAATAAAAGCACTCTCAGACTCTAACAGCGTGTTTCTCTCAGCCTCTTCGACACAGCTGTTCCTCTGTAGGTATAACCACATCAATAAAAATATAAGGTCAATAAACAGTTGTCAGGGAGAGAGGAAACACAGTGAGGTTAGTCTGAAAGACCACAGAAAAGTGGGTCGCACGGAAGCAGGTCAGCCCTGCAGCACTGCTCTCACTCACCCGACAAGGAGCAGGCTTCATGGGAGATGACAGGTCAAAGTAATCTAATATAAGAGAGACAAGTCAATACAAAGAGTGTGCGTGCGTGCGCATGTGTGTGCGTGCATGAAAACAAGACCTAAAGGACTGGGTGCTCAACTCTATTCATAAAGATATGGGGCTAAATTACATGGCTCCTTCAGGCATCAGGACAGGAAAAATAATCAACACTTCTAGATCAAGATTAATTGTTTATTCCTAGCTGGACATTTGAGCCTAGAATTAATATAGAATTGATAGCTTAATATTGTTTTTTTTTTAATATATATATGTGTTATAAAGCTAAGCAAACATTAAAATCAAATAACATGATGGGGATCAGCCCTTATCCACATCAGTCACCCATTAATTTCCTCTGTATAATGCGCGTTTGTTCATATGCGTGCATGTTTGCGTGTCTGTGTCCGACCGACGGCTCTGGCTCTTTGCATGTTGTTGAGTCTCCGCTTTTGCTCTCGGAGCAGAGCCTGCTGCTGCATCTCCAGGCTGGCCTCATCAGTGGGTGGTTCTGGATACACTTGCCTCACTTCTTCACGAGACTCTGTGTCTGCAAGAAATCCACACAAACAAGCATTTTCACACACACACACACACACACACACACACACACACACACACACAGGTCATCTCTGCTTTCTAGGTTCCATCATTGTGTGACTGACAGGGCGAGCAGCAGAGTTTGCTACATTCCTGCAGTTCACTTGTGTGAGATAACACTAACCAACCACAAACATCTTACACTGCCATGATATTTAGTGTTTCTGTTACTAAGCACAGAAAACAAACTATGAAACAGGACAAAAATACAGGACACTTCCATTTTTTAATTAAATTTTTCCTTCCTGTTAAAATTTGGGTTTGTGTAGAGCTTGTTAAAATGATGTGCTTTCCTGCACATACACATCCTGTATACACACACACACACATACACACATTATACATGCATATGGTGTGGGGGTTTCATGAGGATCAGTCAGAATATGTTAGGAGTCCACAGCTGAAAAAAGGGGTTGAGAACCACTGATTTAAGATTATTTTAACACGTAATGTGTGAGCCTGTTTATGTTTTGTTTAAAACAACTCAATAAAAAAGGCTGCTTTTAAGAATCGAGTTGATAATGAACTGATACCAACACCACTGCTACAAAACATCCCAGGAGCCTCATTTTTGAGGAGCAAAGGATTCCTAAATGTAAATGTATGATTGTAAGAAACATGGCTGGAAGTACACTTTACAGAGATCATGAATCCCTATTTGGTTTGGTGTCCTCATGAAGCTCTGTCTGTGTAATATTGGCCTCTATACATCACTATTCATCTGTATTTTACCTCTGTACTTGAGCTGGTTGAAGTCCTGCATGATCTGCTTGTTCAGTGGTCTGGTGTTTGAAGGTGGTCTCCCTACAGGCACCTGCATCCGCAGCCTGGCCATGTCAAAGGCGTTCAATAGAGGTTGCGCTCTGTGCCCACACACACGCGCACACACACACACACACACACACTAATTGATTATTTAATCATTAAAAACACTACAGTGCCATAGACATAGTACAAGGCGAGGCCCTTTCACTGTGGGATAGAAAAGAGGATTACACAGTGTAAGCTGATGTGAGTGTTTAGCAGGACTGCATCTGTCTCTCTCTCTCTTACACACACACACAAACACACACAGTCCACTAGCATACAAGGCTCTAGAAACCTTCTAACTTGCAACAACTCAAGGATGGTAACACACTTGTTACAGATCTAATTCTAAGGTTAAGTTAGAAATTAATAAGAAATTACCTTCATGTTTATGAACACAATCTTTATATGCCATAAAGTATGCCATGTAAACCAAATGTTAGCAAATGCACCGAGTGATATATTACCTGTTTTTCAAGGGAGTTTGTGTATCCTCTCTGTCTGACTGTAGTAGCTGCCCTTCAAGCCGCTTCTGCTCACTTCTGAGGTGTCTACGCAGAACTGACAACTCCCTGATCACACCCTGCTGTTCCTCTAAAACACAAACACACACACACGTTCATTTCACAATCTAAGCGAGGTTCTTCCACTGAATTAGTACTGTAGCTACATCACAGTAACTAAAAGAAATCCTTTGGCTCTTATTTTTTCCCCCCAAAGAGACGTGATTTTTTTTTGTGACATTCAGGAAATGTCCTTACAAGTTCTATAAATGAGTGGCAAATTTGAGAAGGTGATGCTATTTACCTGCTGCTCTGATCTGGTTCCTCCGTGCAGGAACAGGTGGGGACTGGGGAGTGGAAATAGTCCGAACCTGTGGAATCGCACACAGCACACTATCTAGCTTTTTCCTCATTCGTTTGTCAGTGACACCCCATCAGAAGGTAAGCTCTCTAATGACCGATTTTGTACAGGTTTGCTAGAATTAAATTCAAGCATTTTCCACTCGGTAGATAATCCTTCAGGGTACATTTGGCAAAAAAAAAAAAAAAAAACGATACACTTCAAGATAATTATACATGACAATATGTTCTTGCTGCTCTGGTATGTAACTTGGATTTAAGTTGAACCGGTTGCCAGGCTTAAAAGTTAATGAGCAGGTAATCAATTTTAGCTTTGTAGAAGGCACCTGTCACCTGCAAATATACTTTATGCCCAGTTCTTGAAAACATACCATTAGAAAATAAAGCACTTCTATGACTCTTCCATCACGAGTGCTGTGTTCATACATGACTTACAGAGAAAGCTGTAGCTGACCGTTGGCTGTCGACTGAAGGCGGTCTGGGAGGAATCTGTTGGCCCAGTCTCTTTTGTATTGCAGGGATGGGCGGTGAATGAGACCTGAAGTCCTTTGGGTTCACAAAACATTTTTCACCATCAGTACAACCACAGATGTGCCAGTAAATGCCAAACACTTACTGAGCGAATCATTGCACTGACCTGCTCCAGCCGGGCTAGCCTTTCCTGCTCGTACTGCTGCTTCAATGCCTCGTTCGCCTTCTCTTCTTCCTCCTTCCTCTTCTTTTCGGCCTCTTTGCGCCGCTCCTCAGCTTGCCGAATCATCTCCTGGTTTCTGGCGTTTTGCTGCAAAAGAAGAGGGCACTTGCTAGTTCAAAAACTAACTTGACATTGAAAAACAACTGCAAAGATTCTGAAACGTTCAGCATTACAACAAAGCAGTACATGCACTCAGTTAATATAATGTGTTAATGTCATATTTTTGGTTTCATGTGGAAGATTCCTAGGTGTTCGGTGTTAGTGAGAGAAGCAGGGGAACACACTTCCATTTCCTTGCGTCTTTCCTTCTCCTGCTCCTCCTCAAACTGCCTCTGCATGTGCGCTCTCTCTTCAGCCAGCCTCTTCTCCTCCTTCTCCTCCTCCAGCCTCAGCCTCTCTCTCCTCTCTGCCTCCATCCTCCGCTTCTCCTCTATCTGTTTTTGCCCAAAATTCCATGTCCATCAGAGGCAGTTTCAGAAGTGTACGGTGAATGTGGTGTATGGTGAATATGATGGGAAATGCTCTGTACCTGCTGTTTGAGACTTTCCTTGTATATCTCCTGCTCGCGGAGCTGCTGTGGTGTCGGGAGTTCACTGAACACGTTTCCTCGCGCGTGTGGTGAGGGCCGGGTGAAGGAGGAAACTGCAGGAGGAAATAATGGCTCACTAAAACACTTCAAATGCTTATGGCATTGGTGAGTACAGAAAACACATGGAATACTTAACTAGTTGCAAAATTATTAAACTCTTATAGGATTTTGTTTGTCAAATATCATTTAATCCACGCATAAAAATGACATCAAGCATTGAATCATTTATTCAAAGCACGACTTCAGCCAAAAAGGAAATAAACATTAATTTCCCCCTTTCTTCAAGCCAAGAACTGCTTGGTGTCTAATGTTTGCTTCTTCAGTTTTGCACTGGAGTTACAAGGCTAAAAGTTACTAAAAGTAAATGAAGCTTAAAGCTACCAGTTTAGCATCATGAAAAACTACATGCCTAAATCACACATTCATCTTTGCCAAGCTGTTCTCTATCTCAAATACATTTAAGTAGTTTCTGACACTGTAGGATGCCATGTGAGCTCAGTGTCTTCTGATCATCTTTATCTTTACTATTTATAGAACAGTAAGATCATTGAATCATTTCCTTTCACAACACAGCATCTGTCTCAGGTAGGAGATAGATACACTGTACATTTCATGTGATCTGTGTAACTGTATAGTTCATATTTGACTCTCTCTCTCTCTCTCTCTAAAAATTTTATATATAAAATATGATAATCACTAGCTAGCTTCACTAGCTATTCACCTACATCTGGGGTAAGGGAATAATTGTGCAAAAATGATCAAAGTATTCCTTTAAGATTGGATCTCACAGGGTTTGCACATGTATACCTTTGTTATCTGAAACTCTGTGTAAAGAAGAATCCTTATCCTCTGCTCTTGATGTAGCTCCAGTCCAATCCACCGATGCTATGGCTCTTCTGTTACGTGATTCTGGGTTCACATAGGCCTCCTCATTAGTCCTGTGCATACGCTTTAGATCACCTAGAAATGGATAAAGAAAGCGAATGCACTACTTCTTAGATTTACACGTAACAGAAAACAGGCCACAATCACTTCTCTGAGGTTTCAAACAACTTAGCAACAGAATCTTGCAGGAAATCTTACTTTGTTACCAAGAGCATGTCAGTATCAGTGATTACTCAGTGCTTTAATATCGAGTACTGAATTGTAAAAATGAAAACTGGATCAGCGCATCTCTAGCTGCTATACAACATAAAGGAAACTCCTTATATTACAGAATATCAGTAGAATTAAACTAATGGAAAAAACCAAATCAACAATAAGATACTTTAAAGATGTACATATACAGAGAGAACTTGGGAACCAGGAATCAGTGTGGCCTTACTGATGAGGTTTCCTCGGTCATCCCTAAGTGGAGCCCCAGCTCCTCCTCTTCCCCACGGCTCATAGGCTTTCATCTCTGCCTCCAGTTTAGCCTCGTACCGTTCCTTCTCCTCCTTCTCCCGTCTCCTCCTTTCCTGCCTCTCTTCAATCTGTGGCAGGAAACAACCATATCAGTTTCATAACGACTTAATATTTCTAAATTATTATTATTTTGACCCAAGAGGATAGACAAGCAAGGTAAGTTGATTATGCTAGTCTTAGCATGCCTCTGGGTTTTCCGTTACCTTACAAAAATGCTGACACCACTCCTGCCTGATCTCTTCCTGTCAAAACACTGTAATCATTAGACTGACTGGCTGGCTCCTCTTCTCCTGCCATCATAGTGCTCCAAAGGTGCTCAACATTTAGGATTTCAATACTACACTGACTGATCTGTAATGAGCTACATCCCTGCTCATAATGCTAATATGATCTGTCACAAAGAAATAAGGTGAAAAAAAGAATTGCTGAATTTGCAGACCTATGTACAGAAGCATGTCTTAGGTATTTTTAGATTTACAGGTAGCCTGGTTGTGCTTAGCCTGCAGTACAGTTCCAGATGCTAATACTTTATATTTTACCTGTTGTTTAAGTGCATCCTTGTAGCTTAGAACTTGGTCCTTGGGATGTTGTTGCCTATCAGAAGGATATGCTCCAGTCCCAATTCCAGAAGGATAAGTGCCATGCTGTGGAGCTGGTCTACAGAAACATTAGAGAGTGTTCTCATTTATAGGACAGAGAACAGAGGGGGAGTCATAAACCTTGTACTGATGTACAACTGGAAGTCTGCTGAACCATAAGAGTGGAAGAGTAACAATGTGGCTACAATATCTAAATTTTGGCCTTGATGCTGATGCCGCAGTAAATTTCACAATAAGTAGGGATACCGATATTATTTACTCATTCTCGTAGCCATAAAAAAAATGCTAAAATGATAACATCTTCTTCCAGGTAATGCTATGTGACGTAATCTTAGTGTATGGTACCAAGTTAATGAACAGATGACACAAAATGACAATGATCTGGATGCATTTCATGATCAACAACAATCAAAGCAGACTGCAAACACATCAAGAGGAGTAGGAGCTACAGGCTCTACAATACAAGTAACCTGATAAAACATATTAAATGTAAAACTCAGCACACGATACTAGCAGCAACCAACACTGCAGCAAACAGTAGCTAGGTGAGGAAAAACACGTCTACAGACAAAGCTATGTGAGTGAAAATAACACTTTCTGCTTTCAGACAGTAAGCTAAATAGACAAACTAAACTAATTCTTTCCTGCCTTTTTTAAAAATGTTTTAATTCCGTTTTACACCACTCTGCTACTTTTGTGCAAATACTCAAAAGCATCGGTCTTACAGCAAATAATAAGGCCAATGCTTTATGGTGGATTATTTTAGGCGGATTTTCAGTTGGAGGACCCCTGCTGAAAGTGGAGTTATTAAGACTAGGACAAATAAAACTGGCCTTTATTAAAAGGAACCTTCTTTGTAAAGATTATTAAGATAGTAAATGAATGAAATGTACAGCAAGTGGTTCAAAGACAGGATAAAGAGCACCTACTGTGCAAAGACTCCAGCGGGAGGCTGACGGACAGGTGTAAGTGCTCCGGCTGGGAGATTAGGTGATGGCTGCACTGCTGGAGGTCCATCTAACACAAACACACACATTAAAGACTGCATACCTTCTTAGGATGTACATAGTAACACACTAGTTGATGTGTAAATAAGGTTAAAGGTGGTTTGAAAATGTTAAAATAAAGCCTTCTAATACTAAAGATCTGCCACTTAACAGATATTTTACATTGACAGTTTCCACAAATATAAAACCAATAAAAATACACACACCTATAAAAACAAGTCTAGTCCTTTATTATTACTTCGTATGCCTCAAATAAACCTTAAATTATATTCTTCAACCAGGAAGAAAGCTATTGAAGAAAAACTATTTCAGACATTTGCCCTTGCTGTGACCTTGACCCTGTATTACAAAATCTCAATCAGTTCATCTGCTGGTTACAATGATAATTCCATATAAATCCAACACAAATTCAACCACTCATTATTGACATATAATCGCTCTAATGAGGATCTCAGATGGACACATGGACAACATGAAAATCATAATGCCTCCACCACCTAGGGGCAAATAAAGTTGAATTCCCCTTTAGTATATTTTGTCTACCTACTAATTTGGAAAGGTCTGCTAGAATTGTCACATATTAAATGGGCTATTAAAACATAAAATTTATTTAAAAAGCCAAATCAAAGTTAAAAACACTCACAGTAGGTGAGATTAGGGTCTAGGGGATTCCTGGCTCCATAGTAATAGTAGGCTTCATCGTATGGAGTGCTGTATGCCTCAGAGAGGGTGGGCGCCAGTGGAGGAGGAACTCTTGCAACTCTGAGATCACAGTGCGAAACAGTCCATAGAAACACAGTTTATAAACTCACAAATACAGTCTATAGATTAGATGAAATCCATACTGATTAAACTGGACCAGCACTGTGCCGTACCAGGTAAATATCTGTAAAATACATAAACGTGTGTTATAAAGATCACCTGGGGGCAACCATTTCTCCAATAGTTCCTGAGAGGTCTTTGTGAAAGTTTTCACTGAAGGCTGTGACGCCACTGTTCCCGACTCCAGTGCTCGCCGTGTTACCCAGGTGCCCCAGAGCGGCGCTGTATTCCAGAATAGGAGACTGGAAGGCCACACGGGGTCTCTCAGGCGGCTCTTTCTCCACTTCTTGTGACCTCTTGTCCACGTCTGCCCCGAGGGTGTCCAGTCCTATTCCGGGCTTGTAGGGCACATCCCGTCTCCTGCCTTCATGCTCCCTTCTTACAGCACCAAACTGCTTAATCCTGTCAGGCTGTGGGAGACCAGGCAGGTATACGGTCATATACTGAAACAAAAAGCATGTTGTATTAATATGGTTCTAATAAAATATTGTAAACACGAACAAAATGGGGTTCCAAAAAGCAGACCATGTTTATTCAGTTTGTATTATTAAAAAAAAAAAAAAAAAAAAAAAAAAAAAACAACCTGAGGCAAAAAATAAATACATAAATAAAATAATAATAATCTATAGTGGAATGTGCAGGAATGTGTTGCAATGAAAAATAGTTGAACAAAGCAAGCCTGCCATCTACTGTACAAAAAAAGAGCCACACATTTACCTGCTTCTGTTGGTGCTAAAAACACATCACAAGGCAGGTATCAGGCACCACATATCAACATTTACTTTCAGCTATTAAACACTTAATGTGCACAAATCAGTTCAGCAAATTAAGCCTTCAGATCAGATATATTAAACAACTGGCTTACAAAACTATTTTCACATCCCACTGGCACAATGTTTTAACTTGATTTGTATGCAAAGTCGCATGCTTTAGCAACTTTTTCGACTACAGCACACCAGACGTATAACAGATTGACTTCACAGACAGTGTAATGACTTGAATACCTCTTTCTCTGGATCAATAGCCCCTGTAGCAGCAACTCTCAATTCGAGCTCCTTTTCCCTACAAAATACAATTATCATCAAGAATAATATCATATGTCAAACATTTTCAGTCTTTTTCATTTTGCAGTGAATCAGTCATAATGCAGCTAAGGCAAATACAGATACACCTTATCACTTATTAAGCAAGAAAGCATTGATTTATCAGTTAAACCACATAGCCATAGCAGATGAACTAAAAACTAAATAAGATATTTGAGTGAAAAAACTGTTCGAATATGCGAACAAGAAGATAATTGCATGAGAGGCAGATAATTGTGTTAGAAATCTTCACGCAGCGCAATGCACCCACTTTCTCTTATTTCTCCGCTGTTCAGCCATTTGCTCCAGCAGCTCCTGTCTATAGCGCTCCTTCCTTCTCTGAACAGCCTCCTCACCCTCAGCAGCCCCTATTTAAGTAATTAAAAAATAAAGAACACACATTTTAAAGAAAAATCCAGCAAACGTATAGGTTTTAAAATCTAAATCCCAGCAGTGCATTTCAGCTATAGACAGTCAAACAGACATCACTCATCTATGCAGTCATATATAATCAGGTACGTCTTTATTAAAGAGGTGACGAAGCTACTAATCTTACCAATCATAAGTCCTGTAGCAAAATCTGTCATGTTCCTCTTGTTCGCAGCTCTGGTTTGTGCTGGTACAAGTGGACTGCAGGACAATCAGGAACCAAAAGCAAAAGCTGGTAAACCACAAGGACAGTCCAGTACACTTCACACTCTAATCTGCCTCAGATTGTGCCATGGCTCTACATCCCACACCCTACTCAAAGAAACACTTTGGAAAGGTCTGATCTGCAGCACTTCCCATCTTTCTAAAGATCGATGCTTCCAACCAGCAAGCTGCCTAATAAATCTTATCCATTCCTGCATGTTCTGGCTGACTGCATCTCTTTCGCTTATAGACACCCTGATCGAGATGAACAGAAAGCCTGACTAAAATATAAACTCAAAAACCCAGCATAAACAACAAATTCCTAAGTTTCCATCACAAGCAAAAGCAAAACAGAAGAGGATTTATTTGTGCATTGCCTCATTAACTACATAAATGCAATTTACTTTCACTCTTGCTTAAACCCCAACATTAGAAAATCCAATTACTGTAATTGCTCTAAATCAGTACTTGGCTTTAATCGGTGCCAGTGGAGTCCGTCTGTTTTCCTCTTGATGGTCCTCTTCATTAACAGAAGGAACCTCCAGTTCTCTTCTCTCCTGAGTTAACCTGTTCAGTAGGAATACAATCAGCTAAAGACAGTCAGGGAACTCTCATCCATGACCATGCAAATCAAACAGATTTAAAGAAATCACACATGAATGCAACAGAGGAACCATGTGTTTATTACTGCAACACACCTATCAGCTCTGTGTTGGAGTTTTCTGTGTCTCCTGCCAGCTAGCACAGACTCAGTTCGATGTTTTGGCCTCCTCTTTTGCAGGAGCTCAAGCTCCTCTTGTTCCTCCTCATCAGAGTTCAGCTCCTCCTCAGAGCTGTAGCGCTCCCTCCTGGACCTCCTGTGCCAGCGTTTGGGTATGTCCTCTGCACCTCTTCGCGCTGGCGTCAGGGCAGTGCTGGGCACAGGTTCAGTCGGGTTGTCCCTCTTGGAATACTGCACCCTCTCTGGACTCTTCCGTCCTCGTGGTTTTGGAGAAAACGATGGATGGTATGAAGTTGTGGACATGAAATAATCTTTTCCAAGGGCCTGGGGCCAGATAGACACGTTATTACTCAACATTGTAGTAATTAAACATTTAAAACAAGACAAAAAAAAAAAAAGAAATTGAAGACAATAAGGAGGGTGTTTCTGTATTGATGGTCAAGTTCATTTAGAAGACTGGAACCTTCAGACCCTCCTATTTTTTCCATTTGAAGATCTACACCATAATTTAGTCGTAATGAAACACTGTCAACTCAAACCTGTGGTGCATTTGAAGTTTTTCTTATCTTCTGTATTTCCTCGTCTCCTCTGAGTAACGGACTGTAGTCCTTAATCCTCTCATCTTGCAACTTGTCCTGATAAAATTAAAACACCTCAATTTTAAAACCACAAATAAGTGTAATAAATCATGACCTATTCTCATACCGGTTACTTTAGTAACATCATGAGCTAGAAATTATAGGTCAAGCTGAAGTTAAAGGTAACTTTCAAAAAAAGAAAAAAAAATCAGTTTAAGGAAGTGTAGACAACACATTAAAGCATAACAACATTCATGTAACATTATACAGTATACCTGAGCTATCAATTCACCTCAACAGTGAAGAATAGCAGTGTAGCAAACAGCAACAGACCCAAATGGCAGTGCATAGTGTTGCTACTGGACACCAAATCTCTTACAACATGTGTGAACAAACTCCAGTTCGTGTTAAACTCCTCACTCTATTGTGATAGGCTGGTGTTGCGTTATACATAATGTATTCGCTCCTTTGATTACCATCTCTACTGCAAACACGCGCACACGCACACACACACACACACACACACACACACACACACACAAATACACTCACTTTAGTAGATCTTCTCTCTCTTGTGGGCAGAGACAGTTTTTGTTGTTGAGAGAATGGCTCACTGATATCGACATTTTGTTTCTAGAATGTAAGACCAAAATAAATTCTTCATTATAACTTCAGAAAATGTAAGAAAGATTTAAATACATAAACGCATTTCTGAACTAGACTGCCTTATACTTTACACACAAGAATGAGGATACAAACCTCTTATATGAAAACTAATTCTAACTTCAGTTGTCATTATTGCAACTTATAAGACAGCGCATCTGACTGGACAGTGTGTGTGAATTAATTCTCTGTAATCCCAATCCCGTCTTTATCAGATGTACTTTTCTGCTCAAACAAATAACGTCTGCTTGAGCACTGCAGATTCCCATTGTGTAGTTGAGATTTCGGAGGTGTACACATTGTCTCCTCTACAAGCTATACTCTGTACTTCAAAAAAAAACAAAACAAAAAAAAAAAAAAACAGTTTATGCCCAAATCTCAACCACTCTATAATCTCACCTTTAGATTTGTACCCAGGAACTGCTGCTGTAATCATAAATACTGTCCTGTGCTTATTCCAGGACTATTTACAAAATGCTCATACTGAACACCTTTTCAACACACCTCGTATTGTTTGTCATTACTCTTCTACACAGATATCTTATGATTTCTAATCCCACCCAGAAGAGGAAGGGTTTCCTTTTGAGTCTGATTCCTCTCAATGTTTCTTCCTCATGTCATCTCAGGGAGATTTTTCTCACCACTGCCACATTTGATTTTCTCATTAGAGATCCAAATCTATATCTGGATTTCTGTAAGGCTGCTTTGTGACAATGTTTATGGTTAAAAGAGCTACACAAATAAAACAGAATCAAATATATATTTCCATAAAGCATTCTTTGTACTCTGAAACAAATATATTTACCCAGGTCTCCAAAGAAGTATAAATCAGTCTTACACTAGATCACTTCTGTTTTAGTCTCACTGGTGTGTGCATGCAGTGTTCCTTAGACACCGATGGAAACCTCACCTGGGCTTGTTAATGAGCTGATAAGCCAGATCACGTGTGGTAAAGCCAGGCAACACTAAATGTACCCTGCAGGGTACTGGATTATTCTAGATATAGATAGATACCTAGGCTCCAAATAGAGACTAGCAATTTCCCTGCTTTAGAACTTTTTATTCATTGGTCTGTCACCAGTTTCAGTAGGCGTGTTAGACCAGGACAATATTTCTCAGTCCTGGTCCTGGAATACAACCACCTACACATTTTCATGCTTTCTCTGCTGCCAACTCACCTGATTTAACTCATCTGACTACTGAGAATGTGAAGGACACTCTAGGAACAGAAATTAAAAAAACAACTGTGTATTTCTGTGTAACAAATTTAACTGTGCTAGACTCCAGCCACATGGCTTTGCTCGACTGGTATATTAAAAGCAGTCGACAGGATCAAGGGTCTACGGTGTGATCCTGAGCTTGGGTTACTCTCTCTGCATGTTCTCCTCGTGTCTGTGTGGGTTTCCTTCCACCTCACAAAACCATAGTTCAGAACAGTAGGTGGATGAATTACACTAAATTGCCCTTAGGTGTGAATGAGTGCCATGTGACGGACTGATGTCCCATTCAGGGTGTATCGCCACCTTCATGCCCGGTGTTACTGAGGCTGGCTCTGGATTCACCACAACCCTGACCAGGATACAGCGAGTACTAAGTTAAATGAATAAATGAATGATTAGCAGAAGCAGTGATCACCTCAGACACGTAGCGCCTGTAATCCAGACGAAGCTCTTCCTTCAGCCTTTGCTTCTTCCTCTCATACTCCTCTCCCAGCTGCAAACTTAAACCATATCCGTCATCTGACACCAAGAAAGAAGAAGAAATAAATAATAATCATTAAGAACTACATTTAGATAACATTGAATATTTATGTATTATTATACTGCTGGATTATGAGCCCACCTTTATTCTGTTTGGTCTGTGACGTGGTTTTGCCAGGAGGCTCAGTTTCCTCTGCATTTTGACCAAAGCTTGACTAAAGAGCAGCAAAATGAAAAAGAGGTTTCCATAAATATAATGCTTTATGGGTGAAATTAAATAAGATTTGAAAGATTTTTTTTTAACTCATTGAACCTGCTTTCATTTCCACCCATGTACACAAGGCTTCATCCCCAAAACTTAAGGTGGTTTAACTCAAGTTTGCAAGTTAACTCGAGTTACCATTAGCAAGGACTGTCATTATACCAAATTCTAGCACTCACAGACATTCAAGTGCTTGAAAGCAAAGTTACAACTCTGTAAACATGCAACATGCAACTTCTCCTCATAATGATTAATGTGAAGGGGCTTTGGGGAGCGTGTCTATAAAATAACTGACAGCAAGCCAATCCAAACACAAACACACATTCCGGACCGGAAGAAAGGTTTCCAAACTGTTTTTTTTTCCAGCTTCATAACAGACTTCTTCTGAGATAATGGCTTAAACTTTTTTTTACTAATAATTTCTACATATTTTGCCACATTATTCGTACTAGTAAGAAACGAAAAACATTGACTAATTGCACCTTTAATAAACCAGCGCGCGCGCGCACACACACACACACAGACACACACACACACAGGCGCGCGCGCGCTGACCTGAAGCTCTCCTGACCGGAATTCAATCAAACTACGTCACCTTCATTTCCATATAAGGCATGTATCCACTTTCTGTCACTATCTTCGGTTTTTCTTCGACAAAGTTGTCATTCCTGCCGGTTTCCATACTTCTCCCTCCTTGTTTGGTTTATTTATTTTCAGTATGCAGTGTGTTTAGAAGAAGTAAAGATGGTGAAAATGCTTGTTTGGGGAGCGCAGGGTCTGTAGCACGATAGCAACCGAACATAGCAAGTTTTTCTCGTCAGGCTCGAGAGTAGAAAAGCGGTCTCGTGAGGTTGCTTAGCAGCCTCCCAGCCAATCAGATTTCTAATTCAACAAGCATCACGACGGTATCCTGGCAACCGGAGAAGAGCAACCAGGCGCGCGCAACCCACGCTATCTTTACTTCATTTAAAAAGACACTCGATAACGGAGTCGGTGCGCGCGCGTAGCTTCTTTATCTAACTATTTAAACATAAGAGTCGACCATGAATGCTTCTTTAAACAAGAAAATGTTCCTGTACTTCGTCTTCGTTTGCTCAGCGTCCTGTGAATCAGTATAAATGAAGTATCTTGTGTTGTATTTTCGTTACCGCAGCTGTTTAACGTAAAAAGCCGCGATGTGCTAATGAGGCTTATCGGCATATCAAAATAAAAGTCTTATTTTGCAGCTTATTTTGGGAAATGAGTGAATAACACAAAATACATACAACGTATTGTGTTAATTGTGTGAACTTCTATCAGAGATTTAAGGCAATTTAAACACATTACGGGATCAAAGAACCCCTAATATATAGGAACATTTTTTGTAAAGCAATAAAAGAGTATTCACATGCTGATAAAACAATTTATGTAAGGAATAAAACATTGGATGTGTGCTATTATAGGAAACAGTTACCGTTACCACTCAGAGTGGTTAATGATAGTGTATTAGAGCAAGCACGTCAATATAAGATAATGGTTTATCTTGCAGTTGTTGGCACTTCTGTCAGAGCTGCTGTTATAGAAAAGTAACATAAAAACATCTTCTGACTAATCAGACGCACAAATTCAACACCTCTGTGGTAAAAGAGCAATTACTGATTTTTTTCATCGCTAATTCCGTAGTCATAAAAACAATCACATGGTTTGCTTAATGCAGCTTTATTGTCAGTTTAATCTGATACTGAGATGCCTGTGGGTTGGCCATTATTTTTACAATATGATTGAATAAAGTCCTGAAGAGCCATCGTGTGATCACGTGTCGATTTGGAATGGTGGACTTTTAATTTGAAAAAATCCTGTCCGCTTCCGCTTCTGCCAAGAGATTACTGCAGTACCTTAGAGTGGCGCTAGAGGGCGCGAGAGTCCTCAGTGAATTACAGTGAATGGACCTAAAGGACTAAATTGCTAGCGTTACTGTTTAATAATAGATTCACTTACTTTTCCTTCTAAAAAATGATGTGATATAAAAAACATTTAATTATCTTCTATACATATAAACAGATTTTAAATGTGCCTACTATACTGTTTGCAGTAGTGATTCAGTCACAGTCCGATAATGTAAACTCCAAACCCATAAAATATCTGGGGTAAAAGCTGAGCAAGTATAGGTCACTTCCGGTACAGACGGAAGTCTAGTCCTTACAACCGAGGCAGGTGTTGCCCTTTATTTTTTTCCCTACCTGTATTCCGGTAAATCCCGCCTCCTGCTTTATGATTGGTTACTAGTACATACGCACTATTCGTCCACCGATTGGACAGTGAAATTGCTAATAAGGTAAAACAACTGAGATAACTGAACATTACATGCACCGTATCTGGACTAAATATTAGATATTATCTACGTTTAGTGTTTATAAACAGGTAATTTACGGGGTTTGTCCTCACATACTATCCATATTAGACTAAACATATGTTATGAGGCAGAGTAAAATTAATAATAATATAAACGTTACCAGAGTTTGTGAGTTTTTTATCCGCATGGTTTTACATGGCTGAGAATTGAACACTCCAATCTGACCTGCCAATATGGCGGACGCGTTGACCCAGTCACTTGTAGTGCTATATGGTTGCTATGGTGATGTGAACACCTTGGTAGCTGTCCAATCAGCGGGCTTCTTTGAGTCCGAACTGCTCAGCCAATCCCAGAGGAGGAGGCGGGATATGTCGGAATACGGGTGGGACACAAATTCCGACAGCCGTGTTGATGTTGAAATGCTATTCAGCCGAGCGGATCTCTGAAACTGTCACCGATCGGAACCGAGCTTGCTGCTGTTCAGTCCATCAGCCGGTGAGGCGGCTCACTTCCTCTCCTGGGATCTTAAAAAAAAAATGGCGGCGGGTAGCGTCAACCCGTTTAACGCGAGCGACTCGGAGGAGGAAACGGAGCGGCGGAGACGCGACGGCGGTGACAGCGAGCAGCGCAGCCCGAGTGATGAGGCTCAAGGCCGGAGCCCAGGGCCCTTCTCCCCTCCGCCGCCTGACGCGGATCCCGGCTCGCTCTTGCTGTCCAGCAGCCGGACAGGCGCGGCCCCTGGGGCGGGCAGCGGCGCGGAGCCCCCGCGGGTGTCTGTGGACGCGATCGCGGCGCAGCTGCTCCGGGATCAGTACATCCTCACGGCCTTGGAGCTGCACACTGAGCTGCTGGAGGCCGGCAGGGAGCTGCCCAGGCTCCGCGATTACTTCTCCAACCCGGGCAACTTCGAGCGGCAGAGCGCCACACCACCCGCCTGCAAAGAGCAGGGACTCGGGCTCGGTGCTGCAGGAGCTCTGAGTAAGTGACACGCCTCGATCCGGCCTCGTTTATTCACTAATGTGGGAAATGTCAGCTCCTGAATCCCCACAGCCTCCCTGTCACCCATGCAGCAGACTTCTCAGGGTGCAGGGATCATCATTATACCCTGTGTAGTGCATGAAAACAGTGTACACTCCCTACACTTAGTAGGGTACAGTCCTGGATCACTACATAAGCTGTAGGAGTCAGATCTGTCTCGTGCACTTTATATGGAGCACAGAGACTCATCCAAGTGAACATTACCTTCATAGTGCACTAACAAAAAGATTCAAAAGATAATCTTAAATGTTTTCCTGTAAGACATCCAGGCCACTAGTGTACCCTCTTTTCTAGTGCACTTGTATAGGGAGTAGGGAGAAATCCCAAATGGCTTGCTGTTGGCCATATAGTGCACTACGTAGGCTGTATGAGCTGCATTTCATACCATATAAAGTGTGCTTATGATTGCTTTCTGTAAGTCTTAGGGCACTAATTGAGGTGCAAGTGTCAGTCTGGTCTAGTGCACTTTTATAAAGAGTAGTGAGACAAATCCCAAATGGCTTCCAGTTGGACATACAGTAAATATAGTGCACTACGTAGGGTGCGGCAGTCATTATTTCGTTCTCTTTGTAGTGCACTAATAAAAAGATTCGAAAGTGGACTTGCAAATGTTTTCCTAGAAGACATTTAGTCCACTAGTGAAAGAATCGTTGTTTCATCTTATCTAGTGCACTTGTATAGGGATTAAGGACGGGCCATATAGTACATACAGTATAGTGCACTACAGAGGGTGTACGAGCTGTCGTTTCACACACACTGTAGTGAACCTGTAAAAGGAAATTGAATCCGTAAAGGTTAACTATAAGTTCTAGGGCACTACGTGGGTGTAGGAGTCTAGTCCACTTAAACAAATCCCAAATGGCTTCCTGCTGGCGATATTGTACATATAGTGCACTACAAAGGGCACAGGAGTCGTTATTTCATTCACTTTATAGTTCAGAGTCAAAATCTGAATTTCAAAGACGTCTAGTGCCCTACGCAGGGTGTAGAAAATCTTATTTTATTCCCAAAATAGCTTCTTATTGGCCCCATAGTGGACTTTAAAGTGTGCAAGAGCCTTTATTTCATACCATTATATAAATAAGTCATGTTTAGTGTTTAGGGCACTATATAGAGTGTCTGATTAGTTATTTTATAGACTATGTAGTGCACTTATGTAGAGAGCAGGAAGGCAAATTGTAAGTGGTTTCCTGCTTGCTATATATTACACAGATCATTACAGAGTGTGCAGAAGCCATTGCTTCACACCCTATATAGTGCACATATAAAAGGAGCTGAATCTCTAATAGTTTTCTGTAAGTCCTAGGGCACTACATAAGCTGTAGGAGTCCTTCACATCTAGTGCACTTAAATAGGGTGTAGGAAGACAAACCTAAATGGCTTCTTTTTGGCCATATAGTGCCTATAGTTCACTTCATAGGGTGCAGGAGCTGATATTTTATAAAACGAGGTGAAAGCTGAATCTCAGATGTTTCCATATGACATATAGTGCACTACATGGGGTACTGGAAAGTGCACAAGCTATTATTTTATACCTTATATAGAGCAGTTATATAGGCAGTAGAGAGCTGAATTGGATTTAAAGTGCACTATGTAGGGTATAAAAGCCATTATTTGATGCCTAAGCCTTATAGTGCACTACACAGGGTGCAGAAGCCCTTGCTTCACATCATATGTAGTTCACTTATACAAGGAGATGAGAGCTGAATCTCCTTCAGGTTGTGTTTCATGTGTATGTATTGCTGATGATCACTGTGGAGTTTTCCCTCATTGATCCCAGCCATGCAGGTGCTGGATAAAAAGAAAAGGAAAGACGGTGCTGGTCATGTGATCGGTACGTAGCCACGTGCGATGAAAGAGTTGCAGTTTGTGCACTGTGTGGGACGCAATCGTCAGCTCTCTTTCCTAGTTGTCATTCTTCCTGCTGTGGCGTGTGTGTGATTATTCCTGATGGCGTGTCCTTCCCTGACTCTTGTTTACTTTTCACAGCATGGCTTTTGATTATTTCCACTAGCTTCTACTGTTACTGAGTTCTTGTCAAGGTTATGCATGCGATTGGAGTGTTTGACCCACAGCATACTTCAGTACGGGTGTAAGATAACGGCACACATGGTTGGGGTTCAGGTTTCCTCAAGTGCTGTGAAATACTCGCTAGATTAAAGTGTTTCTCAGTAAGGACAGTGCTACTCGGGCTACAAGTGGCCTACCAGTCTTTACAAATTGTGTGAAACTGTAAGTCTTTCTGTAATATAATAAAATGATGTCAATCATTTCCTCTTATTCTGGGAAATGGTCTGTGTGTGTGTGTGTTGAATCGTTTAGTTCTAACTCTAAGCTTTCTAGTACTTAGAAAAAAAAAACACAAGGTTAATTTTATCCTAAAATCTCGACTATTCACTACTGTTCTGGTGGTTTACCGGAAGTGACCTCATCAGCCGAGAACTTAGTGGCATTGCTGTTCCTACAGGAGAAGGAAACAAAATGCAAAAAAAAAAAATCATGCACTGCTTAACATTAATTTGAGTTTGCCACCCAAATGACTACTGACTGTACATATAGCGGACATATAGTCCACTACATAGTGTGTACTTCTCTTCTTTGTGCTCCTCTATGATGTGTGCTACACGGGTTGTAGGCTTCAGTTGTGTACACTGTATTCCACTCTGTCAGCTATATTACACTGTATCACTGTCTGTTGCCTGTGTTACACTGTCAGTGGTGATAAACTGTCAGCTGAGTTATACTGTGTTAGTGTAGTTACATTGTGTTTACCGTGTTATACCATGTCTTTCGTGTTAGACCTTGTGGCCGTGTTACAACATGTACAGTAGGATTAGGTATACAGTGTCATCCGTTTCACACTGTCAGCTGTGTTACACTGTGTCAGTGGTGTTACACTGTGTCAGTGGTGTTACTCTGTGTCAGTGGTGTTACTCTGTGTCAGTGGTGTTACTCTGTGTCAGTGGTGTTACACTATCAGCTGTGTTACACTGTCAGTAATGTTACACTGTCAGTAATGTTACACTGTGTCAGTAATGTTACACTGTCAGCTGTGTTACACTGTGTAGGCTGTGTTACACTGTGTCAGTGGTGTTACACTGTCAGCTGTGTTACACTGTGTCAGTAATGTTACACTGTGTCAGTAATGTTACACTGTGTCAGCTGTGTTACACTGTGTCAGCGGTGTTACACTGTGTCAGTAATGTTATACTGTCAGTAATGTTACACTGTGTCAGCTGTGTTACACTGTGTCAGTAATGTTATACTGTCAGCTGTGTTACACTGTGTCAGTAATGTTATACTGTCAGCTGTGTTACACTGTGTCAGTAATGTTACACTGTGTCAGCTGTGTTACACTGTGTCAGTAATGTTACACTGTGTCAGCTGTGTTACATTGTGTCAGTGGTGTTACACTGACACTAGTATAAGCTGCTCAAATGACTCCATACTGGACATAAAGTGCACTGCTTGGACTACATTTTCTCAGAGATGCTACATTTTAACAAGAGTTAGCTACACAAATGGCATCCTATTGGGCATGTAGTGCACAGCTGAGTGTAGTTTGCTTAGCTGGGCTGCTAGCTAAGAGGACTATATACGTCTTTTATGTATCATGACATGTAGTCTTCTCAGCGGTTACTAGCATTAGATGCGCAAGTGCCTCCATACCTGGATTTATAATGCAGTATAAAGATAGTTTTCTCAACTATGAGCATTGTCATTAGTGTTTTTTGCCCCTGTCCTTGCTGGACATATAGTGCACTACAAAACTGTGTTGTTCTCTTAGTCGGGCAACTAGCATTAGTCGGTCACATAACTTCCTACTAAATATATGGTCCACCACTATAGGTTGACTTCTCAGCTTTACTACCTGTCACTGCTGTTAGCTGTGCATTGCATAGGGTGTAGTCCTCTTAGCTGGGCTGCACCACCAATCTGTTAGAGGGCCACAGTGGCTGAATGTTTGCTCTTCTAATTGACCCTGTGTGTGCTTTGTGCATTGAAGCCAGGATCTTTTCACTTTTATTGTTACTAATGCATGCCACCTTCCCGTGAGACTGACACCCTGCTAAGGAGGAGCAGATGGCTCGCACTCCCAGCCACACTTCTTTTGTGTGGAGGAAATGTCTGCCAAAATGTCACTTAGAGCTGGAACAGGTTTAAAACGAACAGTACAGTAAAAGTAGAATAAATATGGATGGATAATTGCTTTGGGCATAAGAGGTGTATCTGCTGAACAAAGGTGGATTTTTTTTTTTTTTTTTTTATATTTCTGAATCATGTTGAATGTGATTAGGCTAGGATCTAAACCAGTTGCCTTGCTTTGGATAACAAATTTAGCTCGATGATACAACTGACTGTTAGTAAAAGACTTAACCATAGCTAGCTAATCTACCTAACTACCTTATCTAACTAGCTGTTTATAGAACATTTAATGATTTTTATTTTCTCTAGAAATTTCTCACACCATGTATGTTGTATCACGATATATGATTTGAAGTGAAAGTCATCGGGAGTCACTGTAATACATAGCATCCTAACAAATAACCACTGATTTCCTAAATACAGTTTTGTTTACTAAATACCCATAAGTAATGTTCACCAAACTGGGTCGAATTTCTTAAAGAATGCTCTTGAAAAGACTGCTGATTTAAAAAATAGTATTGTATAAAATATTTAATGTTGGAGAATGTCCCCAAAACAAGTTAGTTCCAGTTATCACGTACATTATAATTGCTATAAACTGTTGTCCTTCCATCAGCCTCTCCTAAAATAGTAAGTTAATAAGACAAGAAATGTGGTTTATGCCATTTTACTGAGAAACTGCAAACCCCTGCAGCTTTACCTCTGACTGTTACAAAGAGCTGACACTGGAGACTCCTTCCAAAAATGCTAAATAAACATCTCCTCACAGAAAACCATATAAACAATTACAGTGTTTTATATTATTTATAATATAAACTTTTTTTTTCTTTTTTTTTTTTAAATATTGTGGTCTGTTTTAACTGATGTGTCTCAGTTGGCAAGATTGCCTTTTTCTGACATCATTATCTTTACCAGCATTGCACAGCATTAAAGCTATAACGGTTTCACATTTCCATATCACAATGTACTGAAATATCTTATCACACATTTAATTCCACTTTAGCAGATAGAGAACAGAGATGTTGGTTTGAGAAACAGGTGAAAATTGTGCAGTATTTTTAGATGGGGATTTGCAGCTCGGCTGCATGAACGCTGTGCTCATAATGTGTGTCCTAATTGGATCATTTGTGCAGAGCAGCTGTGTGGTAGTCATCAAAGCAGGCTCATCTCTTGTGCTCTCCCCTCCTCCTGCTCATTTAGGGCTGAATCGTGCTATGTTGCATAGCACACACACTCTCTCTCACACACACACACACACAGCCAGGAGCAAATTTTAAGCAGCCCTCTATGGGGATTAATGAGATTTTGCTGAGATCTTGGCAGAGGTCCACCTGAAGGATAGAGGGAGATTTGCATTCTGGGTGTCGTAGTCTTCCAGGTTGTTCAGTCAGTCTAGCACTTTTCTTTCTCAGCTTTGGATGTGCATCCCAATAGAGACGATATGCCAAAAATATCAAATCATGATACATGCAGACATTTTTTATGATGTATCGCAATACAGTATATAGGTTTGCTAACCAACTGCCAGTAAAACAGTAATTTTGCAAAAAAAAAAAAAAAGAAACATGAAAAACTTTTATGTCTACAAAAAGAAATTACTTTAAAATAAAACATAAAAAATATATATGTAATTTTAATAAATTCTAACTTGAAAATAGCTGCTTCCAGTCAAAGTTTGTCATTGCTATTTTAAAAAAATGTTACAGAATCCTGTAATGTCAGAGAAAAGTATATTGTGGGATAATTTATCACAATATCAATATTATACTGTCATGTTGCCCAGCCCTAGTGTATCCTTAATTTGTTCAAGTGATTTATGCCTCACAATAACTTTCTTGCCCAACTTAAGCTAATCTGTGCTATAAGGGTCCTTAACTTCTTACACTGCTTAATTTCTTACACTGCTAATTTCTTAGCACTGTTTACACTGCTGTCACTGCTGTTACATGTAGCATAAGCAAAGCTGTTAGTGTTTTGTCACTGGTTGGTATATTTATCAGCTGTTTATGAATTTGACACAGACCTGAATAACAAATTAAAGGACATAATTCACCCATTTCACACACATTACCTTGGAATTGTAAGTGGTTTACACTCACTGTGTTTTACTTCACAGTCCTATCTCCTCAGCATTTGTGTTTTATTTTCTTCCTTGTGTCCCCGAACTGCTGAAGTCACCACTTCAGCACTCAGCAGCCAAATTCAGATAGGAAGTGTCAGACTATGTCTATTTGTGACCTGCTGCTTTGCTACTGACGTGACCTTGTTTTGACTTTAAAATGAGTTCAGATTATCTTTTGCTGGCAAAAGCAGCCAGTGGAATGTTTCAGGGACGGATGTTAGCTAAAGAGATGGCCTAAAATCTAACAATGCTAGGTGGCAATCTAAGCAGCAGGTTAAAACAAGGGTGTTAACTACTGGAAGCCATATTCTTAAATGTTCATATTATTCACTGTAAATATTAGCCAGCTAGATAATATGATCGAGCCTGACAGGATTTCTGAGAGGAATTTTAATATGCTTAAATGTTCTTATTATTCACTATTAATGTTAGCCAGCTAGCTACCATGAACTAACTTGACAAGATTTCTGAGAGGATATTTAAACCATATTCTTAAATGTTCATATTTTTCACTGTAAATGTTAGCCAGCTAGATAACATGAGTGAGCCTGACAGGATTTCTGAGAGGAATTTTAATATACTTCAATGGTCATATTATTCACTGTTAGCGTTAACTAGCTAGACAACTCGAGCTAGCTTGACAGGATTTCTGAGAGGAATTTTAAGCCATAGTCTTAAATGCTTCAGTTATTCACTGTAAATGTTAGCCAGCTAGATAACTTGAGCTAGCCTGACATGAGTTCTGAGAGAAATTTGTAAGTATAACATTCATAAATATTCATAATGTTTATTGATGGTCACCAGGATAACATAAGCTAATCTGACAGGAACTGTGAAAGGACTTATTCATAAATGTTCATAATCGTCACTCCTGATGCTAGCTAGCTGGCCTTAATAAGCTAACTTGACAGGGCATTTTAGAAAACTGTTTTGAATGCAATCATAAAACTATGTCTACTCAGAAATGCTTGATATGGCCTTATTCATATATCAAAGTGCAAATTTTATTAGCCAGTTAGTTAACATGATTAAACTTGACATGATGTCTTAGAGAGAGCTAAAGGAAGAACGCTCTTGAGTTGTTCATTTTTGGTAGAAATGTATAGTTGAGTTACTATTTTCATATGTAACGTATATAGT
The DNA here is from genome assembly GCF_027358585.1 of Pangasianodon hypophthalmus. NCBI lineage: Eukaryota > Metazoa > Chordata > Actinopteri > Siluriformes > Pangasiidae > Pangasianodon > Pangasianodon hypophthalmus. The sequence continues at coordinate 16,436,963 of NC_069731.1, read as the reverse complement.
AGGAAAACCTGGTGGGCTACATCAGTCACCGTGTGACTAAAGCCCTCTTTCAAGAGATTTCCATGATGATATATTATTTCCATAATACGGTATACGATTGTTCCTCCTCTCATTAAAGAAGACAAGAGGCATAACGCAGTGAATGCTTCTGTTAATATGTGTTTTGAATTAATATTTTCGTATGAACTGAACTTTTGTGAATGAGCTACCAGGCTAAACAGGAGGTGAAAAGGAATTGCATGGTGCACCTGAAAACAACTGGTACAGTTGATTCAAAACACATGTTCATTACACTTCGCAGGGCACAATCGCACAAACCTACAAACACTGCAGACAATTTGGAAATACCAATCAGCCTACAGCGCGTCTCTTTGGACGAGAGGGACGAGAGTACCCGGAAGAAACCCCCGAAGTACGGGGAGAAAATGCAAGATCCGTGTACGCAGGGTGGAGGCAGGATTCGAACCCCCAACCCTGGAGCTGTGAGGCAGCAGTGCGAATCACTAAGCCACCATGCCCCCTTGTTCAGTACAATAGTATCTGGGTTTTAGATTCTGAGAGCAGTGCATTACAATAACACCCTGAGACAGATTTGCACAGGGCTTCTATCTGACATGCCAGCTGATATTGCGATTCAGGTCACACCTACAGATAAATTTGCCAACACTATGACGTCAAGTCAACAACACTTTTTTATCAGTGCTGTGGTGAAGACAGTCATTTTCATATATATATCAACTTTCATAATCAGAGTCCATCTCATCTCAGTGTCTCACTTGGACAGTCTTGTTTTTAAAAAAATGCCTCTGTCATGGGAGCATCAGACTGGTGATAGCATCACTGCAGCTTCAGGTTCAACCTCTGTCATATCTTGCTTATTGATTACTCCTTATCTTTCTGTGGTACTAAAGGTAATAATAGGTTATAAATGTAGTAGTAAGTGTTCAGTCCAAGTAGGCTATCAGGAAAAAAAAGCTCTTGTGTTGCAGGAGTGGGTATTTCACGGGTAAGCTTAGAATTTATTCTAAGTTAGGTTAATTTATTCCTGCTGGTTATTTGTTTTGGATTGGGATGGGCTGGAAAAAAGTGTAACCAGAGGACCCTTTAATCAATACTTTGGACATCATTACAAGAAGACGTGTTGCTTCATCGTTTATGAGGATATGCTTGTGAATCATTTGTAGCTTGTTGAGAAATGTAGGAGTGAATAAATTGCCAGAGCTCATCACTAAGGCCATGGTTCAGAGTGTTACTGTGTTTCACCAAGAAAATGACACTTAAAGGAAACTGGTGAAATGTCAAACATGCATGATTTTCTATTTGTAGCTGATCAACCAAAGCCAGTCTGTCATGTTTGTAGTTTTATAATGGACCTACAAGGCTACTGTAAATAATGATTATGGAAGTCTATTTCACCCAAAATCATTTTCTATAATAATTGCCTTAGATCACATCCAGTTCACTGGTAATCTCGCACAAACATATTGTCATGGTTTAGGACAATACACTCAGCACACTTACTGAAATCTTATTTTGCACAACTTAGCATCCTTTGCCCTCCCAAATTCGTTATCTGAAACAATTGTATAAAGATATGAAGTATGCAGTTTGTGTTTATGGAATGTACATTCCTTAGTTTTTAGCTACATTAGCCACGTAGCTACACAGGAAAGCTAAAGAAGCAAACACAGGGCAGAAAACATATATTGGATTACTGACTAGGTTTGGCATTAGGGGAAAATTATGTTCATTGAATTGGTTTTTTTTGCCAGCTGTTTTTATAGTTTGTGTTTGGTTATGAATGTAGATGACAATACGTAGACAGGAGGAGTGAGTGACAGAGAGAGAGATGCTGATGTAACTGAATTTTCCCTCTTTGCAGATCGGGCTGGCAGCATCAGCACACTGGACTCGTTGGATTTCACACGGTACTCAGACGACGGGAACAGGGAGTCGGACGAGAGGGTGGCGGGTAAGTGCAGCGAGTAAGGGAACAAGCGCAGTAGTGCAGGACCCATTGTGGTCATCAAAAGCCAGATGAGAAGGCGAATTCTGTGTTTAGCTCTGTGATTTGGTCACTCAAGGATTGCTCATTTTCCAGAAATTTATGGCAACCCTTTTTAAGATGCCACAAATATTTACTGGTGTCTGTTTTTTCTTTTATTCGGATCTGTCCATGAAGTCAGTGACCTATATTATTGTTATAGTCACTATAAAATATCTTGCCTAGTCCTGCAGGGAACATTAGTGCTTCTCCGTTCCTGGTCATGTGATGCTCAGTTGTTCTGAATAATGATGAGGCCATCGGCAGCGTGCTTCACTGAACACATTCAGTTCAAGCCTCATTCAGCTCAGTGTACTACGAATCCATGGAGAGGCCTAAATTCCAATGAAAAACATTTAACAGGATTATTAAATTCACAGAATCTTGCTCGATCGATGCTTTTACTGGTTGGGTTTCTCTTTCTATGGGCGATGCGTTTAACTTGTGATCTAACAGGTAATTTGGGAAGTCAAATTATGTTCTCATCCCCTCCATATTAGTGGTGGGAGATATGGCAAAAAAAATATCATATCACAATAGTTGAAGATGCTTTTACGCTAAACAGTATGTATTACAATATTCAGTTTTCTTGTAATGCACTTCAAAACAGAACGAATAGTCATAATATTTAACAAAAAAAAACTTAACCGGCTATAAACATGTATATGGAAACATTTGTTTGTGCAATCTAGTGATTTATATAATAACTGTGCCAGGCTTATGTATACAGTGGGAGGAAATATGAAGCGTCCAGGATCATGTACACTTCACTTCGCTGCACGTAGTGCAAATCTTGTATAAGACCAGAGCAATGTACAAAACTACTGCTTCACTAGGTCGATAGGACAACTCGATACAGTAAATACACCCAGAACAATGCGTTGTGATAAACCTGATATCATTTGTCATTGAGCTCTGTACTCTTATAATTGATCTTACTTCTTATTTTGGTTTTATCAACAGTTTATAACTCTTCCTCTGCCTTGCAGTTGCTCCTTAACAAATACTTGGCTAGTTTGCTGTACTTTTTCTTAATTAAGTTCTTGACTAAAAAGCCAAGGATTACAACTGAGCGAGACTGGCATATGCTGGAACTGAAACATATTTGCCACATGATTTATGAGAAAGTATTCTCCAATGGCACAATAACCAATCTGATCAGGATATTACACAACATTTTACTGTGTAGCACCAAGAATCAAGTTGAGGCCTGAATGGGGTGCAGCATAAACATACAGAAACTGAGAGCTTTGTGTTATTATTATTTAGTATTTCTTTACACTTTTTCACATTCTAGTGAGAGTCTTGTATAAGCAGATCCAATTTTAAAGCCTTATTTAAATTATTGTTAATTATTCTTTTAGACCAAAACCCTATTTTTCACACATACAGCATAGCAAATAACAACTGTATATTCTTCCTTTGAAAGAATGAACTCAATAAAATGATTTTGGGATGATATTAGGATTGTAAATTGTATATGTAGAACTTAGTTTGTCATTTGGAAGTAGAGGGATTTAGGAACCTTGCAGCAGAGAAAGCCTGTCTATTGTCAAAGTAGCGTCTGGACACTTGCAGCCAATTTTCCTAATCCAGCAGCCCTGGCTGTCTGACCTGGGGTTTTCTGGCTTTCTGATGAGTCCCAACACCAGTTTTGTTTTTTTTTTCTCCTTGCTGTGTTGAACCATCCAGGCTAGCATCCCTTCGCCACTTATTTTTGCTTGCTTTTAAGTTTTGCCATTCGTTCAGTCTGGATCCTGTGCTCTCCTGATCTGCAGAGGAATTCTTACTCAAGAGAGAGAAATACCACTAGGACGAGGAAGAATGCCTCCTGAGTACACTGTCGAACACAGTCCCAACCCATATAGCTTTCAGCTTTCGTAATAGGTTCCTTAATACCATCCTGAAGTAAGTACTGGTTTAAGGAAGCTCTAGCTTTTACTCCAGGCCTGAGCGTTCTCTGCAGATCTTCAGTGCACAGGTATGCCAAGTGTCTTCTCCTCTTCATGCTTCTTCTCCCAGTGCTTTTTCTCAGAAAAGGCTGCTGTAGCAAGATTGCTGCAGACTCCGGCAGATCTTACACATCATATCGGGAAAATGTGCGATGCTACAATAAATCCTGCTCAGAATTAAATGCATGTTATTCATAAATGTGTACTATAGGAGATATTGTCATAGGAAAAGCAGAGTATTTTCTGGATTAATTGAACAGTTTAACAAAGAAATGAAAAGTTGGAAGAGTTGACTTGTCAGTTTGTGCTAAACTGTCATGCCCTTCATATGCCCCATCTCCACCAACAAGTTGCTAGTACTGGTGCTGGAAGAGCCAACTTTTCTTTTTTAAGAAGCGACCCGGGTTTTTGACCAGATTAAGAGCTGGATTGTTCAGTAACCGAATATGGCGGTTTATGAATGAACGGCGTACACAGTAGCAGGGGTGTAGGTTTTTACAAGTAGTACCTCTGTCCTTATGGACATATTTTATATTCAAAGGTTCCTGAACTATTGTTTAATGCAGGGGTCATCAACTGGTGGACTGCAGTTCGGATACAGTCCTAGCAGAGTGTTTCAGCGGATCGAACGGAGTGCCAGAAAATACTGCAGCAGAGCAAAACTGGTCATGGTTCAATGACTTTTAAACACTAACCATCATGGGAAAGAGTTTCCACAGTCTAACAGATTTAAAAAATGTTTTTTTTACCATGTCTGATCTGATTTGTGAAGTGATGATGGCTTGTTTGACTTTTTGTTGACATAAACAGAAAGTTTAAAGATGACTGGATGGAGAAGTATGTGTTTGTTCCCCACTTCAAGTTCAAAACAAGTCTCATCTCTTCAGAAACAGAGCTCTAATCAAAAGGGGTAACACGAAGCGTCATTACGAATTAAAACCTAACCACTTTGAATTGTCTTATTTATAAACATGAACTAAATATTAATGATTAGGCATTAAAAGCTAAGTATGGTTACAACCTTTTGTTACAACTTTAGTTGTTAAGTTTAGTAGAGATAGTCAATTAAAATTTTGTAAATTTATTTTACACATGTATCGGTATAGAGAGAAATTAAAATACATTTTTTAATGCTTGTAGCTTTTTATTCAGAGAGTGTAGCTGCTCTTAGAAAAGTTGCAATATTAATTTTGCTTACTTTATTTTTTGCAGCAGTTGCTTTTAGACCCTTCCTCACGGCACACGTCTTAATTTAATGATGGTCATATTACTAACTCGAGATGCTCGAGCGTCTGATATCATTGTTTCTTGAAAAAAAAAAAAATTTAGTAAACATGTGAAAAAAGGTTCCAGATTAGGCATCAGCCCCATTAGGTGGTAAAGGGCTATGCTTGTGGAGTTCTTATTTTAAAACATCTTAAGCAAAGTGGATACGAGCTCTGTGATAACGATGAAAATGCTTTTTCTTGCCATTTGAAGCTCTAGTTCTGTAAAAATCCTGGGTCAGACAGCAGATAGCTGAATCATATTTTTATTTAATAAAAAAAAAATAAATAAAACCCCAATGCTGCGTTTGAAATTTTGCCAGCTGTCCCAGCAATCTCTGCTGCATGCGTTCATTAGATCCATAGTGTGCATGTCCCTGTTTCGGTTCTGCTTCAGTTTTTTCTTACAAATCTTGTATTTTATTTCTTTCTTCATCTGTTTTTCATTGCCATACTTTGTTCTTTTGGTTGTGCCTTTCTCTTGGTTGGATGCTTGTGTGTGGGTGTTTGTGTGTGTGTGTGTGTGTGTGTGTGTGTGTGTTTGCGTGTGGTGACCCACCCCCTCCCTCGGTCCAGTTCTGGAGTTTGAACTACGGAAAGCCAAGGAGACCATTCAGGCTCTGCGCAACAACCTGACTCAGGCTGCAGGTGGCGTACTTTACAGCTTCTCACACACTTCGGTGTTTACTGCTGTAGGAGCCTGACTCGCTCCTGAGGGCAGTGTGTCCATTCAGATGCCAATTGTCTTTCTGTCTCTGTCTCTGTCTCTGTCTCTCTCTCTCTCTCTCTCTCTTTCTCTCTCTTTTATACTTAGAGTGTGAAATCCCCTCCCAAGAGCGCAAAAACTACAAATCCAGTCCTGAAATTCAGGTCAGCCTCTTTACTGTCAATATTGAAAGGATTAGATTTAAGCCAAATTTTATTACGTTTTCCATAATTTGCTTGCTTTGAAAAAATAAATCCAACCCCACCTGCAATTTAGCAGGTCTAACTGATATTTTTCCACTCTAGGAACCCATCCGCCCCCTGGAGAAACGAGCCTTAAATTTTTTAGTGAACGAGTATTTATTAAAAAATGAATACAAGCTGTCATCCATCACCTTCTCTGATGAAAATGATGATCAGGTAATGTTTAAAGCTTATTTATGTATCTAGGCATGTGCCAATAATCTGCAGGGGCTTAAGTATTCACCGCCCTTGAACTTTTCCACATTTTCTAGTGTTGAAAAATGGACCTGGATAATATAGTAAGCAAAAAAAAAAGTTGTGATTGCAAAAGTATTCATCCTCCATTACTGTTAAACCTCTAAATTAGTTCTGGTGCAAGAACACAAGCCACATAGTTGAATGTAGTCGACCTGTGTGCAATTAAAGTATCATATTATTTCTGTATTTATTAAATTTAATGATGCTCTGTAGGATGTTAAACATTTACAATATTTTTTTATAAGCAAACCATGATTGATACTTTTCCAGAACTTTGTCCTGGACCTGTTTTGATAGCTTCTTGGTTGTCTGGGTTCTTCCAGGAACAGATGTATTTCTGTTATGATCATGTGACACTATAATTTCATACAGATCAACACAATTCAGCTGATTATGTGATTTCTGATGGCACCAGAATTAAATTAGGGGTTTCACAACAATAGTGGTGAATACTGATGGACAACAAGACAACTTTTACTTTTTTAAATGTGAAAAAATGGCAAACTATATACATTTTTTCTACCCACTTCAGTATTATAGGATATTTTGTGTAGATTGATGACGTATTATTCTAATGTGGTCCATTACAGTTTCAAGATCTAACACTACACAATGTGGAAAAGCTCAGGGGGCTGAATAATTATGCAAGCCACTGTATAATATGATGTATCATAATAATCAATACTAAAATAATTATGGAAAATAACACTACCCCTGCATTCAAATTCAGAGAAGACTGCCAAGCTAGTTTGCATTTTTGGGCAGCGTTAGAGCAGCTTTGAAGTTTTATTACACAGGACAAATTTGAAGGCAGCATAATATATTCTTCTTGCTAATATTCCTTTTTTTAAGTGTATATATATATATATATATATATATATATATATATATATATATATATATATATATATATATATATATATATATATATATATATATATATAACTGTTACAGTATGTTAAGCAATCTCGATTATATATAAATCTAATGTCTAATGTTCACACATGCCTATAGGTACTTGGTCATGTTTACTCGTTTGCAATATCACTGCAGTCTTCGTGACATCTTCATGACCTCAGAAGTGTGTGTTTCTGTTTATTGTGTGTGTAGGATTTTGAGTTGTGGGATGACGTGGGCTTGAACATTCCCAAACCTCCCGACCTGCTGCAGCTCTACAGAAACTGTGGCAGCAGCCAACATTCGCGACAGGAAACTGTAGATGTAGCTGTCGGCGTTGACGCTAGCGACCTGCCAGTGGACTACATTACCCAGGAGCCTGTGCAGAAGAACGAGACCATACAGGTACCTTGATGGATTTGATTTGTTTTATGAATCGGATAAGAAGGTGACAAGTTACCAGATTTCTGGTTATTGTACTTTGTCTGCACTGAGAACTGAGCAAAATGGCATTTATAACCTTTTTCATGTTGTTTGAGCTGCACCACACTTACACTGAGATTATAGGAACCAAATTCAGGTAGGAACTAACAGTTGGTAGACTATAATCCAGGTACCTGCACAAGCCAGACATATTTGCCCAAAAAGACGTCCTTGCGCATTTTAAATATCAGCATTGCATGTCAATCAGCATATCTCATCTGCATATACACAACACAATGTGATTACGCACTAATTCAGCACCAGTTAAAACAATATTGCATGAGTGCATTACACACTGATACACTTAATATATCTTATAACAGATTCATTGTAAGATAGCATGTACATTTAGACATATATTAGTCGACTTTGATCCAGTGTTTTTATTTACACCCATTATTTTTATATAATTACCCAGATTCTGTCCTTATGATACCAAAGCCCCTGTGTGTGTCGTCGCTCTGGAAGCCTTTTCCGTCCAAGCACATTTAAAGATTTAATATTTCCTTATAAATGGCAGAAATCAGTGAGCTGAGGAGTGTGTTTGACGGCTTTTGCCTGCAAATGACCTATATGTAACATGTAATCAAAAACTCTGAATTAAGAGTCTGAATGCTTTTGAATAATTGATTATATGCATACTTCATTTTGAATTTTCATTGTTAAACCGCACCGTTAAGCATGAAATTCAGTTTCAGATTTTAGATAGCTGTTTTGCAAACTACACGATTCAATTACAGTGTAAAGTTGAATTTCAGATGGTATGGTAAAATTCCAAATACTAACATTCAGATTCAGATTTTTGCATTTAATTTCAAATTTTCATATTTCTAATGGTATGATTCTAACTCTATAACAGTAAAGCAGATTGGAGAAAATCCCAATGCATTATGCAGTGCTTCTCGTACATAATATATGTCAGAATGCATACAGCAGTGCTGAGTAATGCATTTAAATATTCTGTGTTTTGGGAAAAGTCAGTTACAGAGCATCGCATGCTTTTGTTACATCCGTTTGTCTCTTAAAAACATCTCCCACAATGCATTGCACCTAGGAATGGCTGCAAACGCATGTGCGACACTGTAATTACGCCATAATATAATGTGCGTGTGCGTGTGTATGTGTGTATTTATATATATATATATATATATATATATATATATATATATATATATATATATATATATACACAGACACACACACACACACACATATATATATATATATATATATATATATATATATATATATATATATATATATATATATATATATATATATATATATATGTTCATAACTTTACATTTGCCTTGCAGAATCTGCAAAATTTTAATAACAAAAAAGAGGGATCAATGCATATTGTTTTTTATTTAGTACTGCCCTAAATAAGCTCTTTCACATAACAGATATTTACATATAGTCCACAAGACACAATAATAACTGAATTTACCCAAATGAACCAGTTCAGAAGTTTACATACGCTTGATTCTTAATACTGTGTGTTGTTACCTGGATGATCAACGACGGTTTTTATGTTTTGTGATAGATGTTCATGAGTCCCTTGTTTGTCCTGAACAATTAAACTGCCCGCTGTTCTTCAAAAAAATCCTCCAGGTCCCGCACATTATTTGATTTTCCAGCATCTTCTGCATATTTGACCCCTTTCCAACAGCAGCTATATGATGTTGAGATCCATCTTTTCACACTGAGGACAGTTGAGGAGCTCATACACAACTGATTCTCAAGAAGAAATTATTATTATTTTGTCTTCTGGGAAACGTATATATCTTATGTAGCTTCTGAAAAGCAGTACTAAATGAAAAAGTTGTAAGAAATAAGACCTTTAAACAAAATAATATATAAAAATAATAATATAAAGATAATATAAACTACACACACACATATTGATTGATTGGAATGATTATAGTACTAGAAATAAAGATAATTTGCAAAGGCACATGAAACTGTAATTATATTATAATAGGAGCCTACAGCCATATTAGCTCTGGTTAGTTTATGTGCCTAGTCATTTCACTAGGGAGCAAGACAGCAGAAGGAAACTAATCATTCTCTGATAAATAAACCTGTGCCTTGTTTTGGGAATGTTGAGCAAACAGGATTATGTTCCAGCGGAATTAAATCATGTACACTGCATGGCTGTCCTACCGTGAGATCTGGAGATGTGCCACACTGCAGTTTAGTTTCAGCTGTAGTCTGACATACCTCATGTGTAGCTTTCAAAAGTGTGAGGTGATGAATAAAACATTAACGGTGTTCCTTTTCTCTCCTCATTTCCTATACATGAACTTACACACACTCAGGAGTTCTCGTAGGATATGAATGTTTTTCAGAGCTAGCTGGATTTCCACGAGTACCACATTTCTTGTGTAAATGCTCCTGTGAATGATTTCCGAATAAATTAGTTTGCTTGATAAAAGAGCTCCATTTTTTAATAATATATATATATATATATATATATATATATATATATATATATATATATATATATATATATGTATATATATATAAATATAAATATTTAATATCAGCCGTTTCTTCCTCTACAAAGTCATTAGACAACTGGCATTTTACTACGTAACTAAGTATTGTAAAATGGCGAATAAATAGATTTTGTCGAACCTGTGACCTAGTCTGCAATCTTCATTAGTCAGCATATCAGCAAATACTGTTATCATCTTTGGTTTCTGTTTGTTTCCTGTTTTTAGTGTGTCAAGGCAGAGCATGTAACAGCATCACTGTGAAATTAATTACAGGGGTGAGAAAGATGAGCTGGATAAATAGGGCAGGGCGAGACCCTTTAAATCACATTTAACATTAGTTAGTATGTAGAGTACCATTGTGCTAAAGACATTGTGCTGTACATTGTGCTGTTATACTGTATATACACTATATGGTCAAAAGTTTGTGGACACCTGCCCATCACACCCGTATGTGCTTTTCAGATTCCAGATTTAGTCCCCCTTTGCTGTTATATTAACCTCCACTCTTCAGGGAAGGTTTTCCACTAGATTGTGGAGTGTGGCTGTGGCAACTTGTGTCCTTTCAGTCACAAGAGCATTAGTGAGGTCAGGCACTAATGTCTGATGTCGGGTGAGGAGGCCTGGTGTGCATTTGCCATTCCAATTCATCCCGAAGGTGTTCAGCGGGGTTGAGGTCAAGGCTCTGTGCAGTCCGCTTGAGATCTTCCACTCCAACCTTGGCAAACTATATCTTCATAGCCTTCCTGTCAGCTCGAACTAGTCTGGCTATTCTCCTTTGACCTCTCCCATCAACGAGGTGTTTTCTGCCTGCAGAAATGCCGCTTACTGGATGTTTTTTGTTCTTCACTCCATTCTGTGTAAACTCTAGAGATTGAAAACCCCAGGAGATCAGCAGTTTCTGAAATACTCAAACCAGCCCATCTGGTACCAACAACCATGCCACGGTCAAAGTCACTGAGAACACACTTTTTCTTAATTCTGATGTTTGATGTGAACATTAACTAAAGCTCTTAACCTGCATCTACATGATCTTATTCATTGTGCTACTGACATCTGGGTAGATGTGGATTATTTTGTGCATATACATATATTTGTGCATTCTGTGGTTCAGTGGTTCTCCAAGTGGGGTCTATGAGTTTTTTTTTTTTGGTAGAAATCGCAATCCACCATTATTAAGTTATTACACTTATTATTGAGTTATTATAGGTATTAACCGATTTAACTGGGTTTAATCCCATTACATCGGCCTATAAATAAAGTCAGCTTAGACCTTAATGTGAGCTGTCTATGGAAAGTTCAGCAATACAGAAGTCCTGGGGCTACAGTAATATTCAGAATATTATGGTACACATTTGATAAATGTGCCTAATATTTGCATAGTTGGATTATGGTCATAAAATAAAGTTGTATTGAGGGGTCCATTAAATTTATTTCACCATTAAAGGGCTCCCTGGCTGCTAAAAGTTTTGCTGAAGCCTTGCTGTCTAATATATTTCTCTCTTTCTCTCTCTCTCTCTCTCTCTCGGTGTCAGCAGTCGGAGGTGGTGCAGGAGCTGGAGTACCAGATCAGCCTGCTGAACAGTGAGAAAAAGAGTCTAGCTGAGCAAATAAAGAAATTACAGAGGTGAGTGATGAACAGGATGAACGTCATGAAGTTTTATGGAATAAAAAATGCCCCATTGCTTTCCCCTTCTCTCCCATGCAAGCTCAGATAAATCAGCCTCAGTCCTGTGGTTATTACTGTGTCCAATTATTGCAGCAACATACTTTGGTTGATTGAGCGACTTGCAAGATAACTATGCTCCAGAAATAATTTACATAATAAACTCTAATTGTGGGATTATGTGATTTCTCAGTGAGATCCAGGGTCTGCAGAGGAACATGGTGGTCCCTCCGGTAGCCCTGGTGGAGTGTGGGGAGTCAGAGTCACGGCTTCAGCGTGAGCAAGGTCTCCTGGATAACGGCCAGTATCTGGACATACGAGGAGTCACAGAGCTTGACGCTAATGCAGACTCCAAATCTAGCAGTAACACTACCACTAACACCAGCGCCACCACGATTACCACTACTGCCACTGCTGCTGAGAATTCCTCTTCATCTACACCCAACCACAGCAAGTTTAAAAGCCCTGACCAGCACAGCAAAGGCCCTGTACAGTTTGACCAACCAAACAGGTGACACACATCCCACTTAAGAACAATATACACTTTTATTACACTCATATATCATAGCCTGATTACAACCACACCACGCCTTATTTGCTTTTGATTTGCTCTGGTGGTTTTATGGTAAATGTTTTTTGTACTCCGCACTTTTTTTTTGTGCTAGACAAAACTGAATGGTCTGAATCTTTTGTTTTTTTCGTTTCTTTTCATTACAAAGCAGACAAACACCACTGATCTAGTGCACCATTATCAGTATTATGTCTGGACTGGCTACATGTGGATGTTATGTAAAGAATAAAACACGACAAGACATGATGTAGGAAAATGATCAACAACAGGGCTTCATGTTGAACCGTTACTCTGAAGTTGATTTTTTTTTTATTTTTATAAAAGTATGTCCCTGAAATGCTTTATTCCTTTTATACAACAGCAGATTTCCAGCGATTATAATTTTTTATTTATTAATGAACAGCACAAAAACACATTTTATCCATTTATAGTTGCATTTAAAGTTTTTAACGTTACTGTGAGACAAGTTATTCCCTGTTGTCAGTTATAAACCTTTTTCCTTCCCTAGCCTCTGTTTTAGGGTTTTATTGTGGAGAAAAATAGTAAAAAGTGGTGCAACACAACCTGTTTTTCATTTTGACCACTGGGTGTCACCACTGCACTGAGTGAATCAGATTCATGTTCCGGTGCCCAGTTCACAGATGTTCTCGGTCTCTGTGTATTCCATACATCATCACTTCACACATCCTCTCAGGATTACATGCTGGATGCTGACTGTTTTGGCTCTGTAGTGGCTAGGGAACAATTAACACATAGCCGGAGAGCGTAATAGAAGCCTGAGGAAGCCTGTAAAAGCATGCTTTGTGTGTTCTTTGCAGAAAGCTGTCTCCGGCCTTCCACCAAGCACTTTTGTCCTTCTGTCGAATGTCTGCTGACAGCAGGCTTGGCTCTGAGGTGAGCATGCTCCAGTTACACACAACCACACCTACTCCATGTACAGAGCAACTCTCCTCAAAAGACCACCTGACACTTCTGTTATTGGGCATTCATGCAGACACACACACACACACATACACACACACACGGTCCTCAGAAATCCAACATTTCTGACAAATTAAACAGGAATGCATGAAGGCTCTTTGATATCAGATAGCATTATTGTGAATAGCTTTTGTTTACTGCATGTTTGCTTATGATATTCTTGTGATTTAACAATAGTAATGAGACGTATAATTATTATATAACAAAAAAACTAACTACAGTAAATGCTAGTTTCTCAGTTTGCTAGAGAATTGGCATATGTAGGTCGAAGCTGTTGGCCAAGTTGATTTTATTTATTTATTTATTTATTTTAACTCTGAAGAAGTCAGGCACGTACATGTCTTGGGTGTGGGCTTTCCGCACCACCTCCTGCTCCACTTGCGTCACCTGCACAGCTCTTTCTGAAAATGAAAGAGGCCTGAACGGTTGTAGGCACCCCTGGGAAAAGCCCTTAATGTGTACAAAATCTGATAATTTAACTTTGTTTAATTAGTTGATAAAAAATGAGATCGGTTCAGTAGCATTTATTGTTAAGCGATCATAATTGAACTTTGAAGTGATTCAAGTGATTTCACATGTAAAATTGTTGCATTGTTCCAAGTTGCGTTCAATACTGTGGAATGTCTGTGTTAGTTCCTGTTATCATTTACGTCATAGCAGCTATAAAGAAATTTTCCCTCATCAACCTCAAAAAAAAAAAAAAAGGCAGATTATCCTTTTACCATGAAAATGCAAAGCCTTCTGTCCTGAAGAAGACTTTCCAATGGCGGAAAACGTATTTGCAGCTTTACCTCTGACCATTACAAAGTGCTGACACTGGACATTCCTTCCATAAATGTAAAATAAATAAATGTCTCCATATAGAAAGCTTCGCCATATCAACAATTACACGTTTTTTTTTCTAAAAGACGTATATGTGAAAGTCCACTGTACAATTTCTGTGTAAGTTGTTACTATAGAAATGATAAAATATAAGAACAAGTGCATTAATATAAAACTTGCAGACGAAATGAAATGATCCCCACCGCTATCACATGACTATATGTCCTGGTGATAAAGATCCCCCCAAAAAACAAACAAACAAACAAACAAAAATGTTAAAAGTGTGATGGAAAGAAATGAAATGTTTGGCATTGGCTGAATCTCTGATTTCTTGTACTTTATGTACTGCGGGCGTGTGTTAACAGTGTATTGCTTTGTCAGGTGTCACGTATCGCTGACAGTGAGGAGAGCGTGATGCTGATGCTGGGCCGCTGTCTGCCTCACATTGTCCCCAATGTCCTGCTTGCCAAGCGTGAGGTACGCACACGCACGCACAAACACACACCCACACAAACACTTCTCTCTTTTCATGGGCAACACCATGCTGCTGTCGTTGTTTTGCTGTCTTCAGTTTGAATTCGGCACTGACTGGACTGTGTTTTCATTTTCTTTCACTAATTCTCATCTCTTGTCCCCTGTCTTCCACTTCTGCGTTGATTTTTATTTTTTTTTTGCATTTGCTCATTTATTCTCCCGCTTTGGTGCATGCCTCTCTGCTGCATTAGAGAATGGTTGTGCATCTGTGTCAGGTGAGTGGAACACATATGCACGCTGCTATGCCAGTCCGCCTCTCTCCCTGTGTGTGCGTGTGCGCGTGTGTGTGCGCGTGTGTGTGTGTGTGCGCGTGTGCGCGTGTGCGTGTGTGCGCGTGTGTGCGCGCGTGTGTGCGCGTGTGTGCGCGTGTGTGTGCGTGCGTGTGCGCGTGTGTGTGCGTGCGTGTGCACGTGTGTGTGCGTGCGTGTGCGTGCGCGTGAGACCACTGACCTTTTAGTTGCCTTTATTTGTCTTTGGCTGCAGTGTGGTCAACAATATTTGTCAATTAATTGCCATGTTTTATGTTACCCAGAGACATTTTAATCATTAAAAGGAGGCGTGGCCTATTAGTCATGGTGAAGTAAGTATGGTCACTGTGCCTGCCAGTCACAACAAAAGAGGCGTGTCCTCTGTACCTGTCAGTCCCAATTGAGGAGACATGGCCTTTGTGAAGGAGGTGTGGCCTCTGTGTCAATCTCAGTGAAGCAGGTGTGGTTTCTGGGCCTAAAAGTCCTAGTGAAGGAGGTGTGGCTTCTGCATCAATCTCAGTGCAGGAGGTGTGGTCTCTGGGGCTGGGAATCTTAGTAATGAGTTGTGGCTAAGCTAATTGAACACTGAGTCACACTGAGTAACATTAAATACAATAAGTTGCATTGTATTGACTCATTGGCTTCTTTAAATGTGTTGAATTGTTCAACATTGTGATATGTTGTGGGATATTTTTTTTTGTTTTATTTTTTTGCAGTACCGGTGTTATTCGCTGACATGTTTAATTTCCCAAATCAATATATACAGTACTGTGCAAAAGTCTTAGGCACATGCAAAGAAATGCTGTAGAGCAAAGATACCTTCAAAAGTAATTAAATTAAATGTTTCTACATTAAAAGAAAATACTATAAAGAGCAGTAAACAGTAATAAATAAAACAAAGTCAATATTTGGTGTGCCGATCCTTCGCTTAAAAAACAATAGATACAGTAGTTTCAGGTATAATGTGTGCAGTTTTATAAGGAAATGAGCTGTAAGTGTTACTGAGCATCTTGCAGAAGCAGCCACGGTTCTTCTGGAGACTTTGACTGTCACACTTGCTTCTTATTTTTGCAGCAAATCCCAGCAGCCTTCATTCTGTTTTTTTGTCTGAAAAGTGGTCTCTTATGTAATATGCTGCTTTCTTTACTGACATATAAACATTTTTCTGTAACATTTAATTTTGTGCTGGAAAACTAATGTTTGGAAATCTAAAAAGATTTTGTACTGAATCGATAATGCGGAAGTCATAAAATGTAAATCCATAACAAAGCTCGCACTAAAAAAAATAGGGTGCCTAAGACTTTTGCACAGTACTGTATGTTAGGGGAGGTTTGTCATTGAAAGAATGATTGTTTGTGGTAATGAGAAAGTTTGCATATGATGTTTTGTGCACTTGTTGCCAGCAAAACATCACTCACAGGTCCATATTAATGATGCCAGTCATTCAGTTAACATTCGCTCATGTTCATTTCTCCTTTCCCTTCTAGACAGTTAAATCGTTTAAAGGACATTCACAAAACAGCTAGTCATGCATACATGCACACAGTCTTTCACACACACAAACACACACGTCTGTCACACCTGCTGGGTACATGCCACCTCTGCCTCCTAGGCCTCTGCTTTGCATAGTGGCGTTCTCAGCCAAGTAGAGGCAAACAACGCAGGAGGGAGTGGGAAGGAGAAATTTCCTCATTCATGCCCTCATTTAGTGGACTTTGAGCTTTGTCTGTTAATCTCAACTGTCCAACTTATGTTCCTAATATTCAGTTCCAAGTGCTTAACTGCCTGACGCACACACACTCTCAGACACGCCCTCAAGGTCTGTGATATGGCACCCGGTACAGAACAATGGGCTATTAAGTGTTAGTTGCACACCTGTCTGCTCTACTGCAGTTACAGGTTTTTAATTCTTCAGCCCACATTATTGCAGAGATAATGACTACGAGCATTTGGCAAGTGTTAATAATAAAAAAAAAAAAAAAACTTGAGTTACTGATTACCACATAGTAAGCAAAAGTGAGCATTGAGGGAAATGCCAACTATGAAACACATCTAAAATGAAATTCTGAACATCCAGCAAACAGCACACACCATTCGCTTAAAATTGTTATGATGGTATATATTTCAATCAACACATCAGGCTTACTGTATATAATTGTCTTTCTTACCAAGGAACATGGTTGGTGTCTGGTGTTTGAGCTAGTCAGAGAAAATTATAGCTTATATATATAGTTACATATCTATCTATATATTTATATATATATATATGTGAGAGAGAGGGAGAGAGAGAGAGGGCAGATATCACAGCTGAACACTATACTAGTGATTATATTATTATTAGTAATAAAATGATAACTTTTCTTCACTGATGCATGCAGAAAGAGCAGAACTAGGTATCGGTGAGTAATGTGCATACAGTATGTCAGCGTCCTGTCGTGATATTCCCAGCTGCCGGGCTCGACTGAGTCATCTGATATTCCAGCAATTATATGCATTTCTGTGTAACTGTGCGTTTTCATTGGAAATGCTTTGATTTGGCAATTCAGCCTGCAAGTAGTCACATCTGTCAAAGGATAATTTATCCTGCTGTCTTGGGGGAATTGGCATGTTTGCCTCTGTCAATTAGTGTGACGCTAGCTATTCACAGATATCTGTCTTTTCATGTCTTTTCAACTAATCCAATCTAATCATGAGCCAAACCTAGACTAGATCGGTGTAGATTGGACAAGCTGTCCAGTTTAGGTGAGTCTGTGCCCACTGTAGGCTGACTGCAGGCCACCTCAATGTTTGACGTGTTGTGTATTGTGAGATACTTTTCTGCTCACCACGGTTGTAAAGAGTGATTCTGTGTTATTATAGTCTTCCTGTTGACGCGAACCAGTCTAGCCATTCTCCTCTGACCTCTCTCATGAATAAGGTGTTTCTTCCTGCAGAACTGGATGTTTTTTGTTTTTCACACGAATTCTGTTTAAACTCTAGAGATTGTTGTGTGTGAAAATCCCAGGAGATCAGTTGCATTTTTCCAAAATACTCAAGCCTATCTTGCATCAACAACCATGCCACAGTCAAAGTCACTGAGATCACATGTTTTTCCCCATTCTGATGTTTGATGTGAACATTAACTGAAGCTCTTGACCTGTATCTTCATGTTTTTATTCATTGTGCTGCTGCCACTTGATTGGCTGATTGACTGGATAATGAATGGGCTGGCGTTCCTAATGAACTGCTCGGTGACAGTAGAATGGCAATTGATTTTCTCATGTCACATAAGGAGAATAATCCTCAGTTGCCGAGGAGCATATCTGTTTATACTGCTTCTTTTTTTTTCCATCATTTTACTGCTCTATGCAGTAGTTACTTATACACCCAATGTTTTTACAGTCAGTTCTGCATTCTTAAGATTACAGACACCTGTATAATGTTAAGCAACCTTGTTCCTCAATGGCAAGGTTTGTATTGCTGTTTTACAATCTTATCTTGAGAACTATTCTACAGTTACATGCGATACTGTCCTATATACCAGGGGTCATCAACTGGCCGTAGTTCAGAGACTCCAGGTTTCTAAACATGCACCGTATCGGCTTTTGTAGCAGATCCTTTATTCAGTTTTATCCATTCACATGCATTTATTTAAATTATTTAGCTAAAGGCAGCTCTTCCAACCCGAGACTAGCTACAGGGCTTTAGGTCAGAAAGAAAACATAGTGTGTGAATGCGAATGGGCAAAGAAGTATGCGCTTTTCCTCCTCTTCCAGCTCAAAACAGATGTCTCATCTGTTCAGGGTTTGTGGCACTAAGCAAAAATGGTAATGTGACGTGCTGGTGTGAAAAAGAAAAACTCACTTCAAAAGAGAGATTAAAAAAAACAGGCTGGTGAGTATATGATTTTTTATAGCTGTTAGAACATAATTGATAACAGGAACTAAGTTGTTTTGCCAGCGTTTTACAACATTAAATGAAACTGGACTCCCAAGTGATGAGAAGCATTCTTTCTTTAGTCAGGAGATTGTGAGTTTGAATCGCAATGATGATGCAGCCATACTTGGCTGAGACTCCAAGAGAGAGACAGAGCATATTTGTCTGGGCTGTCAGGGTGGGAGGGATTGCGTTACTGTCTCTCCTCTCAATCACAGTGACACCAGACATCTGTGAGCTCATGTATGTGGAAGAGGGTAGATAGCACTTTGCTCTGAGAGTGCTATGCTGCCCTGTGATGAAAAGATACACTTTGTAATCTGCTGTTGTGTGATAGGGGAGAGATCGGTAATTGGCAAATGACCAGATTGGGAGAAAATAGGGGGAAAAAATAATAATGTAGCCGTAAATCAGGTACAACATGTTGTTCGTCAATAAATTAAAATGGTTATTATTGACAAATTGCTATGGTATAATAAACAACTTATGATAATCAACTTTGCATCAGGTATGGCGGCGTCACATGACCCCACCGTTGATTAATTTCCTATAACAGCACACCACAGAGTGTTTTAGAATGTACTTACATTCAGGATGAAAAATGCCAGCTTTTTATCATGGACAGTTTAACTATAAGGGTCACCTTTGCAACCTAAACATTTGTTCTTTGTTGCATTGATTTTGCAGATATTTTTGCACACTATATTTAGTCTTGTGCAATTTTTTGTGTGGTTCATGAGTAGAAATATTTCTCTACAATCCAATACTATATAATTGTAAATGTCTGAGTGTACATTAGTTTTACAGTGTTTTTTTTTTTGCAGTGTTTTTACAGTGTTTGTCTTCGCAGCTTGAATGACTTATTTTGATCTAAGACGTCTGTTTCCAGTCATGGATTTAAGTGTTTTTAAATCTTCAATCTTGACACTGTGTTCATGTGGAGTGCTGTACTGCATAATAAAGTAGTGAGCTAAGCTAAGCCATATGCTCAGCCTTGCATATTTATGATAAGTGTCACTTCCCTTCCCCTTTTTTGTTGTCTGCCTGGAGCTTACAGTTGCTCCTATTGCAGAAAACTTCCGCACATCAACGTGTGGATCAGGGCCAAATAAAATGTTTCATAAGGGCCTGTGTGCATGCCCCCCTCTTCCTGGTGCTAGACGCCATGACTTGTAACTTGGTTCAAAGGGAAGTAAGTAGCATAGCTGGACTCTGATGCATAAGGCCAGAAAGGGGGGAGGGGGGTGTCTGGAGCTCTTGGCAGGTGAAAATGTACCGTCAAAGTGAAGGAAATAAAAGAGGAGTATGAATAAACAGGCAAGGCGTCAATCTGCCTGAAGTCTCGCCGCAGATTTGTTTAACTTTCCTGTTTTCATGTCTTCATCAGCTTTGTTTATTTACGACCCTGCCCTAAAGGTGTGTGCTCTGTGAACCAAACATTGTTTGATAGGGATCAATCTCAAGAAAACACCAATGTAGTGTTTTCTCTTTTTAGTGCGACCCCAAAACTGAACTAATGCGTCATAAGTAACCACTGCATGACCATAAGGAGGCCAAGTTTGTGACATAATGATGGGATTTTTATGATTATGACCAGCAGATGAATATAGAAACCATTTAAAAAGCAGTCAAAAAAGCTATGCTAATATTTGTCCATGCTCTCAAGAGGACAGAAATATTGCTGTATTTTTACTACACACACCCAAATGAACACTTTCAGACCTTCTCCTTTGTGCTGAAGGCGAGCCCTGTGTTGTTCCCTGTATCCTTGACCCCTGTTTGCCAGAGTGTCCTGTTACTTCCCTCCGAAGGTGCGAGTGTGTTTACAGGTGTGGGAGTCGGAGTGTTATATTTATTTTAATCTCACACCTGCATTTGTGTTTGTTTGTGTTGTAGGAGCTCATTCCACTCATCCTGTGCACAGCCTGCCTCCACCCCGAGCCCAAAGAGAGAGACCAACTACTGCACATCCTCTTCAACCTCATCAAGAGACCTGACGATGAGCAGAGGTGTGTGTGTTTGTGTGAGTGTGTAGGTACAGTGTGGAGTCCAGTTTCAAGGAGTGTTGTCCAGCTTCGCTCATCTGGAGCCTGATCTTTTTGCTCATTCTTTTTGGCAATAGATGGCATAAAGATCATTGGTGAACAACAAGTTGCAAGTCTTGCTACAGATTCTCAATCAGACTGACGTCTGAGTTTTGACTGGGCCATTGCAATACATTCAGTTTCTTGGTTTTGAACCACTACAGAGTATCTTAGGCAGTGCGCTTCGGATCCTCTAGGAAGGTGAACCTCAGCCCCAGTCTCAAGTCTCTTGCATACTGGAACAGGTTTTCTTTTTTTTTCTTAGGATTGCCCTGTATTTTTCTCCATCCAACTCACCCTCAATTCTGACCGGTCTCCCAGTCCCTGCTGATTAAAAACATTCCCACAGTATGATGCTGCCACCACCATGCTTCACACTGGGGACGGTGTTCTCAGGCTGATGCGCAGCAAATGCTTATTGACAGACTTCCTTTAGACTTCCCAGTTTTTATCTTTTCTCAGTACATGGAAGCGAGATGAAATTCTTGTCTGTAGTAAACCCTCATATGCTACAAATGTTATTGGGTTGAAGAATCGCTGGAGGTTTCCTTTAACACCCATTATATTACCTCATTTTACTACAAGTTTGCTTTATTTGCTCACAAATCCAGGTAATTTAAAAGCAAGCTTGTCCTTGACCTTGGTATCATACAATATTTTGCTAATTTGAACTAGCGTGATCTGCATCATGGACACTTCAAAATAAAAATTCACCCTACGTTCCATTCATGATGCAGCTCCTTATGAAAATAGCGCTTCTCTACTGTTTAGGTAAACTGTATTATTATTCTTAAGACAAGTGTTTTTAAGGTTTCTTATTTTGATTGGATTAGATGGCGGTATTTTATGTCATTCATAGCAAAACCTATAATGAATGATGAATATCTTTAAAAAAAACTTAGCTAGCTAGCCAGCAATAATAACATCACTCCTTAATACAAACCTCTGATAGTTTTTAAAGAAACAGGTTATATTTTTTAGAGCCATCAACTGTCTGTAATACAGGTTTACTGATCTAAATGGAGTTGTATATGAGTCTAAATGAAAAATGCAGAGCTGTAGAGCTCCATTCTAGCAGAGGGTGGGGCTAATTTCTGGCCCAGAAAACTGTAAGTAGCAGTTTCAAATGAAGCCACTAGTCAGAAGGATTGCATGGCAAAATTGTTAATCTCAGTATTTCCAATGTATCTATGAAATTATGTGATTATTACAGGTTTAGAATCTCTTTGAAAAGTTACAGAGTGAACCTTTATATACAGTGCTTTATATAGGCGAGGCAAATTTATTTATGTAGCACATTTTATACACAAAGTCAAAAAAAAGGTCTGGTGCATATCGGAGATCTTCTGGCAGCTGGTTCCAGCTTTGAGCAGTGTTTAAGCTAAATTCTGCCTCACCATGCTTGGTCCTAGCTAGCTAGTAGGTTTGCTTTCTTCAAGTAAATCCGATGTGTACAGTATGTATATTATTGCAGGGAGCTTACTACTGGAATATTAAGATCCCTTAGGCGAACTGAGTAAAAGATGCAATATCAACAAAAAAAATGATGAGTAAGCACCTCACTTCCCAGTATTTCCCAGTTCCCGACTACACCCCACTCATTACTCATTGCGCTCGTGTTTAGGATGTGTTCGGTCAAGCTCTTCACTTACTCTTAAAGAGCAGACTAACTGCTCTAGAGCTTCACTGCAATTACTTGTACTGTAGGAAATGCAGAAGTACACTTAATATAAAGTGGTATCAAGGCTGTTTTTAGCATAACTTTCATTTCTGTGGTGGTTGCCTCTAACACTCCACCATTGTTTCTTTACCTCCTTCAGACAAATGATCCTTATGGGCTGTGTGGCTTTTGCACGGCATGTGGGCCCAACGCGGGTGGAGGTGGAACTTTTACCACAGTGCTGGGAACAGGTCGGCTCTTTCACCCCTAAGCCACACACACACAAACATACACTGTAGTGTATAAGTGATAAATTTGGCTCTGCTCTTCAGTGTAGCATTTTGAATAAAACAATCAGCCCTTTAATTAAACCTGTCATTGCTGAATGTCAGCTTTAATTTGAGGGTATATGCATCCATTTTGCCACCAACCCCACTGTGCTGCAGTTCAGACACAAAACAACACAAATTGTTATTTCTATAAATAGTTACATACACCACCAGTCATAGGTTTTTGAACATGTGGAGTTTATCTTTTATTACAATTTAATCACTATTATAGGCACAGACCTAAAAAAAAATTGATAAAGAATTGCAATGAAAGCTAAATCTTATTAACCGCTCACTCTCAGATCCTAATCAGTGTTTTATTAAATGGCCAATTTGAAATCTGTTATGTAACAGAAGTTGAAATGCAATGCAAGAAAAACAGTTATACCTTTATAACCCTATATAACTATATAACTTATCCTATAGTTATATAAACCTATATAAACCTATCCTATAATTCATTCATCTACATGACATTTTTATCATTTAGAATGCAAAGGAAATGTTAATTTAAACAGAGTGCTCCCACACGAGGACCAGACAAACGGACCTCACAAGTTGTTTTCTTCTGCTCACATTTGATTCTCATAAATATGAGAAAAACAGACACAGTGCACTCGTTACAGATGTGTAACATCCCGTTTGGTCATCAAAGCTTGTTCGATACTCATAGTCATACTAACGCCCTCTGAGAGTTTGTTCTTAGCCATAAACGCCCTTGTAGTATAATTTAATTGTGAGTGTACACCTGTTTATCTTAGCGACACCACAAAACAGTAATTTTCAGCGCCATCACTGGCTTTGGCAATAAGACGATCGGTCTTGTGAGGGGGAAGCTGGTAAACACACTGAAGGGAAAGCAATCATGTGGTCAGCCCATGGACTCACTCTATCATATTGTGTCTTCTTTGACTTGGCTGGTTTTGTGTGTGTGTGTGTGTGTGTGTGTGTGTGTGTGTGTATGTTCAGATAAACCACAAGTACCCAGAGAGGAGGCTGCTGGTGGCGGAGTCTTGTGGAGCGCTGGCCCCGTATCTGCCGGTAAGACTCATTCGTCTTACTGGCAAGACTACATCACACCCAGGATGTCATCGAATCCATCATCGAGTCCCATTTAATACTTTTAAGAATGTTCCTGTTGGCACGAACACGTATACAACGCACTTTGTCAAAATTGTGTAAATCATATTGATGTGTTTGCGTCTATAGTATAATATGTTCGCAAAATATTAATGTACTTGCTTTAAACAACAAAGTTGTGTAACTTTAAAGCACAGCTCCATCGCTCTCTTTAGAAAGAGATGAAGCAAGGGCAACACTATCACAGGCGGCCGAAGAGCATTGTGGGTAATATAGGAAACCTTTAACCAAAGTGAAAACAGACCAACAAAAAGTTTAAACTAAAAAATCAATTCTGAATTTCATTACAGAGTAAATCTTGGATGCCGTTAAGACTGCACGTTGATTATAAAGACGAAGATGCCATTAAGTCATTCAAGCTGGAAGTTTCCTTTATGTTCGGGGGGGACTATTATTAGTTGGATAATTTCCAATTTTCCTTTTTCCAGTTTTGGAAAACAAGCCCTAGGTTCCAAATTTCACTATGTAAAAGTGATTCCCAGTTGACCAAGATGGTTACCTTCATAGCCTTACAGTTTCCCGTCTTCAAATTTCGATTTTATTTGTGTAGCACTTTTAACAATGGATACAACATTGTCACAAAGCAGTACAGAAATATATAAATTCAAGATATAAATAAATTTATGAATTTATTCCTAATGAGCATGCCAGAGGTGATTGTGACAAGGAAAAACTCCCTGAGACGACATGAAGAAGAAACCTTGAGAGGAACCAGACTCAAAAGGGAACTCATCCTCATAACTCATCCTCCTTCTTCTATAACTGTGTACTACATGGTCAAAAAGTGCAATTGTCTAACCAGGAAAATTCATTATAGTTTCCACATGAAGTCTATTTTGTTGAAGTTATCAACTGTTAACTTGAGTGGAAAACTGTTCGTGGGAATTGCAGGCCTAAAGCTATCATAGCAACTGTAGTGCTAAGCCATCGTAGCAAAACTTTTCGTATCAGTATGTATCAATATCAGGATCAGAATCAGAATGAGCTTTTATTGCCAAGTGTGCTCACACACACACACACACACACACACACACACACACACACACACAAGGAATTTGACTTGGTATGAAGCTTCCAGAACAAACATACCAATAAGATGGCAAGACATATAATAATAAAATTTATTATTACTACTAATAATAATACGAGAGAAGATAAAATTTACAAATAATAATAATATGTGTATATATCGTATCAAAGTGAGAATGTTATTAATTTCTATACATTACAGTAAGTCACAGTGTGTCCTAAACCACCTTAGCAAGACTTCGCTTAGATACGTTCCTGGAAAAGAACTGGATGCAGTTTAAGGTATTTATGGAAAAGATTTTAGGTGAGGTAGACTTCTATTACTTGTTGACTACATTAGCTTTGTAGCTCCAGTGCAAAACTAATGAAGCAAAATGCAGACATCAAACATGTCATCAAACATATGAGGTAAAAATTGAAAAATTATATAAATGAGATTTTTTTTGCTGAACTGTTCCTGTTCCTTGTGAACGATTTTTCATTTATGATGATATGCATTATCATGTCCCACGTTTCTGTGAAATCCAAAGCTCAGACTACATCTGTAGAGGCCTCTCAGTCGCCTCGCTGCCAGATCACAGTGGATTTTGATTAGTTTGTGGCAGCTAACTTGGCGTAGTCTAGATGTCCTTTTTTCCTAGACACAACTTTGGCACACGTCATGAAAATGGTCCGCAAACTTGTACAATTCCAGTAACTTCTTATTTTTTTTATTACTTTTTTTTTATTATTGTGTTCAATATGACTGGTCTAACTAAAGGTCCAAGTTTGTGCTGAATAAAATTGCAAAATTACTTAATGATAGTGTACTATATCACCGAGTTACAGTCAAAAATAGAAGGATGTGCCCAGACTACCACTTTACGGCTTTAAGTTTTATAAAGTTATCCCTAGCAAGCAGAGAAATTCTGTTCAGAGTGCAGAACTTTCAGTCAACCCAGCATTTGTGCCTGCAAGTAAAAGAAGACGATTATCATATGTTTTTAAGAAGAGCGGGGAAAAAAACAACAACAGGAAATTTCAGATGATTTTATGGAAGGAATATAATTTGAATACATCTATTTTGTGAGGGGTTCCAATTTTTTTCACTAATAGCCACCTCACAAAAAAATTATTTAAAAAATACTGTATATTTTGTAGTAAAAGGGTTTACAGGGTTAATACAATAAATTATTACATTTAAATTAATAAATAAATTTAATAAAATTATTAATTAAATGCATACCAAAATAGCAAAAAAACTTGAAATGGTTAGCATTTTTTCTTTTTTTGTTTTTTTATCATTTTTTTTCTTTTTTTAAAGAATTATTTTGTTACTGGGGTTTGCCCCCTGCATTGTTAATGTACTTCTAGTAAGATAGCACACTTGTAACCGACTCCTCTAGATCCAAGTGTTGGCACGGCTCTGTACATGTGGGCGGATTCCACATTAGTAAGAAAAGGGCTTAAAGCATGTAATTATATTACGTATCTGTCTGTTTAGCTTAGTGATTGTGAAAGTGTTGATACAGAGCAGATTCTGCAGTTCTAATTATAACATGTTGTGTCTTTTCCTTAGCCACACTGTAATAACTGTGTGTGTGTGTGTGTGTGTGTGTGTGTGTGTGTGTGTGTGTGTGTACAGAAGGAGATCCGCAGCTCTCTGGTGCTGTCCATGCTGCAGCAGATGTTGGCGGAGGACAAGGCCGATATGGTGCGAGAGGCTGTTGTCAAGAGTCTGGGTGTCATCATGGGGTATATTGACGACCCAGACAAATACACCCAGGTGTGTGTGTGTGTGTGTGTGTGTGTGTGTGAGAGAGACTGTGTGTCTGTGTCCCCATGTGCAACCCTGTGTGTTATCTTGAGTTTCTATGTGTGTCCTTGTGTTTCTTTGTGTCCTTATTCATGGCTGGGGCACTGTATGCTTCCCCAGGTTCCCATGTGTGCTATGAGTTTTCCTGGCTTTCCTGGGACTTTGTGCATATGTCTGTATTCGTCCCTGTGCAAGACCCCTGTGTTTTTTTTGTTTTGTTTTTTTTTGTCCCTGTGTTTCCATTGGTCTTTTTGTGTATCCCTGTGTTTTCCTGGGTCCTTGTATTTATACCTGAGTGTTTTCCTGAGATCCTTTGTATTTCTCTGGTTCTCCATGTATATTTCCTTTGTATCCCTGTGTGTGTCCTTGGTTTTCCTGTGTTTGTCCCTGTGTTGTTTCCTTGCCTTTCCTCTATATCTCTGTGTGTTTCCTTGCCTTCCCTGTGTATCCCTGTCTGGTTCCTTGCCTTTCCTATGTATCCCTGTGTGTCCTTGGCTTTCCATGTATATTCCTGAGTGTTCCCTTGCCTTTCCTGTGTATCCCTGTGTGTGTCCTTGGCTTTCCTGTGTTTGTCCCTGTGTTGTTTCCTTGCCTTTCCTCTATATCTCTGTGTTTCCTTGCCTTCCCTGTGTATCCCTGTGTGTGTCCTTGGCTTTCCTGTGTTTAACCCTGTGTGTTTCCTTGCCTTTCCTTTGTTTGTCTCTGTGTTTTCCTTGCCTTTTCTGTATATTCCTGAGTGTTCCCTTGCCTTTCCTGTGTATCCCTGTGTGTGTGTCCTTGCTTTCCTTGTGTATCCCTGTGTGTTTTTTCTGGCTTTCCATGTATATCCCTGTGTGTTTCCTTGCCTTCCCCATTTATCCTTATGTGTTCATTGGCTTTCCTTGTATATTCCTGTGTGTTTCCTTGCTTTCTTTGTGTATCTCTGCATATTTACCTGGTCTGTGTGTTTTCCTGGGTCCCTGTGCATGTTTTTTTTTTTAAATACTAGGTCTAACATGGGAGCTTTATTTGTACATTTTACAAATCTTATCTCTGTGTCTGAAGACTCACAGAGCTGCAACTTTCACTAATGATGCACTTATTTAACTCTGTACTGTTTTTATCTAATGTTCTGTTCTCTAAGGTTCCTTGCCTGTAGTGTATTGGTTTCTGACGTGTGTGTGTGTGTGTGTGTGTGTGTGTGTGGGGAACAGGGCTTCGAGCTGATGCTGCTGTCTTTGGGTGATCTGTCAGAGAGAGTGATCAGTGCCACACATCAGGTGTTTATTCCTGCCTTCGCAGCGTGGAGTACAGAGCTCGGCAACCTGCAGTCTCATCTCATCCCCTCACTGCTCAACCGCATCGAGAAGCTGCTCCAGGTTACAACACACACACACACACACACACACACACACACACACCTTCTTATTCTTTGTGTAGCTGTTTATTTTGTTCAGAGCACCAGTCACTGCAAATCCATGACATTAGTGTTGTAGAGCTGTCTCAGAAGATGGAAATAAAGGAGAAATTGTTAACTACCAAATGAAATAAACAATAGCTGATGTGGATGATTAAATATAACAAAGATCAACAAAATCATCTTGTCTCACATGTTCTCACACTCACAGCGACTTATTTTTTTAGATGAGTTTCTTTCAATACTTATCTATATAAATAACTGGCAGCATTATGATGAATATAATATATCTTACTGAAGGGTAAAATTGGATCATGTGGTATTTCAAGTAAGTACAAATTGTGCTGCCAAACATGATCTTCATTCTGATTCTGCTGCACAACCCAGCTGTTATTCCTGATTTACTGAGTGCTCATTTGGAACAAGGCGAGCTCATTTTCTGATGTATATGTGTCTGTCATTATATTGTTCTCTCTCTCTCTCTCTCTCTCTCTCTCTCTGCTTCTTTCTTTCAATCTGTCTCTCCATCTCTGTTTCTCTGTCTATCTCTCTCCCTCTGCTTCTTTCTTTCTTTCTCCATCTTTGTGTCTCTCATGTTTTCCATCTGTCTCTCTTTTTGTCTTTCTCTGTTTCTTTCTCTCTGTCTCTCTCTTACTGTCTCTCTCTGCCTGTTTGTCTCTTTCTCTGCTTCTTTCTTTCTTTCTCTTTCCATCTGTCTCTCTTTCTGTCTTTTTCGGTCTCTGTTTCCTTCCCTCTGTCTCTCTTGTACTGTCTCTCTCTCTATTCTGTCTCTCTGTCTGTTTCTCTCTGCCCGTCTGTCTCTCTCTGCTTCTTTCTTTCGTTCTTTCTTTCTTTCTTTCTCTGTCTCTGTTTCCTTCTCTCTGTCTCTCTTTGTTCTGTCTCTCTATCTCTGTCTGTCTGTCTATCAATCTATTTCTCTCTCTCTGTCTGTCTGTCTGTCTGTCTGTCTGTCTGTCTGTCTGTCTGTCTCTTTCTCTGCTTTTTTTTCTTTCTCTCTCCATCTTTGTTTCTCTCTCTACCTCTCTCTCTTTCCATCCGTCTCTCTTTCTCTGTCTCTCTGTCTGTCTCTTTCTTAATGTCTCTTTCTCTCTGTTCTGTCTCTCTGTCTCTGTTTGTCTGTCAATCTGTTTCTGTCTGTCTGTCTGTCTGGCTCTCTCTCTCTCTCTCTCTCTCTCTCTCTGTGTAGCAGGGTGAACACAGTTTGGATGAACATAAGCTGCACATGTTCCTCTCGGCTCTGCAGTCTCTAATCCCTCCGCTGTTTGGCGTGGTGCTCCAGAACGCACCGTTCACCAGCCGAGCCACACTGCAGAGTGACATCACTCCCATCGAGGGTGAATACACACACACACACACACACACACACACACACCCCCACACCCACACCCACACACACACACACACACACACACACACACACACACCTAGCTCCAGATTTGCCTTTTGGTTTCAGTGTGCTATTAAAGTGTCATTCCCATGCAGCGGTTATATTGGGTGATTGTATGGTCTATTCCGAGCTCTAATGGCAGTGTGTGTGTGTGTGTGTGTGTGTGTGTGTGTGTGACCCCACAGTGACCCGGTTCCCGCGCCCGGCGTCTCCTCTGCAGGACGTGGCGTTCATTGTGGGCAGCAGGGAGCAACTGGGTGCACTTCTGCAGCTGTATGAACATCAGCTCCAGCATGAGGGTACCACAGGGTGGGAGAGCCTGCTGTGGGTGGTCAATCAACTGTGAGTCAGCTTACACACACACACACACACACACACACACACACACACACTCACTCACACTCACTCACACTCTCTTTATCACCATGTCTCACCCTTAAAATAGAGAGACAGAATGAGAGAAAGCAAACAAACTCTCTCTCTCTACCTCTGTTTCGTTGTCTCTCGTTTCTTTTTTTTTTTTTTTAAAGTTCAGCTAAACTGTGTTGTTTGGCATGATCAGTAGAAGTCCATCTGTACTGCCAGAGCTCGTGTTACATGGTTTGGCGATATTAGAGAATAATAAAATACAGAATTGTGGAGTCTGTAAAACAAAAAAACAACTTGAAGAATAAAGTAAAAGGAAAATATTAGGACCGTATAAACCCATTGTTTTCAACATATAACCAGTTCTGTGATTTATAAGGAATAAAAAACTTTAGGACATGCTGTTATAGGAAAACAATCAACAGTGATGTAGTGTGATGTAGCCAGACTAAGCCAAGTAACTCGTACCACCCCAAAGCTGATTATTTTCCCATAACAGCATGTCCTGAAGTGTTTTATTCCTTTTATACCACTGCAGTTTGCCAAAGGTTACAATTTATTTATTAAAGACTGACACATCATACTTTTTGTCCATTTACAGTTGTGTTCACAAAACATAGTTAATTAACTTACTAAAATAGTTAATTAAAGTTAATTCACTTACATTATAACAGCTATAAACATTCATTCCTTTACCATCCTCTCTTTTTTCTCTCTCTTGTAGTTAATAAAGCAAAAACAATGAAGCTCTTCATTTCATTTTTAACTTCTTGGAATTTTCTTTATTTGTAAAAGATTTTTAAAACAGATCATTCTTTTCTATTCAAACACATATATTCTATAACCTTTGCAACTATTGTTATAGTCAAACTAATTTTTTTTTATAAGGTGTTAGAAGATTTCCTAATCTAAAGAAAAATAACTTAAGAAAGCATAAATACGCCACCAAAATTACATCTCAGCAAGTGAAAATATCGTCAATGTGGTCAAAGTGATGTAATATTTTCTATTTTTTTCTACAAAGAAGCAAAACGATCTGCTAATAGAACTCAAAAATTGATCTTGAAATGTGTAAAAGCATCTAAAATCAGGTTATATAAAATTATGTTTGATTTATAATAATCTTGTCATAAAAAAAATTCAATAAATTTGCCCATGTTCAGGATCGCAAGATAACATTAAGATGATTAAGAAGATTGTTAAGATCCTTCAAAATTTTCAAATCTACTCTTTAATAGTTTAGTTCCTGTGGTGGAATAAGATTTAATGACTCCAATAAATTAATATAATGACGCATTTATATCAGTGTTGGATTATATTTGTATGATATCTTCAGGAAATAATTCTTTTTGTTACACTGGGTTACACGAGTTTTAAACCATGGCTCAAAGTAAACTAAAGAGTTTGTGGTAGCTGTGAGGTGTGAGGTGTCAGGATGTTTTTGTGTTCATGTGTGTATAATTCTGTTTCTATATTGTGTGCTATTTGTTACAAGACTCCACATCAGACTCCAAACTCTACATCAAATCCAGTCAATATCTGAAATGTTCTTCTACATTTCTGTCTCACACTTCCACCTGTGTTTAACTTGGTCCTGATTGGTGGTCCTCCCTGCACTGTTTGTTCAGTTGATGGTGGTTTGTGTGTGTGTGTGTGTGTGTGTGTGTGTGTGCGTGTGTGTGTGTGCGTGTGTGTGTGCGTGTGTGTGTGGTCCTCTTCAGAGTGTGACTCTCTCTGTATTCTCTCCACAGTCTTCCTCAGCTCATCGAGATCGTCGGCCGCATTAACGTGGCCTCCACCACCTGCGTGCATGAATTCTCCAGATTCTTCTGGCGGCTGTGCAGAACGTTCGGGAAAACATTTACTAACACCAAGGTGGGTCAGAGCAGGGGGGCCGATCTATATTTAGCACCTTGTATGATTTATTGCTCGGTTTTGGCCGGAGCAATAGGAGTTTGCGTTGCTGGTTTGAGCTCAGTCGGACTTTCTATTCTCTGTCTCTCATCCCGTAGGTGAAGCCTCAGTTCCAAGAAATCCTGCGGTTATCCGAGGAGAACGTGGGTAAGCGAGAGTTCACTTCCCCAAGAATAACAGCCTTCCTGTCAGCGGGAGAAAGAACACACACAAGCACTGTTATACCGTGTTAAATTTGTATTTCTACATCGTATTGTAAGTGAGGTTTTTCTCCCGGTGTTTGAATGTTCTGCTTTTTAAACAAGCTTGTGGTTGAATTCTGGTCCACGCAGGTCTGTATCAGCTTTCACTATTCGTGACTAAATACGGTCAGTTGAGAATATTTTTAATGACAACCCTTGAACAATAACATACTACTCCACAATCCTCAAGTGGGAGTGTAATGTATGTGATTATATCGACCAGGCTTGGGAAAAATACTCAATTCTTAGATGGATCGTCGTAAATATCTCTTAAAAGCCACTGCATCAGCGCACAATTTTGTTCAGCCTTATGTATATATTTTAATTTTTAAAAAAAGTACAACATGACTGATGAAACACAAACTATAGGCTATGGCAATCAAATTCTTAAAAAAATTAATTCAAATTGTAATTAGCGTGGCTATACTATGTGTTTGTATCACTTAAATAACTGAAGGTGAAATTATCACTTTTATGTGCAAAGAAAATCACAAGGAGGCTATATTATAACTTAATTATGATTATTAATGTTTAAGATTTGTTGTTGCAGATTTTTTTACTAGGATTTTCCATTTCTTAAGTGTATCAGGATTCACTTAAAAATCCACATTGTTCAACGTGTCATCACGCAAGAATATTTTTCAGTCTCCACCTCAGTTAGGCCGAATCCTGAATGGATTACAATTCACTAAATATGCTCACTACAACATAGGAAAACAACACAATAGTGATTCAGCCATGGAAAAGGTGACCCATAATTACCTGCTTGAAATTTTTATATTTTATATACTATTTTATATCACTTTCAGAACTCATAATTTGATCAATTTAATTTTTTTTATATTTAATCAGAAAATTTATACATAATTTATACATAAAAAATTTATACAAAGTATTCTATAAATGAAATATTTTCTTTAATTAAGTATTATTTAAACACGTTTAGGAGGTGTGTTTCTTAATTAGGACACTGGATCGTCTGTATATCGAATCCATAAATATGGTGTAAATTTAACTGGTATTTGAATAGTAAAATTAGTTTTGGCAGCTTTAATGGAAATACATTAAGCTTTGTGTTTTAAATATTTTATGCAGGGTGCAGAAATCAAAGTCATGATGGAAAAAAAAAAAATTTCATAATCACTTTGCGTCTTCCTGAATAAACATCTAACCAATTCATGCGGCGCTTAAAAATTTCCACCCTGATAACCCGTACAAATAAAAAAAAGTCCGCTGTAGTTGAGAGTTCATTTATGCTGCATTTCTTAAGT
The DNA here is from genome assembly GCF_027358585.1 of Pangasianodon hypophthalmus. NCBI lineage: Eukaryota > Metazoa > Chordata > Actinopteri > Siluriformes > Pangasiidae > Pangasianodon > Pangasianodon hypophthalmus. The sequence goes on along the minus strand of NC_069731.1, from coordinate 16,403,247 downwards.
GTCTTATATTTAATTATTGTCCTGTAATTGGATGAATTTTTCCTTCTAGATGCCTCAGCCGGTAATGGCATTTTGACCAAGGCGACGGTGCCCATCTATGCAACGGGGGTCCTGACATGCTACAACCAGGTCAGAGCTTCAGGTCCTCTCTCCCCTCGTTTATAGTTAATGTGAAAATCATGGAAATCTGATTTTCGTTGATTGTCTCTTATAAAAACTCATAGACATACATAGTTTCTAATAATACCTCTATGTGCGTGTGGAGGTTTTGCTTATTTTTTTTCCCCCAAAATAATTTTCTGATATCCCTAAAGTACTCCCTTATTTATTGGCTGCTATGGAAAATTCACATGGACAAAATAAATGTTATTTCAGTCAATATTTACCTAATTGGTTTGAAAATTTATAAACTTCTATAATTCTATTTCAGTCACACCGAGTTAGGTAAGTAATATTTACTGTAATTGCTTTTTTTTCCCCAGGAGGAAGACCGAAAGCTGTTGGTGGGCTTCCTGGAGGACGTTATGACTACTCTGTCTCTTTCCCATGCTCCGCTCGACAGTCTAAAAGCTTCCTTCGTAGAGCTCGGGTAAGACTTTGCAAAACACACGCCAGTCATAAACATGACGCTCTGTGGTATCAACATTAGCTTTCTTATCTGGTACTGTGTGACTTTTTTTTTTCTCAGCTCAGTAGTTTTTCTCTATCTCTTTCTTGGAATAGGATATTGTTATTTTTCAGTATTTTTTTGTTTTAAAAAAAACACTGCATTCATTTTGCCATTTTTGCACTTATTGACGTCTATGAAATTCCAGCGATGTGGCACAACAATCCATTTCCACCATGAAGTTGATCATTTTCCAATAATAGCACGTGTGTATTATTCCACGTATACTGGAGCAGTTTGCCAACATTTACGTTTTTTTTATCAATTCAAGAATGACACATCATACTTTTTATACATTTACAGTATAGTTACATTTAATGTGCCTGTGAAGCAAGTTCCCGTTCTCTCTCCAGCATGTCTTTTTCTTTCTCTTGAAGTTAATAAGACAGAAACATGCAGCTCATCATGTTACAGAGAAACCACAAATCCCTCCGTGCTGAAGACTTTCGCATGTTGTAAAACTTGACAGCTTTCGCACTGGTACTGGAGACTCCTTCCAAAAATTCTCATTCCAAAAAAGTTCCCTCACAGAACCAATTCTAACTGTACAATGTATTGTGCATCTCTACTACTGTGTTACGGTAGCTGTGCAGGTTGAAAGTTCCTGGTCCTAGCTCCCTTATGTAGTGGATAAGGAGCAGTCCATGTCCACTAGGTTGGAAGTTCAAATCCCAAATTTGATAGAGAACCACTGTTTGAGATGAGCAGGTCCCTTACCCTACTATGCTTAGTTGTGAGTCACTTTGGATTAAATGAATTGCCAAATAAATAAATAAATAAATGTAAAATCACTATAAATGTATTTCGCATGTCTGAGGAGCATCGTAGGCAGATCTTACACTGCTGTTTGGAAAATGAATATTGAAAGCATGAAGTTGGCTTTTTTGCCTCGTCTCTCAGTCTCTTTGTTTTGAGTTCAAGTTGTGCTTTAATAGCATGACAGTGTTGTCAAGGCAAAATAACACAATGCATTTATAATTCAAACCAAGTCATCCAAAGCAATACAGACTTTTATTTAAATTTTTTATTAACTTGGCCTACATCTTTACGCAAAGAAACTTTCATTTTAGAGGACAGAGTCCATGCCCTTGTGGTTTAAAGCTTTTTTCAGGGGCGGATCTCTGGTTTTCCTGCATTATATCCAATCTAGCTATCTAGATCAATTATGAATTATGAAGCAGAAAGGTAACACTTTAACACTTTAACTCATAGGTAACTATACAGCAACTATGTAAGAGCGAATGAGTGTTTGCAAGCAGTCTTCTGGCTGGAGAACTACTTGCTAACTAGGAATTTATTATGATAAGTGTGTTATCATTTAATTGCTAGAAAAGGACATGGTAACACTTCAGTAATTATCTAATATATGCAAATTACTTAGTCATTTGATAATATTTGGAAAAAGATATTTCAAAGACTAAGTATGAAGTGGTGTATTTATGTAAGCCATGTCTTTGTGATTGGAATCGCAATACTGACACACTCCTATAGAAAAGAATGATGGGAGGTAAGAAATCTATTCTACTAGACACTAGTGTTTTAGCAAGATTCTTATTTTTAGGTCAATGCTCAAATTGACTCATACTCCCACATATAAAGGTTCAAAGAAAGGTCAGAATGGACAGTGAGGAATATGAGTGTGTTGACCGATGCCTTTACTGAGCACGCTTTTTTATATTTGTAATAATAAAGGATTAAAAAAGCATTTATATCGTAAAACAAAACAAAGGTTTTGCATAAATCAGATCCTAAAAATAAATGCACAAGCAGGAAAAAGCCAAATAAATAAATAAATCTGGCAGAATTCAGAGACCATGCTAATAGTGCTGTCATTTCTGGGGAGGGTTTATATTTAATAAAAAAAAAAAAATCTCCTGGTTTAGGTGACGCCCACTTTGGGTTTAAATCCAAATACAGATACAGATACAGATGGTGTGTTGTGTTACGCCATTGTGTTTTGAGATATTAAAGCGTATTATTTTAGAAGTAGAAATTGTGCTCCTTCATGTGAACAACTGTCTGATTCTCTGTGTGTGTGTGTGTGTGTGTGTGTGTGTGTGTGTGTGTGTGTGTGTGTGTGTTTAGGGCGAACCCGGCCTACCATGAGTTGCTGCTGACCGTGCTGTGGTACGGCGTGGTCCACACGTCTGCACTCGTTCGCTGCACTGCCGCACGCATGTTTGAGGTCAGTCTGCATTTTTTTTTTCTTTTGGACGAAACACACATGCATTGCATCTAGAAACTCTTTGTATTTGGATCATTCTTCAGTAATCAGAAATGACTCATTTTAACGTTCCATGCTTTGTTTAAATGAATTATGATGTTGCATTATTATTATGTGAATCTGAATGATGATACCTTGCTGATCCCCCTCTAGCGCCCCTCTCTTGCATTGTGCTCCCTGTACACGCCGCTTCACTGAATGTCTAGCAGTGTACGACACTGATGTAGCTTAAAGCATCCGTGTGTGTTTGCGCGCGTGCGTGTGTGTATGTGTGTGTGTGTGTGTGTACTGCTGCACGCTTGCTGATATCATTCTGAATGGTTTTAGCAGAGGTCCTCATTCCATTCCCCCACATTTCTCTGTGGAAAAATCATTATAGTTGAAAGGTGAAGAGTAAATCAGCTCTCTGTTGTTGCAACGTAGTGCCAAGGGCCTGGCCTCTTACATCCCTTTGATTTGAAACTTTTTTGTTTCCCATTAGTCTGTGGTCAGCTCCTTCTATGTACTTCATTTGTGTTATTGTTATGTTGTGTGTGTGTCAGCGCTGCGGTTATTTTGTTACCGTTGTTTTTCTTTTTGTCTTCTTCTTCTTCTCTCTTTTTTCCTCCTATCTCTCTCTCGCTCTCTCTCTCTCTCACTCTGTCTCTCGCTCTCCTGTGGTGTTCCATGACTCTCTGCTCGCTCCTTCCATGCGTCCTGTGTGACATCACCCCTGATCTGACCAATCAGCTGTTGGTGAAGGGGGTGAATGAAACCCTAGTAGCTCAGAGAGTTGTTCCGGCACTTATCACTCTCTCCAGTGATCCTGAAATGTAAGTCTCCTCCTGCCTCCGTCACTCACACACCTCCCTCTGCCTTGGTTTTGCCTGGGAAGCCTTAAATCAGGCCTTGTCCGGCCATCTAATAGAATCTCACTAGTGTGTTAAATGTATGAGCTACATCTTTCCACAGACAAGAACATTGTCATGTTTCCCTGTAGTGAAAGAAAAATGCAATTTAAGACTACAGCCTCCACTTTAACAATAATGACTTTTGGTATTCAAAGCTTACCCTTTTTCCCAAACAGATATCACATTCTGCACATATACAGCCCCATGTGCATGGATCTGAGCTTAACTTATCCATGGTTCTCTACTAAATACAGAAATAACACTGCATATGATAAAATTTCTTGCATTTAAAGGCATCTAAGAATAATAAATGTTGTGTATACATTATTTCTAGGAATAAAACACAATGGGGCAACCAGTTATAGGAAAAATAATCAGTGACAAAATTACCTGAATATGGGCAAATGTATCTAATATTTCTTATTGCAAGTTTATTATAGATCAAATATAATATTATTTAACTGGATGCTTTTATACATTTCAAGCTTGAAGGTATATGTTCATATTCTGTTGGCAGGTCATTTTGCTTTTTTTCTAGAAAAAATGCTTAAAATTAGAAAAATTATATGCCAATAGAACAAAACTTCAACAAGATTTCAAGCTTGAGTTCAAATTAGTGAAAATGTCTGGAAATAGGTTTAACACTATATAAAGGAATTTTCACTTGCTGACATCTCATTTTTTTTTTGCAGTTAAATTACTTTTAATCTTGTGGACATTCATGAAGAAAAAGTTAGTTCCTGTTAGTAGCTACTTTATAGAAACAGTGCTTCTCTTTTTTTTCTCTCTTGAAGCCAGTAAGCCAGAAAGTACAGCATGTGATGTTCCTGAAAAGGCACAAAGCCATCTGTCCTTAAGATGTGTGGAAAAACTACAAAGCACTGACACTGGAGACTCCTTCCAAAAATGTTAAATAAAAAAAATCTCCTCAGAGAAAATGTACATTTTTAAATGTAATTTTAAATCTGTTTATATGAGGAGTCCGTCATACAACTCCCTGTGGAAGTTGTTACTATAGTAACGTTAACATATTAGAACGAGCGCATTAATACAAACCTGTGATTTGCCTTGCAGCCAGGATTACTGTCAGAGCTGCTGTTAAAAAAAAATTAAACAACGCCTAAAAAAATGAAAAAGAAATCATTATTATGAAAAACATTTTACTACTTTAACTTCTTTCCCAGAGTTTGAAAATCAATGTCCTAGGATCTTGTGGTATCTGAGTAAACTGAGGCATGTTAATTTTCTAAGCCATAACCACACATTCTTCCCCGTTTCCGAATAAACAAATTAAAGATGCAAATATTTTCACTGAAAAATTTTGCTTTAATGTTTATTGACAGAATTTAACGACTTTCTTTAGCCTTTCATTATAACTGAGATGGAAGAAATTTTTTTCAGTATAGGGAAACACTTAGAAAGTCTTGTCTGTGGTAATCATACATATGCTCCAGATGTGATTAGATTGGATTGGATGTCAGATCAGACATTGTATTGATCTGTAAGATTACAAAAAAAAAAAAATTAAGGAAAAAAAAAAATTCTGATAAATTGCTCTATCTGGGCTTTCTTGTGGGCTTCCCCGATACAACCCAGGCTTGAAGGAACTAACATTTTTTGTTTAAGTGTGACACACGTGTGTTACTAACACTTTCACCTAGCATGATCATCACTAACCACCACTGGCTTGAAGCAGCAGCATGTCCTACACATCTATCCGTGCGTCAGTGTGGCTCCTGGCATGCTTGCCCGTCCCGTCCTCGGGTCCAAAACAATAGATCCCTTCCCTCTCCCTTTCTGCCCCTCTCTCTCCAAGTCCTTGCCCTGCTAGGTCCTGGGCCGTGTGTGTGTGTGTTTGATACCCCCGTCTCTCTTTTGCATCTGCCCGGTTTGCAGCTGATCCTTCGAGGCATGAACGAAGCCTTAATTGACAAGCGGGTAGCCCCGGCCCTAATTACCTTGTGCAGTGGTCCCGAATTGTGAGTTAAACCCAGCCATGAGATATTTTAACACCAATATCCTGTCTCTTCATTCTCTTGGTTGGATGTCTTTTTTTATTCATCATGTTTTTTTTAAAATGTTTTTTCTTGTAATAGTGTTGTAGTTTCCGTATTATCACTGGCATGATCGTCTGACATTATCCATCCTTGCTTACCACATATTCCATCCATGTGATCAGTGGTTGTGTTGGCTTGATGGATCGTTGAATCTTTATTGGGGAAGGGGTTGTTGGTTATTTTGAGTGCATGCTGATTTTTTTTTTGTGCTTGCAGCTCTGTGAGGATTTCCACTATCCCTGCATTTGGAACCATTATGGAGACTGTAACACAAAGAGAGGTACAGATTTCTACTCTCACAAAACCATTTCTGTCATTTCCAGCCATAGTGTTGTAGTGGTTTTGGAAACGTGTGTGCCTTTAACTGCCGGATTTCACCCCCATGTTTAATTACGTGGGTTTTTTCAGTTGCTGGAAAGAGTGAAAATGCAGCTGGCTTCCTTTCTGGAAGACCCGCTGTATCAGGATCAGCATTCCTTACACATGGAGATTATTAAGACGTTTGGCAGGGTCGGCCCCAACGCCGAGCCTAGGTTCAGAGACGAGTGTAAGTGCGATGACAACTTCTCTGGTGTAGAAAAGTACTATGGAGATCTGCTAGCAGTAAACACGCACAATCTGTCCTTGTCTCCACAGTCGTCCTTCCGCATTTGCACAAGCTGGCTATGAGTAACAACATACAGACGGTGGAGAACAAGCGCATGGACATTGCAGCCCAGTTGTTTGAGGCCTACAGTGCTCTGTCCTGCTGCTGTATCCTTTTCGCTCTCATTTCTCTGAACTGCAAACAATCTCGCACTTCTTTACCCTCTCACTTCTGTATTTTTGTTCTGGGTTGCACATATTACTTTTGTAATATCCTAGAGACTACACTCCTTTCCTATTAGTTTCACTACAGTTACTGAATAATTCATAGTAGTTGATGAAGAATAGGTTTATAAAGAAATATAACTGAATAACATGCTGACACTTAAATACTCATAAGTGGGATATGTTTTGGCCCTGCTTTGTCCGTTATTTTCCGATATCGGGACCCAGTCATTGGGAGTTATTGCTTGTATTATTATTACTCATAGCACTGCAATCCTCAATAAAAGCTTTGCAATAATCTAAAAGCGTGTTCACATCATGTTAATATTATGACGAGCTTCTGAGCTTCTAAAAACCATTCATGTTTTCATCAAATTCAATTCCCAATTACACAGACATGGGGAGTACATTAAGGTTAAGTTCAGTATTTTCAAAACATTCTCCATCACTATCACTATCGCCAAAATATCCCAAATATTTGTGATATCCATTTCTGTTCATTGATATTGGAATACTAATTGCTATTAAGGTTTGAGTTCAAATCCCGAGACTATCAGAGAGCCACTGTTGGGCCTGTAAGCAAGATCCTTAATCCTCTACTGCTGTGTACTTAGACTGGACTCTGGCTCAGTTTCCAATCACTTTGGATAAAAGCGTCTGTAAATGAATGACTGCAAGTAGAACCACAGTTCCAGCAATCCACAGAAACTACACTGGAACAGGACTGAAGGTTACCGTAAAGCTTTTACAGATGTAGTATGCTTTTTGTCACACTCACATGTGGCACCCACAGGGCCGTTTCCTCTGTGCAACTTGGTTTCCCTGTAAAACTTTGACAGAGCTCCTTCTGACTAGCTCCTTCGCTGTTCTTGAGTCTTGTTCAACTATTTTAAATAGACTGGAGGCTCTGTGGCTGACGCGGCATCTCTGTCTGTCTCTGCTTCTCTCTTTTCTCTCTGTTTCTTTCTCTCCGTCGGCCCTTTCTCCTCTTCCAAGCACTGCGTCGTTTTCAAAATGTTTACGTGTCACGCTGGCAGGGAACGAAAGCAAAGAAACCTCAGCCATTTCTGGATGGCAAATTGCAGGGTGGATGGTGAAATGCTGCGCTGCCCGCTCTCTGATGTTGTGGTGGGCAGCGAGAGCCTGGGGATCGGCCCACTGCTCTGGTTTCCCAGCACACATGCCTATGTGTAGGTGTTTTTTTTTTTTTCTTCTTTTCTTGTGTTTTTTCTTCTACATTGTCCCATTTTCTCACTCCTTTTCATAGCATTTATGTCTTTATCAGTTAGTCTGTTTTATTTCCTCTCTATTTATCAATTCTATAGTAAATGCATTTATCTCCTGTCCTCTTTCTCTCTCACTTTTCTTTCCCCTTCACCAGTTCTGTCACACGGGTGACTCTTAACCACAGTGGGTAGTGTGTGGGAGATCTGTAGGTCCTGTTTTGTGGTGGTTCATGGGAGGACCATCTTGTGTTCTCCAGCTGGTTTATGAGACCCTCCTTCAACACAGACCAAAGGGATCTGCTTTCATAAAGACCACCTTGTCTTTTGGACTTTTTTCCTTTGCTTGGGTTAGGGTATACTTAAAAAGTATTGAATATTAAAATAAATGAGCTGGTTATCTGCTAAGGCAGGGGTCATCAAGTGGCAGACCGTGGTCTGGATGCTGGCCCAGCAAAGTATTTCAAAAGACTGAATATTTGAAAAAAAAAAAATAATAACTTTTGTGAAGCAGAGCTAATCATATTGATCATGTATGACAAAAATCAGAACTATCACAGCTTCTATAGCGGATCCTTTGTTGTGGCCGATTGCATGCATTTATGTAAATTATTTAGTTGAAGGCAGCTCATCTAACCAGAGACTAGCTACAGGGTTAGAGACATCAGAAAGGAGAGATTTTTCAGACTTTTTATTTATCGTCTCTTGTCTATGAAGTAACCACTGAGGTTACATCTGGTTATTTTTTATAATAAGTTATGACCACAAATTATTATTTTGAGGCCACAAGATAACATATTGAGGCCACAAACTAATTATCTCAAATTAAATAATAACAATCATGTCGCTCCATAACTTAACAAACTAATGTCGACTGTTTAAAGACGATTGGGGAAGAAAAAATATGGGTTTGTTCACATGGTAAAATGAATCATCATTGCAAAAGAATTAGCACTGGTAACAAGTGAAAGCCACTAGACATAGAGTGAAAGCCACTAGACACTAGTCATATAACTTTAAGGAGTTTAATGCTAATATGACAAGAACCAGTAACTTTGACATAGTATTGTACACTAGACTAGTATACTAAGTCATATCACTATTTTTTTTAAATGTGCATTATTCTGCAATATATTCCGGTTTTTTCTTAACTGTCACGTCTCAGTCATTTCTGAAGAGATCATGTTAAATCATTTTCTTCCTGGCCTGAGGTGCTTGAGAACCGACATGGAGCATCTTTCTCCAGAACATGAGGTAGGAAGCACTACACCTGCATGTGCCACCAAACTACTGCATTTTGAGTTCATTTCTAAAATATGAAATCTGTCCTGGGATCTAAAAAAAATGGCTGTAGATATTTTTAATATTGATTTATTTTCTTGAATAAAATCTACAGTGCTTGATGTGTCATTATACCCTATACGTCCATGAAGTCGATCAACCGACACGTTGCCATTTGTTTCAGCGTGTGAGGTTAATGTATGTAACAATTAATGAAAGTCTAGCTCACCCAGAATTTGTCTTAAACCACATCCAGTTCTTTAGTGATGCCACACAGATAGGTTGATGTGATATAGGATACACAGTATCATCTCCTGCAATCTATAAGCATGAACAAAACATTGTGTGGCGATCATTTTGGACAATAAGACTTATTCTTAGCTCAACAAGGTTTGATTGTACAAAGAAAGCTGTTAAAAAAAAGCGTTTGCCTTATCACCAGGACATCGCGAGTTCGAATTCTGACAATGCTCCGGGAGCCAATAGAGCAAAACTGGCCATGCCTCCCATCTCTGGGTGGGAGGGATGGAATACTCTCTCTCCCCTGTCCATCATGTCGGCGCTAGCCAATCATGAGCACATGTATGAGGAAGAGGGTGGATAGCACTTTTCTCCGAGGGTGTTACACTGCCTTATGACACAGCTGGAGCAGCAGTTTGAAAAGATGTGACTGGCTGGCTTCACATGTCTCAGAGTTAGCATGTGTCTACCTTCACCCTCTCCGGTTGGTAGTGATTGTATTATAATCGAGTACTGTCTTGTGGGTGGGATGGGAGCTTTTGCAGGTGATGAATTTAGGGAGAAAAAGTGGGAGTAAAAATGAGTTTAAGTAAGATTGACTTATTATATGTTGACTTATTGACTTCTATTATGTAAATGTAAATGCATTACTTGTTAGCTACATTAGCCTCATGGCTCCTGTGCAAAACTAAATAAATCAAATGTCAAGGACACCAAACAAGTCTTGGTTGATCAACTGCATTACTTTGCTAAACTATTCCTTTAACGTCCAGGCTCTCTTACAAGTCTTATGCCTTATGTGTTGTAATAAACCTCACTGTCATGTGACATCAATTATCTTCAGATTATTGTATTTTCCCATCTTCCCACAGCCAGTATTTTACATGTGTCCAGTTTTTTTTTTTAATTTGCCTACTAATGCCCAGCTGATGTGTCGCTAACGCCCAGGCCACATGGTGTCAGAGTTCCCAGCAGCGCTCTAATTTTACTCAGGCGCTCTGTTCTCGTCTCTCCGCCAGGTTATTCTCAGCTCCATGATTAAGGAGTGTGAGCTGAAGGTGGAAAACCGAGCCATGGGAGAAGCACAAGGGTGAGAGCTTGTTGTCCAATGTTTATATGTGTCCATCCCTGTTTTCTTATTATAAGCCCTAATCTGTTCAGTTTCCTGAGGTCACAGTAAATATCATCTCATAGTATCAAATTATAGTAGTTTCAGGGGCCATTCTGCATAGCTTATTAGCTGCATATTGGCTGAAATGAGATGTAATTGTGAAAAGGATATAAATGCGCATAAGTCACAATTGCAACTAGGACAGTTTTATTGTTTTCCGTAAAAACCAGGCTTCTGGAGCCCAGCGTTTGTTTGACTCCGAATGTCTCCGAGGTTACCAATCAGGCGTGAATGCCTCTGGCACTGGGAGTTATGATTATGGCAAACCAACTATGTCCATATTCAAGTCTCTGGCTTCAAACAGCCCAGCGTCTTGTTACACTTTCTGTAAACTTGACTTTGACTTGTCTTTGTGTTCGTGATTTTTATCAGTGGGTCTCTGTTGTAACGGCAAACATCCTACTTATACGGTTGAAACCAGGTTATGTTCACTTTTGGGTAGGAAAATTTCTGTAATTGCAGGAACGGTTTGGCTGCATAATGTGATTATAATGGTTATAGTGTTAAAGGTGAAAATAAAAATATGCGGCATTTCTTCTTTCCCCAAATGAAATCAATCAGCCAAGACGTGAAGCTGCTCTATCTACTAGGCTAAACAAGTAATGGACACCCAATTTATTATTATTTTTTTTTTTTGTAAATATCTGCCTCATTTTGCATCCAGTTTTTCAGTAAAATCACACATACGTGCTGATGTGTTTTAGGACACGGTGTGACTTAAGGTAGTCTATAAACATGAACAAAACCTCGCCTCTAACATTATGAGCAGCCATCTTAGATATTGACAAATGGGGGAGTTCTTCAAATTCATTGAAGATTAATTGAATATATTTTTCTATGTTGAAGCTAAATTTGAAAATACAGACTATCCTTGCTATTTACTTATTTTAAAATATGAAGATGAAGCATCTATCCAATGATTTACTTTTAAAGCTTTGAGGTGAGATTCTTTAAATAATCTTTCGTTACTTGTTAGCTACATCAGCATCGTGTCTTCATTGAAGATACTCCAAACATGTCTTGACTAATCAACTTTACAGCACAGTGCTGTTCAGTTCTCGAATCTGATTGGTTAGAAGTTACTGATTATTTTTCTACAACAGTAGCTCCGATAGTAGTTTTGGCTCTAATTAAAATGTTAAGTTTATATTATAATCGAACACTAATAATAAAAAAATGGACTTTACCTTATAGTTCAAACCTTTTGTTGTTTAACAAAGAATTAATCTTTGTTATGCTGAAGTTTTCTGTGAGGACACATTTATTTAACGTTTATGAAAGGAGTGTGAGAGATTTTAACAGTCAGGAGGTTTTTCCTCCACAGGAAAGTCTTCAGGACTGAGAACTTTCCAGTTTAACGCGCTGTATTTCCTTGTCATATTCTTCCTGTATCTGTATTTCCTTGTCATATTCTAACTCCAAGAGATAGAAAAAAAGAGACTGATGAGGGAACGACTGTTTCTAGTGACAACAGGAACTAACCTGTCTTGAGGACGATCCACAACACTAAATGTAGCTATAAATGGATAAAAGCTATGACGTCATTTAATAACTTAATAACTAACTAAATAAATTGTTTTGAAATTGCTGTGGAGATACATAAGAGCAATAAAACACTTTGTGGTGGTAACAGTGACTCCACAGCACACCACACACCACCGTCGTTGATTATTTTCCTTTAACAGCACATCCTGAAGTGGTTTATTCCTGTATCAGTTTGAATTTTGTTGAATTATTCATTTTTCATGCAGTTTTACTGCACAGTTTAGTTAGTTGATTTGTGTTATAACTTTAAGACAGTTTTTCATAATCAACATTCAGTGTTGATGATCTATTAAAATTCAGGAAGCATCTTAAAAGCACACACTCAGAACAGTTGGCTCCGTGGGATATGTTTGCACGATAGAATTTAATTGGAGTCCCTGGTTTAGTTTACACTAAAGATCTACTGTTCATGCACTTGGCTTTGTGTTCTTATGTTTTGTTTAAATATGTAGTTCAGTTCTTCGCCTTGATTCAGGATGCTGCATTCATTTAGCTGTTTATGTTTTATATACTGTATTATATACTGTATACAGTGTATATTATATTTCCGGGTCATTAAGCATTATGTGGTGCTTTTGTTGTAGCACTCTTGTTTTTGCTCCCTCCAGCCAAACACAATAGCGTCTTTGGTTTTCACATGGCTGCAAATCCAGCACAAGTTAACGTGGCAAACAGAAACTCAATTAGAGTCAGCAGTTTTTTGTTTAAAAAAACTTTAATACTAAGCATAAAATACCATGAAACATTCATGTGAATTTGTGTGCTTTGTTTCAGGTCCATGTCCATCGCAGCGAGTCTGGTGGGTGAAGACGCAAAGACCAAGTTCCTGAGTAAGATGGGTCAGCTGACCACGTCAGGTGCCATGCTGGCCAACGTTTTCCAGAGAAAGAAGTGAAGCAAGCGCTGCTGGGGAAGTTTCCCATGAGCCTCTGCTGTCTGGGACCTCCTACTTGAAGAAGTCAAACGTCTGCCTTCATTTCATCCGTTTTTTTTTTTGTTTTTTTTTTTAAATAGGCTCCGTTTTATATCATATTTATGTCTTAAATGTACTATATTCCAACCTCCAAAGAAAATTGCACTGTTTTTTTTTTGTTTGTTTGTTTTTGACATATTATTTACGTCACTACGACTTTCTTTCTTTCGGGTTGTTTTTTTGCTTTCTTTGTTAAATCTATGATGGAGAAAAGATTCCTTCCCTGTCTTGCGCTCTTTCATGTGTTGCAGTGTCTCTGAAAGGTGTTTTCTATAAGTGTGTGTAATGAATTTCTTTCTCCTTTTGGATATGCTCAAACCGTAAATAACTGTATAATACACTGAGAAGGAACATACCTGTATCCTGTATATTGGAAATTGGTGTCATAATTAAAAAAAAAAAAGTGAAGGACTGTTGTGTTGTTCTATAAATGTGAATGTGTGTAAGATACGATATCAGCAGGCAGGTGTTCGAACAATGAACAGTAAACCCTCTCCATTGATTGAACACGAACAGGTTCAAAGTTCACGAGCTGATCCTTAGGGCTCTCGGCCTGCGGTCTGCCGTGTAAAGACATTCCTTCCAACTCTTGAGGACAGAATTTGCATATTGTAGTTAATCGTTAACATTTACCCCTGATTAGTAAATTCGCTGACTTATTATCTATTTCTCCCACCCAGGAATATTTGCATAAAATAAACATTACCTTCTCCTATTTCCATAGATCTCTGGGTGCGGCTCGACGTCTTAAGCATTTACCAGTCAATCACAGCCTTCTTGATATACAGCAGAGCTGTTTGTTTCTATATGCCATAGTAAGTGTGTGGAGATGGCGTAAGTAGGGATGTCTTAGTCATGAGCGCACCGTGAGTCAGAAGTCAGGACGATTTCCAAAGCAAGCAGGAAAGAGAGAGAGAGAGAGAGAGGTGGAGAGGGTGCCCAAACCACAGGAACATTTAGCCTCTGTGTGTTTTCATTGCTTTTTGGTTGTTTACTCAATTTATAACGAGATTTTTACACCAGAGAGATTTATGTTCGAGCCGGCAGGTGTCCACTTTCATGGCAAAGCATGGCAAGTTTCAAGAGCAGGGTTCGTCTGTAGCTTTTTTTTTTTTTCCATATTTGTGCAGAATAAAAATAAAAGCAGGTGGGTGGAAATGGGACCCATGAACAACATGTACAAGATGTTCTTTATCGTGTCATGTTGGTCTAAATTGTGCCATAAAGTTTTAGTCATATTGCTACACTCTCAGGAAAAAAAAAATACTAAACTGTACAACATTTGCACCTGTAGTATGTGTCATTTAAATGGTAACACATACGATTAAAGAAAAGAGTATTTAAAGTATATATATATATATATATATCTTAAGTACAAGTTGTAGCTTCAATTAGCCTTTATAATAATGCTAATAATAATTTAAAGGTACACTTCATGCACACTTGCAGGGAAAAGATATACACCAATGTTACAAAAGGTCTACGCTTGAGAGACAATCAAAGGTACTCTTTAGTAGCCTTTTTTATGATAGTTGATAATAGATTCATTGGAAATTCCCTTTTTTCATTGTACACAATTTGACCTGATGTTTTGAAGCAGCTATCTAATAAGTCATTTGACTCCAATCAAAACAAAAAAGCCATCAAGTTTGATCTTCTAGTCACACTTCATTCAAAAAAAAGCTCAAAATCTGAAGTGTACAACTTGAAAAACGGTCTCCTTCTTACATGAGCAACCAGAGAATGTGATTTGCATGTGGTGTTGCGCAATTCTTTCTAAGGTGAGGGAACGCCAGCAGGGAAAAGAAGCCAAGTCTCCCAGCACCTCAGATGACAGTTATTCAAATCAGGTAATAATGGTTTCGTAGGAGGAGCTGAAGTAAGTGTGTGCGTGTGTGTGTGTGTGTGTGTGTGCGTGTGTGTGTGTGTGAAGGACAAGGCCTAGGGCTGAAAGACCTGGGAAGAGTAGTTCATTAAACTCTGGACGGGAAGGGCCCCTATCCTCCCTGGAAGACAGGTGCAAAGCAAAGGCAGGTGGCAGGTTTACGAGATAAGGGTTGAGTTAGAGTTTTATCTCTGTCATCTACCGTTTGTGTATGCTTATGATATTAAAGACAAAAAAGGCTTTGTCAGAGCTGGAATACAGTGTTTCGACATGTGGATTGCTTATATGAGCTTATTTTAATTGTTTCTAATGGAGGTGACTGTAGCAACTTGTTTACAGCATGTGCAGATGGTGGAAATTTTAAAGCAGAGAGACTCAAAAGGACATATGGAAAGAGAAACTATTATTGGTTTTGTTGGTATTTAATAATGTTATCCACCAAAATGGTTTGACATTTGTCCAGCGTTCCAGAAATTTTGGCTCTGTATTGCAATAAAGTGGTTTGAAACTGAGTAAACATTTTAAACCATTTATCTTCAATAAGTTTTTTATCCCAGACAGGACTGTGGTGGATCCGGAGCATATCCCGGGAGCAGGAGAATTCCCCCTGGATGGGGCGCCAGTCTATTGCAGGGTACCATCAAACACACACACACACACACACTCACACCTACGGGCAATATAGCATAGCCAGTGCCCCTGCAGGCAAGTTTTTGGGAGGTAGGAGGAAACCAGAGAACCTGGAGAAAACCTGTGCAGACCATGCACAGACAGTAACCAGAGATCCACCTAAACATACAGGTAGGGGGGTTGGCTATGTTAAATTGCTCCTAGGTGTGAATAAGTGTGTCGTAAGTGTGAACATACGTGGTCCATGGTGTCCTGTAATGGATTGGCTTCCCATTCAGGGTGTATTGCGGCCTCACACACTGTGTTTCCGGGATGAACCCCGGATTCGCTGCCACCCTGACAAGGATAAAGTACTCAATGCCAGGAAAACTACTATATAATATAATCTGGTAGAAATTATAATTGCATGCCTATCAGTAATCTATTTCTGCTCATTACATACAGTAATCTACAACATTATCTAATATCATTTGTGGCTTTTTCAGATTGAATGTGTTTATTTGGTTTTGTTATAATGGCCTATTCTGCAGTTCTGTCCTCTGTAGAGTAATATTTTGCCATTTTTAAAAGTGGTACAAATAGACAAAAGGTATATAATGCACTTTATTGGTTATTCCTCCTATTCCCGATAAAAAAGGAGAGCCAAACATAAAGTGCTCCTTTGAATTGCACTGTGATATGTACACATTGCACAATATCACTAACATTAGATGCAATCCTTCAAGATGTGGAAGACACAAGGACATACCCCTTATTTAGTCTACCTGTCAGAATCTCACTTTACCACAAACATAATAACCATGTGGTTACACAGATTTGTTTTCACTTAGCAACTGGAGGGTTCTCTGGCTGTCCTGACCTAATAGACTGTTATTCATTAATGTCAGAAATGTAATCCACTGGGCCTTATCTATCAAAAGTAACTATAGGGCGTAACTGTAAAATAAATCCCACCGACACCCACAAATTTACATATGAACATAATGCATGTGGGTCCATAGAGCTTTCTTTTCCTGAACTTTCCACTCATAGAACATGTTTGCACAAAAAAAAACTGCTATTATATTTAAGTTGACATTATTTGACTTTAGACATTATTTGACTTGAGAGTTATTTAGGTTTGGATTAAACCCATTCAATTCAAGTGACAATCAAACAGGCTAGTAATTCTAAGAAGTCAATAATAAAGATAATAACTTTCATTATTGTGGATTGTAATTTCCACTACTCTAACAACATCATAAAAAGTCTTGGATCCCCTGGATCTGTTTCATAGATCCCACTTTGACAATCATGGCTCTAGGGCCTTAGTAGTGTTCATCCTTGATATGATTTTTATTAATTTTTTTTTAAATTATTAATTAATAATTTTTTTTTTTTTTGGGGGGGGTGGGGGGGGGGTTAAGAGACTATCAGCTACGATTTTTATTATTTAGTTATAAATAATTTGGTCACTTGAATTAAAAGCCCAAAACTCTACAATGATGTATACGTAAATAATAAGTAATAATGATAACATGAATGTGCAAAATTTAATAAACTATTTAAAAAATGCTTCTAATGTCATACAAAATGTTTCATATTCTAGATTTTAACGCAGTTAAAATTGTTTTAGGTTTTGTGATGCCTCAATGCCACAAATAAATAAACATAAATACCACAAATTTACCAAATGTGCTTAATGAATGAACTGTCTAGTTGGATTAGTATTTTATTTAATCATTTTTTTGTTTATTTATTTATCTGAACTCCCAAAAATAGTGCATGATATAGTAAATAGGCTTTTTCTCTTATCTTTTTTTTTTTTTTGGGTGCATTAGGGTTGAACTTTGCAGGAGGCAGGGCACCAAAGGTGGAGCAATGTTCATTTGCATACATTTGCATTGCACCAATAGTAAAGCACTTCAGAATCGAGCCCTCCCATGTAACGTGGAAGCCCCGCCCATTTATAGCTCAACCCCTCCCCTTCTGGCCTGCAGGACTGTATAGTTATAGCTGTTAGAGCTGGGAGGAGAGGCAGTGAATTTGTACAGAGAAGTTCCTGGAGTGAGGAGTGCTGTATGTAGAAGAAGTTGAACATGCTTTAAGGGCATCCTGTCACACACACACACACACACAGAGCAGAAGCCTGAGGAAGGAGGAACTTTACTAACTAGTTTACTAATCTCACTTGGTCACTTTGTATAAAACTACAAATCATGAGAGCGTATTTCTCCACCAGTTGGATATTTCGAGGCTGGATCTACTGCCTGATCTTTGCCTTATGCATCCAGGTAAGTTTCTTGTTTTGATTACAAATTATGAATAATAGTATTGTGTGTCATGTGTGCTTTGATGCATAATTAAACAGGAATCTGTTTGTTGATCTGTGTTTAATCACATGGATTTCCTGGATCTGACAGGGATCATAAGATGGAGATGATCATTATTGGAGTTAAAGTGTTAACTCTAGAGCTGGGTGAAATCTGAAATCTGTTTGCACACTGTTTTACTGGAAACAGTGGATGTTGGTTTACTTCCAGATCCCACACCGCAGGCTGTAAATGAGTCCAGCCATCCTCAGAGCAAACTTTCTCTCTCTCTCTTTTCTTCTCATGCTCTGTTTGAGAAAAGTTGAGTTCTGAACTCTGATCCAGACTTTTTTTTTTGTGCCTATTTATTGTTGGGCCATTTGATGTCTGAGGGGAACTTGACATGTGGAAGTGCCTCTTGGCATTACATAGTGTGTGTGTATATGTGTGTGTGCGTGTGTGTGTGTGTGGGTGTTCAACCCAGGGGATTGATTTTGTAATAGTTCTGCATTTTTTTCTGAAATAATGGCTGGAGATTTTCTTATTTGTTCCATTAAAGTAGAGGTTCTCATTCTGTCTGTAGCCAGGGACCCCTTTAACTGTAGGATAAATTCCATGGCCTTGTCAGATTTATTTCATGAAAACAATTTAAATGTATACAAGAATACTGTGGCTATTTATTTAGAGTCATAGAGGTTTTTTTTCATGAATGTTCCAAAGATGGAACTTATACATGATTTACAGGCCTATTGTTATTGACTTATTGAGGTTTGGATGAAGCCCATTTAATTCAAATGACCACTTATTAGCCATAACAAGCTAATAACTGTAAAATAATGGCATGTTGTGATTTTCACTGCTGTAACTAAATGAACAGATCTCAAACCCCTGGGGTTCCCAGACCCCACCATTGAGAACCATTGCTTTAAAGCACTGTAGAAAGTGTGGATCATCGGTTTACAAACTGAAATAAAATTACTGTCCAGCCATCCCTAGTATTCCTGTTAGCAGAGCATGATTACCTGAGACTTTCACACTCATGTCTCCAGTTTTTTAGTATCTGATAATGATACTTTGCATGAACCTGTCACTTTACACATCCTACTGCAACGATAAAACTGTCATTCAAAAATCCACATGGCTGTTAGAGATCAGCCATTAGGATGATCCTTAAATAGAAGATTCCTACAAACATCCTCTGAGCTGTAGCTTCAGAGTCTTGCACAGTTACATAAACTGATATTCATTCATTCACTCATTCTTTCATTCAGTCACTGAATAGCTGTGTAATTTGCTTATCTCGAGCACCCTTGAGGGAAAAGTGTGTGAGCATGCTTAACGTTGCATCACAGACCTGCGGGTCTGAACTTGTGCTCGACAGACGGCACCAGCTCAGAGCATGAAGGTCTGTGAAGAGCGAGCCATTATGAGAAAGCGATTCACAGGAATGAGAATGTTTATATTTTACAATTAGTCCTCACTTTGTGTTTTGCAAAATTTGTGATAAAGCAGAAGACCTGTATTGATAGACAAGGCTTTCAACAGACCACTTTTCCAGGTGAAAATTTTCATCGTAGCAGTTATGCAAACTCTGCGGTTGGAGGAAAACTGGTTTTCAAAATTCCATGTTGTTCTTGCAAGAGTGATGAACATGACTGTAACACAGTAACACACAACAGGTACAATACGACAAACAAAACGACCCCCCCCCCCCCCCCCCCCCCCCATTTCTCTCTCTCTCTCTCTCTCTCTCTCTCTCTCTCTCTCACTCTCTCTCTCTTGAAGAAGAAGGGACATGGCACCCAGTTAGTAATTTGAGATTGATTTTCCATTTTGGAACCCAACTGATTGAAATGATATAGCGGTTTCTGGGAGGATGGCGCTGAACACGGTTGAATGCTGGGACAACAGTTGCCGTTGTATGCTTATTTTCTAACATGTAATTATTCAGGGCGTCACTGACCATGTTCTTATATATTTAGTCAATGAAAATATTTCATGTCGCTTGTTATACCCTGCTAGTTGGATGCAGAGGGACCAGAAATGAGTTCTGGACATTCCTTTGGGTTTCCTGTCTCCTTTCTCACACTTCGTTTGAGTCCAGGCTCTGAAACCACACAGACAATGAAACATGTCTCTAGGCATCCTCATACTATCACAGCACAAAACATACAATTGGACAAGAGTGGGTGTTATATATACACTACCAGTCAAACTTTTGAACATACTAGGTTGATTTTTTAATGCCTGTGTATAAATTCATTCAAAATGAGACATTATTAAGTTAATACCTAAAGTGAAAGTGTTTCCCAAACCAAATAGTTTTCATTCAGATCTTAGGAGAAGCAGTGAGAAACTCTTTTGGAACACTGAGAAAACCCATCTGGGTGTAGATGGTTCATGCCATGAAAATGCCAAGAATGTCCAAACCTTCATCAGGAATACTGCTAAGAGTTTAAAATATAATACACTTTTAATTGATTTCATTTTATTTTTGCTCCTTTTTCTCCCAATTTGATCGTTTGCCAATTCCCGCCCACTAGCTAGCTCTCCCCTATCACAGGACAGCTACCAACTAACGGATCAAGATTAGCACATGCTTCCTCCAAGCACGTGAAGCCAGCCCATCACATTTTTTGTGTCACAGCCCAGTATAATACACTCAGAGGAAAGCGCTATCTGCCCTCTTCCACATACATGTGCTCACAGACACCCACGATCGGTTAGTGATTGACAAGGGAGAGAGTAATTAGGCTTTCTTAGACTTCCGACTACGGATGGCTGTGGCATCGTCGGGATTCAAACCTGCAGTTTGACTGAGTGATTGATTAACATTTTTCTTGATCAGTGTATAATACCAGTTAAATTTTGACATTTTGTCCAGTTATTTTATTTTATTTCCTCTTATTTTATTTCCTACTATTCATCATTTTATTACCCACTATTGGTAATTAAATAAGGAACAAATTCCATCAAATACTTAAATATTTGTATAGCAAGGACTTGTTCATCATCCACTCTCATATTGCAAATGCCTTTAAAAATGCTTTATTAAAGGCTAGTGCACTGGTTTGGTGAAGCAGTTACTTATCTACGGCTGCTAGATATATTTAACAGTTGCTTTAGTGTTTTCATTGTCAGTGAAACATATGTTGTGTGCTAAAGTGCTTAGTTAGAGTGATCGATATTGGCTATTTCCAATTAGATATATAAAGTTACAAACATTTCTCAGCTCACTTATACCTATTTCCTACTAAACTTTTTCCTTAGACTTTCTAATTCTAGAGTATTTACATTTTACCTTAAATCAGTTTCTTAATTTCTTTGACCGTAGCATTGTTGTTGGTGCCAGACAGGCTGGCTTGAGTATTTCAGAAGCTGCTGATCTCCTGGAATTTTCACACACAACAGTCTCTAGAGGTTGTGAAAAACAACACCAACAAAAAAACATCCAGTGAGCAGCAGTTTCAAAGGAGAATGACCAGACTGGTTGAAACTGACAGGAAGTCTACAGCAACTCAAATAAGCACTCTTTACAATCGTGGTGAGCAGAAAAGCAACTCAGAATCCATTCACCTCAAGGTGCGACGTGTTGTCGAACCTTGAGGTGGATGGGCTACAACAGCAGAAGACCATGTTGCTTTCCACTTCTGTCAGGAATCTGAGGATCAAGAATCTAATCTAAGAAAAAAGAATCTGAGGCTACAGTGGGTGCAGGTTCACCAGAAGTGGAAAGTGGAAGATTGGAAAAACAGTGAAAACCAATTTAGCAAATCTATGTTTTATTTGTTTTTGAGAGGCAGCAGGATGATTTTTTGTAAGTATTTTGGTCAGATCTGTATGATTACCTTTATAAATCATTTCATTTTCTCATTAATCTGAGTGCAACCATTTCTCATGGTATCATTTGCCCATTTAAATTGTTTGTAATGTAAACACCATTAATAAAAATCCATTTGTGCAACATAGGAGAAAGCATCCAGGAATATTTGAATATGAGCAACGAAATGAGGGAATCTTTTATTCCGGAAATGTTCCAGGATATGTGTTCTCTCCTAGACATTTGAACCACGATCTATTGGAAATAGAGTTCATCATCAATTCACTTCCGTGAAGTTTTAGATAAACTGGAAAGCTCAGCTGTTAAGTTTGAGCGTGAGTGAAGGTTGTGAGGTCAAATCCCAGTGACTGGACCCTTGAGCAAGGCTTTTAACTTTCCACTGCTCAGCACTATTCTTGGATTGGATTCAGTTTGCCTCTTGAGTCGCTTTGGATAAATAATCTGCCAAATAAATAAAATGAATGTAAACGTAATTAGAGTCTACAGAGGCTTATGGAGTTGTTCAAACATTTCTGTGTTATTTCTGAGACAACCACTGTATAATAATAATAATAAGACTAAATTACAAAGTTCATTGGGTGGTGACGCCAAACCATTTTTCTGGAATCGGACCCAAGTATTGTTTGCAGCTCATTAAAGAAGTTGACTAAGTGGAACACGTGGCTTGTCGTCTCCCCTCTGCTGATTTTGGCCCTTCGCTGCGTTAGTTTGGATGTTTTAGACCGTCTCTGAGCCTACTCTGCATTTTAGCTAACAGATGAAAAGGATTTCCATCTAAAAACCCATGCACATTTTTTGTGGTATCAGCAGGGAAGTGGTTAGTGGCCATAAACCCCGTACACTCTCAGAGGTCATGACCTCAAGAAAGTTGATTCTGACACTGTAGGAGGGTGAACGTGTAAATTTCATGTAGTATTACATTTCCCATGATAGGATGACATTCAAATTTTATATAATTTGACACACAGGTTGAAATTGTGAATTTCAATAGAAAGCATTGCAAATAAAAGAGTAATCAGTTATCCAACCTAATTCAGATGATAGCTATTGAACATTTTCAATCATTATTTACTTATGGAATTCTTTTTTTTTGTTGCAGAGAAAACATGCCAAACCAACATGCACCCAAATGCAGTACCTCTGGAAAGGCAAGATATGCTGTAGCAAGTGCAAACCAGGTAAATAATCTTTCAGTACTTTTCATTTGCTATAGAAAGCCAAATATGGCACAGAGCAAAGCTTGTACTGATTTGAATAAAGCTTTGAAATGTTTTGAGTTTTGAAGGGGAAGTGTGTGTGAAAGAGGAACACCCACGTAGCCATAGAGCCCTACTCCAGTATGAAAACCTCAGTTTAGTCTCTGCTTCATGAAAAAACAGCCCAGTGGCTCTACACTCCTTCTGAATAATGCAGGAACTATGTGAGCAACTCCAACAAGACAAATTAATGGAATCTTTCTCCTGAACACAGGAACGTATATGTCTGCGATGTGCACTGAGAAAGATGACACCAGATGTCGGCCATGCGGGAAGGATGAGTACCAGTCAGAATATAACATCGACTTGGCGTGCCATCCACAGAAGTTCTGTGACGAGGGTCAGACATTCATCTTCATTATTCCAACCCCATATTGAGACACATGACTACCTCAACTCCAAAATTATTGCTACTCTTCAATATAATTAGCCCCCACCCCCACCCCCACACAAATATACATTATACACAATACTATATCACATATCAAATTTACTCTTAGTTTTCAGAAACCTTATGGTTACCTTATGAACAAGTTGATGGAGTATAAATATGAGGTTACACGTATGTTAGATCCTTTTGCCATCCATCACCAAGGGGTCGCCAAAGACACTGATTTGCTAACAAAGTAAAAGAATATAAAAAAAATAAAATGTTACAAATATCACTCAGCACAATCGGAGCGATAATAAAAAAGGTTGAAAAAGTTACACATTTGTCAGTAAAAATCACCTTTTTTGAATGCACACCATCAGCATGTTTGGTTAAAAAAAAAAGAACTGCATACACATTGAAAAACATGGAAATGGATCACTGATACTTTGGGTCTTTTTTCCCTCCCAGTCCAGTGGCTCCAGCGGGATATTGTCCAGTGGGATATTTTAGCCTCAATCCTGGTCACCTCTGCCAGGAGGTTACGACTTGGATATAGACAGTGCTTTCACCAACACAATGTCCTCAGATAATGATAATAATTATAATAAATCAATAGGGAAAGCAAGATGTTGCATTGCAATGGCCATTTAAGTTTTTGGGTTTGAAAACCAGAGAACCTGAGAATATAAAGGACTTCAATTTCAAGATCCAACTACAATTGTCTCAGAACCTTGTTAGAAACTACAGGGAGAGCTTTAATGATGTTATTCCCTCTAGTAGACGCTTTGCCAAATATTAATAAATGGGGGTGCTAATACTTTTGAAACCAGTATCTTATGTTTAAAAAAAAAAAAGATTGTAAAATAAAACTTTACAGCTTCCTATTACATCAAATATCAAAATATTTTTAGGAAGGGTGCCAATAATTCTGGAGTTGACTTTAGATTTCCAGGGGGAAAAGTAAAATATAGCCACAATTAACTAAGCTCAGTGGAGCTTTCTAACCCTCTCTCTCTCTCTCTCTCTCTCTCTGCCGCAGGGAAAGGATTTTATCGTCCCAGTCCCAGTAGCACCACTGAGCTTGAATCATGTCGGTGTAAAGAGGGCTTCCAGTGTACCACCACCTATTGCGAGTTCTGTGATAAAATCAAACCCTGTCCTCCAGGCCAAGGACTCGCAGGGGGTAAGGCCTTATTAACTACAGCACATCTCATCCAGATACACATTTCAAATCTCGATATATTGACAAATGAGTGCCTTGAACTATACCACAAACTACTGGGGTTGATTTTGGTTCTTTTTCGGCACAGAAAGATGAATGTGACTCATAAAATAAATGACTCATAATTACAAATCCAGTGAATTGGTGGCCTGCTGTGGTTTGTGGTTTGACACGAGTTAGAAGATTTTACCATAGTGTACAGATGATATTTTTGTGGTACTGATAGCATTCAATATCATTCATTTGGATGATTATATACCTTATTCAAGTACAGAAAATAGGATGACCGGAAACGAAGTAAAAAGCTGAAAGAAGCTGAAAGCTAAAAGTACAAGTTCAAAGAATGGGTTATTGTGAAGTCTATTAATGAGCATGTAGCTGATGCTAATACTACGAATGGTTTAGCCCTTATGAATCATTGTGACACTCAGTTCAAGAAAGTCTAGATCATAGTAGAATCTGTAAATTGGGATCGAACCTGTTGTATATAATAAATTTTTTATTATTGATAATAAAAATATTAAACATTTTTAACTAGTGTGAAGGAACATTGCATCCTGAAGAGTTATATTCCTCTTATACCACAGCAAACTTATTTATTAATGAACAACACTTCATACTTATGTATACTTTATAATTTACATATTTGTAATTATGCTTAATATTGTTTAACGTCTACACCAGCTGTACACAGTTGTTCCCTGATAAGCCTCTATTTTTTCTCTCTCAAATCAGAAAAACAAATCCGCATATCATTTTACGAGAAACTGCAAACACAAAGTTCTCTGTCCTGAACATTTTCCCGTGACGGAACACGTAAAGTTATAGCTATATCTCTGACAGTGACAAAGTGTTGACACTGGAGACTCCTTCCAAAAAATGTGAAATAAACTAAACCGTATGAACAATTACACACTTTTTCAAATCTGTTTGAAACAACAAGTGCATTAATGTAATCCTTGTAGCCAGACCTACTGTCAGAGCTTCCGTTAAGGAAATTAATCAACACATTCTATCCAATCAGAACTGAGAATTCAACAGATCTGTGGTATAAATAGTTTATTAATTAATAAGCTGTATTCTTTGACATACTGCCCCCCCAAAAAGTTACAACTACACTCCTGGGCAAAAAAAAACAAAGGGCCAAGCCCAGATTGGCAAATATTAAGCTTTTAATTGTCTTAACAACAAATCATTGGTCAGAAAATTAGCAAGAATGAAACAAATGCACACCATTTGCTCATTTACTTTTGCTGCAGTGAACTGTTTGAGGAAATTCACTTATGTAGTCTTCTTGTACACAAAGGAAAAAATCATGATAATGATTAGAATGTTTGATGTAAAATTCAAACTAACACACATCTGGGTGTACAAAATTTTCCAAAAATATCTTCTGGGACGTCATTGTTGGGTTATTAGACACACCTGATGCAGCCCATCAAGGGTCACAAGGCGTAAACATTTAAAGAAATCAAAGTGAAATCTATTACTAAGCTCCTTTATCAGTTTGTTTAACTCTTGCTAATTTCCTGACCAGTTATTTTTGTTAAGACCATTAAAAGCAGATATATTGCTATTTTGGACTTGGCCCATTTTTTTTGCCCAGGAGTGTAAAACATGAAAGTGTATTTCAGTTTATCATTTAAATTGCAGCTAGAACACTGAGACTAAGGGTTTCCTTTTCACAAAAGGTTTTAAGAAGACATTTAATTCTCAAAAGAACCCTTGAGGAACCGTTTTCCAGAAAGGGTACCTACTTTTATATAAATGTTAACACTGCTGAAGCACAAGATTTATCCAGCAGTAGATGTAAATACATGTTAATAGTCTGAGTTTATAAACCGGGGTGAAGGTGGAGGGTCCCAGAGGAGTAGATAGAGATGGATATGTCTATATATTGTATCTGGTTTTACAGTGTCATTGTATATGTTAAATCCCAGACTCTTTGCCCAGACATTCTTCATTTTTGTAACTACATGCCTTTCCTATTAATGTCACTGTAGTTATTCATAGTAGTAACTGAATAATGTGCTTTAAGATGAATAATGTGCTGGGAGTTTATGTGGTTAAACCATATCAGTGTGTCTTAAAAAGTACATTAACATTTTTGTGTTATGATCTGTTTCTCTACTTTCAAGAGCCTGGCAAACAGTCATGCAAGGACTGCGACTACGGATTTTTCTCTGATTCCAACTCAGTAGAAGCGTGCAAGAAATGGACAGAGTGAGTATACACTCCGAGGCAGTCGAGGTGTTTGAATTAGCCACAGTCAGGAGCTTGTGCTTTAAAATACTGTTTTTCAGACACACACTCACAGGCTCATTTGTGCAGTTGCAGTGCTCATTCTCACGAGTGCTGTTTTTCTGGCGGTGCTCTCAGGTCACAGGCGCTTTAAAAGCCCCCGCAGTCTTACCACACTGTGGTAGTATGACTAATTTCTCCACCACTTCCCTTGGAAAGAGCCTATTTTCCTTAGTCGGCCATTTTTGTGGTAACTGTTTGTGGAAAGGATTGAGACTGATAAAAACAGAAGTGACAGGTTTGCTGAAAAGTCCTGTACTGATAAGTCTGATTCCCTTTCAGCTGTAAAGCCATTGGCAAGACCGAGGAAAAGCCAGGCAGCACTGAAGCAGATGTGGTGTGTGGACCACCCTTCGGTACGCGATCTACCATGTTTAGTGAACCAGTACAGAAATGAGTTATGTGGGTTTTTCATGTGTTAAACCATCTTTTCTGCCTTTGTTCTTTAGATCGTTCAACATCGTGGGCCGTTGTGGCAATACCCTGTGCCATAATCGTCATATTTGCTGTGATTCTTTCCTGCTACAAGGATAAACTAAACATCCTCTCAGGTACGTCTGGTTGAGAAACCTGTTTATTTCACTATCTTAGATTTTCCTTTCATGCCGCTGATTGTTTTTTTTCTCTTTTCACAGTCAATTTACGAACCTGCGTCCAGAACATTAAACAGAGCAGAATCCAACAAGTAAGCAAAACAAGGACGTGCTAAAATCATGAGTCAGCTGTTCTACACTGTCTATCAGTTGATTAATCATTTAATAGGCAGAACCTGACAGTTGGTCAGAATTACCTGGTTGGTCAGTCACACACATATAGCAGGCTAACAATTCTCCAAAAAGGAGAGTGATAAAATGTTAAAATGGAGGAAACTAGCATGAACCCGTGATGAACATACGTTTGCACCCACAAATTGGGTGTATATATGCAATTTACCTAAAATGCCCAAAACACACTTAATGTGATCACATGCTAAAATATGGCCAAAAGTATGTGGACACCTGACCATCACACCCATGTGTGGTCCTTCCCCAAACTGTTGCCACAATGTTGAACGCGCACAATTGTCTAGAATGTCTTTGTATGCTGGATCTTTAAGATTTCCCTTCACTGGAACTAAGGGCCCCAAAGCTGTTCCAGCATGACATGAGTGAGCTGACCTCACTAATGTTCTTGTGGCTAAATCCCCACAGCCATGCTCCAAAATCTAGTGGAAAGCCTTCCCAGAAGAGTGGAGGTTATTATAACAGCAAAGCGGGGACTAAATCTGGAATGGGATGTTCGTAAAGCACATACTTTGGCCATATTGTGTACATTCGATTCTGCTGTGTCTAGTACTACCAACTGTTTTTAATCTTCGGAAACTTAGAGATATAAGCATTGGTCAAGCTACTCGTGTACAGAATGTTGGGCCTAAAGCACCTTTGAATGTAATACATATAGTTGTCATTCCAGAGATATCAATAATTAACCCTCTTATAAAACAAATGCCTGCAGCCTGAATAGTATCTCACATTATCTAAAGAATAGAGCCATACTGGGGGCGTACTGTTATAGGAAAATAATTAATGATGGGATGGTGTAATGCCGCCAGACACTATAACAGAACATTTTATTCCTCTTATATCACAGCACTTTGCCAATGCTAACAATTTTTTATTTATTAAAGAACAAAACATCATACTTTTTAATCCATTTATAGTTATATATATATATATATTGTTATGTAATGTCCATGAAACAAGTTCATGTTATTACATTATAGTAGCCATAAACAGTCATTCCTTCACCAGTGTTTCTCATTTTCTCTCGCTTAATAATAAGTTAATAACATTACGAAATGCTGAATAATCATCACCTTACAGAAAGCTTCACAACTAAATCAGCATAAAACATATCAACAACTAAATCAGTTTATTATTAGATTTAATTTATGTGTCCTTTTAGCCTTGGGATGTGCAAAAAAAATACACCACAGTACTCTGTAAGAGAGCTGCTTCTCACCAATGACACTGCCAAAAACACTCTTCTAGAAGATATTTTCAATATTTAACAATTCAACACCAAAACACTAAAATAGTCTTCCTAAAATAAAATAATCTCAAAACTATTCTTCTGTCCTTCCCCAGGAGACGCTAACACCACCGTACCATAGCAACCGCCCCCTGTACGAGATCACATCTCAGGAAGATGATGGTACTCCAGAATACCTGAGCATGTGCTCCAAAGCCAATTGTGATTCCCCTGGCCTAGACAAGGCTCAAGGAAACAAGAAGACCACACATTCCTCCAAGCTGGAACGGGACCAGGCTGATGGATCATCAGGCAGCTCCACTGAGGGCTCTGAGGGTCCAGGTTCTCCACTTCCTGGCAGCTCCTGCAGCTGCTTGATCATGAAGGAGCCAATGGAGGTGGGCGAGAACGAGGACTGCAGTGAGCTGGTAGCTACGGGCCTGGCTGGCTGCTGTTCCTGTGCTCAGGGGGAGAATATGGTTGCCAAACCAAGAAAAGATGGCGATGTGAGCCTGAAAGAGCCTCCTCTGTGTGGGAACTGCTACACTGAGAGCCTTCCGGGATGCCTGCAAGGCTCTCAGGAGCTCTATCTGGACTACAGCAGTGCAGCCAGCAAGGAGGTCATGTCAGAGGTCAGGGATTTACACAGTGACACAAGCGCATATGAGAGAAATGAACCGCAATGCTGCAGCATCGAATCCACTGCCATACTATCATCGCTTAGCACAAGCAACAACCAGGGGCTCTCACTTATCTCCAACGCAGATAACAACCAGCCCAAAGCTGACGCGGATTTGGAAATCCAGAGCCAGAGCTCCGAGACTGCTCTCACCTGTGGTAAGGCTGTTTGCTGAACCTATAAAAACAGCTACTAAGAGTTTGGAGGTGGTTCATTTTAATCACCATAGTACAACAGTGGCTTGTGACAATAGATTGTGGTGGGGCAGGATGCCATTAATAACAACATGGCCTCAAAAAAAATTAAGTAGAGAGGCTATTACACTTATGTTATATTACTCTAAAAATTCACTCTATTCACTATCAGTTTGGCATAAAAAATAGTAAAATAGTGGACCTGGCAACCCTGTCATTAACTGTCCTGTCCGCTGGTCCATGTTCATGGAGCGAGCATGGAGCAACGTAACTCCTGCCCCAATGGGCCTCTATTAGCGCTTGTTGCAGTTCCAATTTTTGACCACAAGATGCAGTAATAACTCTATTGCACTAAATGGGGCAACGAGCATGCTTTCCCATGATCGCACAACATCTAGAAGATAAAGATTAAAATACTGCTGCTATGGACAAACCTCCACTGGTAGACATATTTGCCATGTAGCAGGGGTGTTATGAAACCAATGAATAAACTTCAGCAATGTTGAGTTCCATCCAAATATAGAGAGGTGTCATCTAGTGTGTTAAATTCCAGGCATTTCAGATGTTGAAATAATCCCATTCAAAATTAAAACAAGATGTGGTCTAAAGTCTCATTGAGTCACTCGACTCAGCGGGGGCAGTCATTTTCTCCAAGATATCTGGAGAAAGAGATCATGAACGCCAATTTCCCATAACATTTACTAACTCCATTGCTAAGCTGTTGGACATATTTGACCCATTTACTGTAGGTTTCTTTGTTTTTTTCTACTCTTATTGGAAACATTGCAAAAAAAAAAATAAAAATCCCTAACAGTTACTGTAAAGAAATTACTCAGCCTTGCTTTTTTCTTGACAGCTATCATTAATGCATCTATCGAGAACGCATTTAGTGATATTTATTAAGAAAACACTACTCCTCCAGTAAATGATTTTCCAGTAAACAGCACTGGTAAAAACAAGCCTAGCCAGAGTGGACAGCGGGGCTCTGGCACATGATAAATCATGGCTTAATGAGTAAAAGATGTGTGAAGAATGATTCACTGCCAGTCTGTCTCTCTGTCGTGTGCCCGGTGGAGTAAAATAATCCACCCTATTTAGGGAACTCGTCAAACATTCTGTCGACATGCTTGGCGGAAGGAAACTATGCTTATTTTTTCAGCCGGAAGACCCAGAAATATCTTCTGCTATGTAAGGGCTGAATTAGCAGTAATGGACGCAGATGCAGGCATGTAAAATGTACAGTTAGGCAAAATTATGTGCAGTAGCTTTTTCCTTCCTTGAATGATGGAATCTGATCTCACTCATTGTGGCATTGGTATACTATGATGTCTGATACTAATAGTGGTGACATATTGGCACAATATGCAAAGCATGCTATTACCGCATACCAGCATGTCACTTGTTTAATAAGGATTTGACTCCAGGAAAGGAAATCTATTTTTAACTTGCTGAACTTCACAGACTATTTATAATCATGTGATTATAATTAGAACATTATTTTCATGTGACGCATGATACTCCTGGCATCAAATCAATGAAAAATTTTTTTTTACTATCCTCCCTTCTATATGCCCATAAAATTCACTATATGGCCAAAACTTTGTGCACACCTGACCATTACACCCTTATGTGCTTTTTGTACATGCCATGCCAGATTTAGCCTCCTTTGCTGTTATGATAACCTCTACATTTCTGGGAAGGCCTTCCGCTAGAGTTTGGAGAGTGGCTGCCCATTCAGCCACAAGAGTATTAGTGAGGTTAGGCATTGATGTTGGGCGAGGAGATCTGGTGCATGTTCCAGTTCATCCCAAAAGTGCTCAGTGGAGTTCAGGTCAGGGCTCTGTGCAGGACACTCAAGTTCTTCCACACCAAACTTGGCAAACCAATGTCTTTGTGCACAGGGGCATTGTCATGCTGGAACACTTTTGGGCCTTTTAGTTCCAGTGAAGGGAAATAATAATGCTACAGCATACAAAGACATTCTAGACAATTGGGTGCTTCCAACTTTGTGGCAATGAATAGGCTATGAAAATGTTATTTTTTCCACACAGAGCTAATCAGAGGAGACAGCATTTTAGTCATTGCTTATGTGGAGAACCAAATTGTTCAAGAAATTATGAACAACACTCGTAAGCATAGCAGATAAGTGCTTAGTCAGCTTATCCATCAAACCTTGGCACATTTTAAATTAAAAATATTGACACTGTTTAAATAAATCCACAAATCAAATTAGTGCATTATGAGTGTGATAAAATAGATTATAACCAAGCGCACATTACAATTTCATGACCTCGACTCAGTAAATGTCTGTGTATGTGTAGAGTAAATGTCGGTACGTGATATAAAAATAAAATGCTAAATAACAGAATGTGCTGGATCAAGTGCTATTTTATAAGCTGCCAAACAATGATGGTGGAAGCCATATTGATGAATTTAACCAAATTTGCAGTGCATAATGTGACAATAAAGCAGCCATTTGTTGGTTGCAGATGTATTCACCCCCAGTAAATATTTGATACATGACATCCTTCTTTTTCCTTTTTTATTTATAAATAATTTTGCTAAATATATTGATCCCCCCACTTCAGTATTATTGGTGATTTTGTGTAGCTGGGTGACATAATCCCAATTAAGTCCATTTTACTTCCAGGTTGTAACACTATTTTACAGGGGTTTCATATAAACATAAACAATTAAATAAAGTGTTTTTAAACCACAAGAGCAATGAAGCTAAAATCTGAATTGCGTGTGTTTTTTTGCCAGCTCAGGTGACCGGAAACAACAACACCACATTCATCTCCACCGGCCAGGTGATGAACTTCACGGGTGATGTTATCATGGTGTACGTCAGCCAAACGTCACTGGGCAGCAGCGGAGATGAAGAGCCCTACGCCAGTCCAGTTCAGGAGCAATCGGCTGAATGTGGCATTCAGAACGTGCCCAAATCCTACCATCGCACAGAAGTGCATGAGAGACATATACCTGTGCAGGAAATGACAAACCAGCACCCTCAGCTAAACTTCTCTGTCTGAACTGGAGCTTGATTTTCCTGTTTTCTTTCTTTCCTAGCATCCAGAGTGCTGTTTCATAAAAATGCTGTGCATTTGTTAAATATGAAATATGTATATACAGTATGTTTTGTGTTGTTTTGCAATCAGCATCTATATGCTATAATGCTAAAGATATACAATGATATGATGATTTGACTGTTAATTCTGCAATGGCCCAGTCTGTAATTCGCAGAAACATGTCTATATTGTTAGGCCAAATAAACAGTGTGGATAAATGAGACAAGGAGCCAAACTGCTGAATGACACCTGCCAAACAAAATCATCATAGGTCCGGAGAAAGCAGGACATTCAGCAAGGGGAACAAAAGTGTGCCTGTCCCCCCTGTCCCTTCTTTCTTAGCCATTTTAAAGGCAAGCTAGTGCACATCATCTCCTTGAGAGATTGCTTCATGGACCAAAATGAATGACTCTGTGAATGTGGAGAACAATGCAGGACGGTTTGCTTTTTGCAGTGTTTCTTAAAAATGTATTTTATATTATATACTTTTTGATCAGGGAATTTATGATTTTCAGATATTCAGACTTGTTCATTTGTTGTTTATGGTGGCATTTTTAGCCACAAACCTGACCATTCAGTTTCACTGAAATAAAAAGGAGTGTAGCCATGGACATCAGTGTGTGTGTGAGTGTGTGTGTGTGTGTATACAGTACTGTGCAAAAGTCTCAGGCACATGCAAGGAAATGCTGTAGAGCAAAGATGCCTTCAAAAATAATGAAACTAAATGTTTCTACATAAAAAAAATACTATAAAGAGCAGTAAACAGTAATAAATGAAACAAAGTCAATATTTGGTGTGACGATCCTTCGCTTAAAAAAAATTAGTAGTCTCAGGTACAATTTGTGCAGTTTAATAAGGAAATGAGCTGTAAGTTTTACTTCTTATTTTTGCAGCAAAACCCAGCAGCCTTCATTATGTTTTTTTTGTCTGAAAAGTGTCTCTTAAGTAATATGCTACTTTCTTTACTGACATACAAACATCTTTCTGTAACATTTAATTTTGTCCTGGAAAACTAATATTTGGAATTCTAAAATATTTTTGTACTGAATCAATAATGTAGAAGTCATAAAATAAAAATCTATAACAAAGTTTGTACTAAAAAAAAAAATAGGGTACCTTAACTTTTGCACAGTACTGTATATATTTATATATATGGTACTAGAAATAAACGTAATTTGTACAAAAACAACAGCAAAGCCTTTTTTCTGTATTAAGATAAACTGTTTACTGTGCAAGCCCTGCTAATTGAATATGAAGTAAAACCTCAAATTCTTTCCTGAACCAGTACTACGGCTGTAATTACAGCTGTGCATGGATAGCAGCTGTCATAAGGTCAACATGAAACATTTCACCACATGAAAAGCCTTTGCCCTGATTGCAAAGACACAATCAGCACACTGTTCCCTCTAGGATCCGTAACAACCCAGAAAAAGTGATGCTTTCTTGTCTCACAAAACAGGAAGTTATGACTGACCAGCATGTGGTCCACATTAGCAGAGATAGCACGCCCAATCATATCTACAAGATAAAGAAGTAGAGACAGCCTGCCATCTAGTGTACTAAAGAGTACAGTGAATGAATGACAGCTGTTTAGAACAGGGTAGTCAAACTAAGGTCCTTGACTAGTGACCCCCAGTCCCCCCAACACACCAGTGGTAGGGTTGTGTATACAAACTGCAGAGTTTACAACATCTGGTTTGAGTCTGGTGACAAACCATGACACTGAAGCCTGTGTTCTTTGCTTTACCTGGTGAAAACCCAGTGCAATGGTCTTGCTTGTTAGTAGGCAAGATCCAAGATCCTGCACATTTTAGTGTTTTCCTTGGTCTAACACGTGATTCAACTAATCAGTGAAACCCCTCTCTTGAAATGATGAAATGGGTGTGATATCGCATTAAAAATGGAGGTTCTCCAGGACCAAGGTTGAAACTTGTGCTGTAGAACAGTAGTAATGCATGCAAAATTGTGCTACTACCTCAGTGATGCAATGAATGCCAAAACTACCAAACTGCTAGATGTTCCCCATGAAGGAACATTTTCCAAAGGTATGGATGGGTCTCTTCAACCATATATTGCTAATTTTTGCTAATTGGGTGACATGAAGGATGAACTCATACATGAACAAAGGTATGGAATACACTTATAACCCAAAAGGAGTGAAAGAATAGTCTTGGAACATAATGTCCCACTCATTTCCAGAAAAAAAGAGTACTAAATGGTACCTCTCTTTGTCACTGGGGTATCTTTTATACCTTTAATGTCTCTTTCATGCTGGATATAGTGTAAAATGATTCAAGGTACATAATTGGACCATAATTACCTAAAAGTAAAGGTTTAAAGGTATACTACACGTACATTTCTAGGTAAAAGATACATAGTAAAGTTACAAAAACTGCACGTTTGAGGTTTCCAACCCAGTAACAATGAATGGTACAGTTTGGTACCCTTTTTTTTTTCTGAGAGTGCTCTTGACTGCTATTAAATAAAACCCGCTGCTAAATTTGTCACAAAATTGTCCCTTTGTACTGAAAGGTGGTTCAGACAATGTCTCAGACCTCACTAAGTGGCATCACACATACTATAGAGCTACGGGAATCAAATAAGCTGCATTAAACGTAACATATGAGGTAGATTCAAAGTTTTGCCATTGTATTGTCCTGCATAAATCATGCCTAACATCCTCGACATTCTCAGAAGAAAGTGTTGCTCAAGCACAGGACAACTGTGCCTTCCTAAATTTTCCCTAAGTTAAGATGGGCTTTGTGTAAAGTGTACTGGTACCAAGATATCACTGTAAATGCATCCTGTGATAATCTCATGTACCTTATAGCAACAGCTCTGAGCTCTAAAGATCATGTCTGGGGTCAGTGCTCATGCTTTTTTCCACATGCTCCCCATGTCCAAACACAGCATATCCGGATCGTGTGTCAGGGAGAAATCCAGCTCTGGAAACACGGGTGCTGATGTCGCTTGGGTGGAAACTACCGGATTTTTTACAAGACACTGTGTAAATGTTCTTGTGTTCCAGTTTTTTGTGCAATTTTACAAAAAGGAGGAAGAAGCTAAGAGGCGTTTTGAGATGCGATCTCTACACTCAGCTTCTCTAATACACCCCATCTCTACACTCAGCTCCTCTAATACACCCCATCTCTACACTCAGCTCCTCTAATACACCCCATCTCTACACTCAGCTTCTCTAATACACCCCATCTCTACACTCAGCTTCTCTAATACACCCCATCTCTACACTCAGCTTCTCTAATACACCCCATCTCTACACTCAGCTCCTCTAATACACCCCATCTCTACACTCAGCTCCTCTAATACACCCCATCTCTACACTCAGCTTCTCTAATAAACCCCATCTCTACACTCGGCTCCTCTAATACACCCCATCTCTACACTCAGGACCTCTGATACACCCCATTTCTACACTCAGCTCCTCTAATACACCCCATCTCCACACTCAGGACCTCTGATACACCAGATCTCTACACTCAGCTCCTCTAATACACCCCATCTCTACACTCAGCTCCTCTAATACACCCCATCTCTACACTCAGCTCCTCTAATACACCCCATCTCTACACTCAGCTCCTCTAATACACCCCATCTCTACACTCAGCTTCTCTAATACACCCCATCTCCACACTCAGGACCTCTGATACACCCCATCTCTACACTCAGCTCCTCTAATAAACCCCATCTCTACACTCAGCTTCTCTAATACACCCCATCTCTACACTCAGCTTCTCTAATACACCCCATCTCTACACTCTGCTCCTCTAATACACCCCATCTCTACACTCAGCTCCTCTAATAAACCCCATCTCTACACTCAGCTTCTCTAATACACCACATCTCTACACTCAGCTCCTCTAATACACCCCATCTCTACACTCAGGACCTCTGATACACCAGATCTCTACACTCAGCTCCTCTAATACACCCCATCTCTACACTCAGCTCCTCTAATACACCCCATCTCTACACTCAGCTCCTCTAATACACCCCATCTCTACACTCAGCTTCTCTAATACACCCCATCTCTACACTCAGCTTCTCTAATACACCCCATCTCTACACTCTGCTCCTCTAATACACCCCATCTCTACACTCTGCTCCTCTAATACACCCCATCTCTACACTCAGCTCCTCTAATAAACCCCATCTCTACACTCAGCTTCTCTAATACACCACATCTCTACACTCAGCTCCTCTAATACACCCCATCTCTACACTCAGGACCTCTGATACACCAGATCTCTACACTCAGCTCCTCTAATACACCCCATCTCTACACTCTGCTCCTCTAATACACCCCATCTCTACACTCAGCTCCTCTAATACACCCCATCTCTACACTCAGCTCCTCTAATACACCCCATCTCTACACTCAGCTCCTCTAATACACCCCATCTCTACACTCAGCTTCTCTAATACACCCCATCTCTTCACTCAGCTCCTCTAATACACCCCATCTCTTCACTCAGCTTCTCTAATACACCCCATCTCTACACTCAGCTCCTCTAATACACCCCATCTCTACACTCTGCTCCTCTAATAAACCCCATCTCCACACTCAGGACCTCTGATACACCCCATCTCTACACTCAGCTCCTCTAATAAACCCCATCTCTACACTCAGCTCCTCTAATACACCCCATCTCTACACTCAGCTTCTCTAATACACCCCATCTCTACACTCAGCTCCTCTAATACACCCCATCTCTACACTCAGCTCCTCTAATACACCCCATCTCTACACTCAGCTTCTCTTCTCTTCTCTTCTCTTCTGAGTGTAAAGATGGGGTGTATTAGAGAAGCTGAGTGAAGAGGGTGAAGCTGAGTGGTTAAGACATTGGTCTCCTGATTGGAAGGTTGAGAGTTCAAATCCCAGTACTGCCAAGCTGCCCTGCTGGGCCCCTGAGCAAGGCCCTTAACCCTCAACTGCTCAGTTGTGTAAATGAGATGTAAGTCACTCTGGATAAGTGTGTCTGCCAAATGCCGTAAATGTAAGACATGGGGTGTATTAGAGGAGCTGAGTGTAGAGATGGGGTGTATTAAAGAAGCTGAGTGTAGAGATGGGGTGTATTAAAGAAGCTGAGTGTAGAGATGGGGTGTATTAGAGAAGCTGAGTGTAGAGATGGGGTGTATTAGAGAAGCTGAGTGTAGAGATGGGGTGTATTAGAGAAGCTGAGTGTAGAGATGGGGTGTATTAAAGAAGCTGAGTGAAGAGATGGGGTATGCTGGATGACCCATCATTTTATCAAAATCAGAAAACAGAACATTCTCTATCCTGAAGACTCTTTTGTAGCAGAAAACTTACTAACAATTACTAAAAACAGAGCACTGACACTGGAGACTCCTTCCATAAATGTTCCATGAATGTCTTCTAAAAGAGCCTTCATCATATCAACAATTATATGCTTTTCTTTGTTATAACATTTATTCATTTATTTATGAGCATTTTTATAGTAGAAATATAGAATTTACTACCATAAGTTGTGTAATAGACACAAACTTATAGTATTTATGGGATAGAATTGTTATTTTAAGCTAAATACAGTTCAGTCCATAGAAAGTGAGGCAAAGAAGCATAACCAGCAAGAAGAACTCCATGAGGGCCTATGTACAGATTCGCTATTGACTATTTAGTGGTTGCAAAAAGGGTGGAGGCTTAGAGAAACACAACACATACAAACACACATAAATACACTAAACCACAGGTATTCAAAGCAAAGCTAAAAGGAGGCTGTGTTTATTTTCATGACACTACTAGTGACCTAAACAGTTAAAAAGGCCTTTCAGCAATGAAAAAAAAGCAAGGCAGAAAGGTTATATGGTAAAACCCAGCACAAATCAACATGCAACCTCGCATAGGTATGAAATTTGGCTTTGTATAAAAGTATCAGACAGTAGAATAGAAGAAAGAACAGAATAGAAAGAACAGAAGAAATGTTTAATAATGGTAGGTAATGGATAGAACTAACAAGTAACAGCAATAACACTGCAGTGCTAAAGAATTTCAACTGACCTGGCAATTAATGAATTCATTCATCTTTGGTACCTGTTTTAGGATGACCTTTAAGTGACCTTTGGTGAATCCACTACCCATCCCGGGAACATGGGGAGCAAGGCAGCGATACACCACGGATGAGAAGCCAGTCCACCACGGGGCACAACCACACACTCACACACTCATTCCCACCTTTTAGAATTACTTTATTTTGCCAAGCACATGTACATGTACAAGGAATTTGTATTGGTACAAAAAATGCAGACATAGAACAGTCGATATATGCAAAAGAGCATCACACACACAAGCATGATGGTCAACAATAAATAAGGATTTTAAAAAAAGAATGTGCAAAGGTGGTACTTAAGCATAAGGTGCTGGCAGTGCAAAATATTAAATGTGCAAAACAGGCCTGAGAAGAGGGTGTGTTGAATGAGTCTGTTGATAGCTGCTACAGCTCTTGGAAAGAAGCATTATTTGGTGATCTGGTTCTTGGTTTTACTGAACGAATGCAGAAGGACGATTTTTTTATTTTTATTTTTTATAAAAAGGTGGTAGTCAGGGAGTGCATGGTCAGCCAAGATGATCATCTCATCCATTCTGATAGTCTGTTGCAGCTTAGTCGTGGCCAAAGTGGAGGCCATGCTGTACCAGACTGTTATGGATGTTGTTAAGATTGACTCAGTGGAGCCTGTGTAAGCCTGTGTATTTTTTATTATTATTTTTTAATCTTTATTAAACATCTTCAATTAACAAACAAGTAGTATCATTGTTGAGCACGCCAACAAGAAATTCAAGCCGCGTACTTCAACAACTAGAAAAAAAATACAAATAATAAATATCTAAATATATAAAAAGAAAACTATAAGAAAAAATATGAATTGAAAAGAGATGAAGAAATGTAAAAGAAAGAAAAAGAAAGAAGGGATAAGAGAAAATGAAGACATGACCAAGAAGAAGAAAGAATCTAAGATGAAGATAACACAGAATTGTAAAGAAGAGAAATCTAAAAGATAAACAAATATCTCCGATAATATACATTATCAACACTGTTGCCTTGCACCTCCGGGGTTGGGGGTTCGACTGCCACCTCCGCCCTGTGTACGCAGAGTTTTCATGTTCTCCCCGTGCTTTGGGGGTTTCCTCCAGGTACTCCGGTTTCCTCCTCCAGTCCAAAGACATGCGTTGTATGCTGATTGGCACTTCCAAATTGTCTGTAGTGTGTGAATGGGTGTGTGAGTGTGTGTGATTGTGCTCTGCGATGGGTTGGCACCCTGTCATCTGCAAGTTTAACAGCCTGGACATGTGACCTCCTAGCCTCACATACTGCTTCCTGAGACAAATGTATAAGCCCCTGGTACATCCAGATGTTGATGGATGTAATGGAGAACCATGGAACTCCATTAGACCACAATGCTGTTTGTGTAAATTCTGCTCCTAAAGTCACGTTAACTCCAATGGCTATCTATCTATCTTCTAACAAACTTCAGTTAAGATAATAAAATGACCTTAAGATGGTGGAATGGATTCTCCAGAGGGGACTATGCAAGGAAAGTCAATAAGGGTGCATAAAAGCTCTACTGGAGTGCAGTTTTGGGTTTCTGATCTGAACTTATGTGGCAGAGTATTATGTTAAAAATAGTCTTAGTACACAGTCTGTGTTTGCTAATGCACATGACTGAATCTTTTAATGGACTAAAACCAAAGTAGGAGACCAAAGCAAGGTTCCAAAGAATTCATTTGCAAATGGCGACATCAGGTGGTCACTAACTGCAACAAAGACATGTCCAGTCAGACAACTGTACTGGGAATTTATGAATCATGTAATTGTGAAATTTATATTCACAAGTAAATGATAAGTCTACTTCAGATACAACTTAATTAAAAAAATATATAACAGCAAGGCTGTATTGGTTGTGCTGCAAAACCAACCAGCACCAAAGCAACATGGACCACGTAACTCATTCACATACTCATGTTTAGATTTTTTCACAAGGGGAAGCTAATGGCACACAGCCATTTTAGTCAAAAATCAATAAATATGCCTATGATGTAAATAATAAAATAAGTAAATGTAACAATAAATATATAAATGTGTCAATATCTAAAAAATACTGAATGAATTATTATAAAACACAATACCATTGGGCCTCAAGCTGGTTATGAATTGAGTCATGTATATATCCCTCATTATGAGAGTTTACACCAAAAATTGGTATTCATGAAAATCCTTTAAATTCAGAAAAATCCTGCTCCTGAGTGTATGTAAATTTACGGATAAGAAGATTAACTAATGTACCTAAACCTCAACTGATCGGCTTTGAATCTTATAATTTGCTATGAGTTGCTGCATTTTTATATACGGATTATGCTATCAAGTTCAAATCACTTATTTATATACGGGTCGAGGATGTCCCTCGCCTTGTGCCCCGAGTCCCCTGGGAGAGGCTCCAGGCTCCCTGTGACCCTGTGTAGGATAAGTGGTACAGAGAATGGATGGAAGGAAGGATGGATGGATGGATGGATGGATGGAAGGATGGATGGAAGGATGGATGGAAGGAAGGATGGATGGAAGGAAGGAAGGATGGATGGATGGATGGATGGATGGATGGATGGAAGGATGGATGGAAGGAAGGATGGATGGAAGGAAGGAAGGATGGATGGATGGATGGATGGATGGATGGAAGGATGGATGGAAGGAAGGATGGATGGATGGATGGAAGGATTGATGGAAGGATGGATGGATGGAAGGATGGATGGAAGGATGGATGGATGGAAGGATGATGTTTATAGTGTGTTTCTTTTTCCTTAGGAACATCATGGTAAGGCAGTTATCTAGCAAAAGACTTAGTTCTAAACCTTCTCCACCTCATGAAAAGTATAGTACTGGAAATCTAAAAAAAAAATAAATAAATAAAATAATAATTAAAAATAATAATAATAATAATAATAATAATAATAATAATAATGTATTTAAGCTCTACATAGCTTGTTTAACTGGCGATTCCACACAGATCCAGTAGATGGCGATGTGCAACACAACAGTTTACTGATTCACAACAGTAGAAGAAGAAGAAGCGCGTTTTTTCACACTTCCGTGTTTACATTCGCCATATAAACGTGGACTCGTGAATAGTAGCGTTTCAAAACATCCGGCGCTGTTGTGGGGGGGAAAAATGGCAGCAAACACAGCGCGCAATCATTGCAGCGTTCCCACATGCACAAACAACTCGAGCAGACAACCGTACTTGAGTTTTCACTCGTTTCCCACCGACGTGCTTGTGAGAAGGAAATGGATCTGTGCTATTCGCCGGGATGAGGGCGAACATTTTAAGATATTAAGAGGCAGCACGTATGTGTGCAGTCAGCATTTCAGAGAGTCTGACTACTCTAAAACAGCAGGTCGTAAACGCCTGAAACATGGAGCTGTGCCGTCCCGGTTTCAGTGGACAAACCCGGCATCTTTTGCACGGCGAAGGTTTTTTGGTAAACTCCGAAAAGCCAGAAGTTTGCGGGGGATCAACTCGGAGAAGCTGCCAGATCACGCGTACGCAGCGGTTCCTCCTCCAGGTACAGGAGCTCATTATAACTCCATCAAGTCACAGGTTTTGTTGCTAATTAGTTTATTCTGACGGTTTTTTTTGCTGCTAGTTAGTTTATTGTGACAGGTTTTTTTTGTTGTTGCTACTTAGTTTATTGGGACAGTTTTTTTGTTGTTGCTAGTTAGTTTATTGTGACAGGTTTTTTGTTGTTGCTACTTAGTTTATTGTGACAGGTTTTTTGTTGTTGCTAGTTAGTTTATTGTGACAGTTTTTTGTTGCTACTTACAGTCAGGTCCATAAATACTGGGACATCGACACAATTCTAACATTTTTGGCTCTATACACCACCACAATGGATTTCAAATGAAACGAACAAGTGTGCTTTAACTGCAGACTGTCAGCTTTAATTTGAGGGTAATGGGACAGAATAATAATCATAAATCAAACTTACACTTTTTAATACTTGGTTGCAAATCCTTTGTAGTCAATTACAGCCCGAAGTCTGGAACGCATAGACATCACCAGACGCTGGGTTTCATCCCTGGTGATGCTCTGCCAGGCCTCTACTGCAACTGTCTTCAGTTCCTGCTTGTTCTTGGGGCATTTTCCCTTCAGTTTTGTCTTCAGCAAGTGAAATGCATGCTCAATCGGATTCAGGTCAGGTGATTGACTTGGCCATTGCATAACAGTCCACTTCTTTCCCTTCAAAAACTCTTT
This sequence comes from Pangasianodon hypophthalmus, assembly GCF_027358585.1. Taxonomy (NCBI): domain Eukaryota; kingdom Metazoa; phylum Chordata; class Actinopteri; order Siluriformes; family Pangasiidae; genus Pangasianodon; species Pangasianodon hypophthalmus. The sequence continues at coordinate 16,360,138 of NC_069731.1, read as the reverse complement.
GGTTGCTTTTGCAGTATGCTTTGGGTCATTGTCCATCTGCACTGTGAAGCACCGTCCAATGAGTTCTGAAGCATTTGGCTGAATATGAGCAGATGATATTGCCCGAAACACTTCAGAATTCATCCTGCTGCTTTTGTCAGCAGTCACATCATCAATAAATACAAGAGAACCAGTTCCACTGGCAGCCATACATGCCCACGCCATGACACTACCACCACCATGCTTCACTGATGAGGTGGTATGCTTAGGATCACGAGCAGTTCCGTTCCTTCTCCATACTCTTCTCTTCCCATCACTCTGGTACAAGTTGATCTTGGTCTCATCTGTCCATAGGATGTTGTTCCAGAACTGTGAAGGCTTTTTTAGATGTCGTTTGGCAAACTCTAATCTGGCCTTCCTGTTTTTGAGGCTCACCAATGGTTTACATCTTGTGGTGAACCCTCTGTATTCACTCTAGTGAAGTCTTCTCTTGATTGTTGACTTTGACACACATACACCTACCTCCTGGAGAGTGATCTTGATCTGGCCAACTGTTGTGAAGGGTGTTTTCTTCACCAGGGAAAGAATTCTTCGGTCATCCACCACAGTTGTTTTCCGTGGTCTTCCGGGTCTTTTGGTGTTGCTGAGCTCACCGGTGCGTTCCTTCTTTTTAAGAATGTTCCAAACAGTTGTTTTGGCCACGCCTAATGTTTTTGCTATCTCTCTGATGGGTTTGTTTTGTTTTTTCAGCCTAATGATGGCTTGCTTCACTGATAGTGACAGCTCTTTGGATCTCATCTTGAGAGTTGACAGCAACAGATTCCAAATGCAAATAGCACACTTGAAATGAACTCTGGACCTTTTATCTGCTCATTGTAATTGGGATAATGAGGGAATAACACACACCTGGCCATGGAACAGCTGACAAGCCAATTGTCCCATCACTTTTGGTCCCTTAACAAGTGGAAGGCACATATGCAAACTGTTGTAATTCCTACACCGTTCACCTGATTTGGATTTCGCTCATTCATTATTTCTTATATAATTTATACCATTTATATCATTTAATTTACCATTCCCTTGATTTATTTTTCCATATTTCATTTACACCTCTCTAAAATGCGTCCTAAGCAAGCTGTCACAAAACTCCTCCTCCCTCACGCAATGAATTGTGGGGAATATTAGCTGAGCAATGGTCCACAGATCTACACTTCGAAAATCTAATGGAAATTCATCCTACTACAATCTACTCATTTCATCATACTACCATTTGGGATGCACTTAAAAGTGCTGCAGGAATGAGTCCTAAAACTCCTGTAATCCTGAGCCAGAATCTCTTGTACATCTGTTTTGCACTTGCAATTACTCTAAAGGTTTCTGGAACCAGATATCCATCGTGCATTTCATAAAATAATTGCAATAGATGAACCCATGATACTGTTTTTAGACTGTAACACTGGGTTTTCTATAGCTGATGACACTATAAAATGGTTCATTTTGCCTTGAAAGTTTCATCTGCATAAAGCGAAGGTAACAGCCGTCAAACCCTGTTCCAGATTTTTTTTTGTATAGATTTAAAAATGTTTTATGACTCAATGAACAAGTTGGCATGGAACATTAAGTCTAAGAATACATCTCCTCTTTTGAAAAGAGTACTTTGTTCAATATAACATATCAGTGTTATTATTTCTGCTGAATTTGAAGTTGTGTAATGTAGCCCCCTGTTGTTATTATGTACAACATATGGTTGTACGCTTCTTTGATCAATTTCAATAATATATGTATTGTTATATATTATGAATTAGCATTTTTGCACGAAATCAGTGGGTTTTTGGTTAAATGCCTGAAATAAGGTCTGTGGTTAACACAAGCTCAAGATATCTTCACGTTTCATTCTACGACATAAAAAAATCAGTATTACCCCACTCATGATTTTTTTAAGTGTCTTGAAAAAGGTGGTTGCTAACAAGTGGATAAATGAGACTACAGAGGTTGTCGGAGATATTAAACATCATTACGTCGAACAGGAAAACTCGTCTACTACACGTATAAACAAATGGAGTTTTTTCCAAAATAATGCAACATGGACATTCCCAAAAACGGTGGAGGGCAAATTCATCCACGAAAAGAGCACAGTGGATCCTTATCAGGGAACATGTTTTTAAATAAAGGTTGAAAGAGTTGTCAGAAGCTTAGTGGTGGTGACGTTGAAGCCAAGCGACCATGGTGTAGTTTGTTTATAGCTTAACTTTAGCTTATTACTTCTGGCGATTATAATTAGGCTTCAAAATTCATAAAAGTTGTGTTCATTTGTGAAGGTTATCTTGATGAACAAAACGTGTAATTTTCTGCCGTAATCCAAAAGCCAGTGGTAAAATGGGGTTGGCCTAAAAATACATCATCCTTGCAGCACTCTATCAGAATCTAGGGCACTATTTTTGACGGGTGGTAGGTGAATTGGGACGCAGCACTGGACATCATAAAATATAGGAAGACATTTCATAGTCAACACTTGTGTAACAGCACTAAAGATACTGCATTTTCCTCATAAACTCTGCAGAAAAGCAAATGTCATGTCCATAAATGCAAGTTCAAACATGAAACCCAATTTCAAAGTGTTTATGAAAGAAATGAAATGTTATATTACATCACCACTATCCCTAAACACAAAAAGCACTTAAAACTTTAATAGGCTGCTCAGAGAATAAATGTTTTTTTGTTTGAACTGTTAGTGACAACAGTAAGATTATGCATTTTGTTGTTCTTTTTTTTTTTTTAATAATTTTATAAATACCTGATATGACGACAGTTGCTGTGAGAAAGGTCTATTAGATTAGTATTGTAATAATAATAATAATGATAATAATAATAATACTGTAAATCCCTTTGATAGGGATTTACAGTGACACAGATCTGATTTTGAGGTGGTTAAATACTTTCTGTTTATAAGATAAGTGAAACATTTATTGTAGAATTAAAACAAAAACATAAATGAATAAATACTATGCTATTTAAGCATAAAAATGCACTTTCCTTGACATATTATCAGACTCATGAATACTGAAAGTCTAATTATACTGATGCTTTCATTTCTTAGTAGTTATGGTTATGATTTTTTTGCACTTTTCCCCCTCAGAATCACAGCCCTTTAGACCTTGTTTAATGGAGTCAGAAGAGAGAACATTAAATTCATTCAGAACACCTCTACACACTCCTCCTCACTCACAGGTAAAAGTTTGTAAATGTAACATTCTTTCTTCTATTCCTTCTTTTTTTCTGTTTAAACTTTTAAAACTTTAAAGACCAAGTGTTGGGACAGATATTAAAACTTGTTTGATATTCAGGGTTATTTGTTTTCATACCACAGCTAATGAATTTTAAGTTCTGATTGGCGCTAGTTAATTTTCTATAACAGCAGCTCTGACAGTAGTTCAAGCTGTAATTTAAATCACAGGTTTACATTAATGCGCTAGTTCCTATCCATGATTGTTACTGTAGTAACGTCTAATTAACATAATCTAAAGCTAATAATAAGCTTTAACAATCAGTAAGTTTTCTATCATGAAACAAGTCTAAAGACAGGAGACAGAGGACATTACGCCTTCCGGTTTCTCTGTAACACGAGAAGCTGTGGTTTTTTTGTCTTATTAACTTCAACAGAGAGGGAAGAAAAAAAAGTTGGTGAGGGTAGGACTGTTTATAGTGATAACAGAAACCTGCTTTATGTGCCACAACATTAAACAACTATAAATGGATAAAAAGTACAATAGGAAGCTCATTTAATAAATAAAAAATTGTACTCATTGGCAAATGGCTGTGGTATAAGAGGAATAACTTGCTGTGCAGTTATTGGAAAATAATCAACATAGTTAGCTTCTGCATTACACCATACCATTATTAATTTTCTAATAACAAAATGCACCCAGGTGTTTTAATCATTATTTAGTAACTTTTGCATGTTCTTATGTTATGTTCTTATGAACGGTCCGTCATTAAAGAGGTGTGAGTAGCATGGATAAGGTTTGCCAATATGTAATCTGTGTGCTACCTTCTCTAGTTAGTTAACATATGCAATTAAACAGAATTTTCTTTTTATAGTGTTTTTCATAAATGATTGTCTCCAAATAACTTGGTTAGGTGAAATCATACAGTTTTACAGTATCTTACTCTCAAATAGCACCAATACTTTAGTTTGTCCAGTCTAATGTATTTTCTTTCTAGGAAATATTCTGTATTGTCTTCCTACACATATTATAAACTACTGTTGTTCTTTGGTCATTAGCTTTGGCAGGATGCGCAGACAAACGAAGAGTCATCCAGCTCTGAGAAACCTGTCATCCCTGTGGTCCAGCAGAACATAAGAGTCCAGAGAAAGCCCCTAAAAGAGAAAGATGAAGACTACCTTTGTAAGCCAACAGAATGCACTACAGTTATTTTGTGTTATACCTCATTGTGACTTGATCATATTTAAATGCAAATGGTCAACCTTCAGGTGGAGACATATCAAGTTCACTGGGTCACGTCATCCCCATGGACCAACAGAATTCTAGAGGAGCATTTGAGAGGAAAATTGTCAAAGAGGAAGAGTCTGAAGAGGAAGACTACCTCTGTAAGACACCAGAAAACACTATCTTTGCATTTATTTTTGTGTTTTATACTTTGTTTATTTGTACGTGACATGACAATATTTAAATGTAAATGATCAAACTACAGCTGTAGACACATCAAGTTCTGTGGGACATGTGATCCCTGTTGACCAGCAGAATGAAGAATTTGTGAGGATCACTGTAAAAGAGGAAGAACTTGAAGATGAAGACTACCAGTGTAAGACAACAGAATGCACTACCATTATTCTAGTGTTTTATTTAGTGCATAAAAGTATTTAAATGTGAATTATCAAACTTCAGGTGGAGCCATGTTGAACTCAGAGGGAGCTGCCATCCCTGTGGACCAACAGAACAGAGAACTCGAGAGGAACCCTGTAAAAAATGAAGAACCCGAAGATGACCGCTACCTCTGTAAGGCTCTGTAACACTAGTCTACATAACACCATCAGCAATCATATTAAAAAAAATCTAACTAGACTTAAGGTACTGGAAAGTCAGTCCACTCAGGATAATAATAAAAATAATTATTATTATAATAATTATTACTACTACTACTACTACTATTAACACCAATAATTATAGTAATAATAAAAATTGTAATACTATTTTACAAAAGCAGGTCCCTCATATTGTGCATTTTAACAAATGCAGATTTAAAAAAAAAAATTTAAGTACCTGAAGCTTATGGATGCTTGGTATAAGAGTTATGCCAAAAAAAAGTCGCTCAAATTCCATAAAATAACTACAAAGAAAAAAAAATCTCGAAGGTGTTTTCATGTTTTTATATATTTATTTATTTATTTATTAAAAAGATGGCCAAGACTAGGGATGCATCAGTACCGGTACTGGTATCGGGTATCCCTCAGATACTGTGCTAATTTACTCCTACATAAAAAAAAAAAAAAAAAAAAAAAAAACATTAAAAAAATGCTTTGATACCAACATCTGATGTCATATGATACTACTGTTGCTTTAAGCCTAGTGTACATTGTTGTGCGAATGAAAAGACGACATGAAATGTCAGCAGTCTGGACAGTTGTCGTGATTGATGGCAATCAAAGCAAAGCAGACTGCAAACTGTGCTCTGTGGAAATATCAAGAGAATGAACTACAGCATCTTCCTGCAATACAAGTAACCTGATATAAAATCTTTAGGCTGTTTAAACAGTATCCTTAACTGAGAGGTTGCGAGGGGGACTGACCTGAGTATGCAGAGCAATATCTGCGAGCTTGGTCATTAAAATGACAGCAAGGTGCTGTGATTTGTGCGCACATATACAGTAGGTATTCACAAGCATGCAGCAGTGAAGTGAGTGTGCAGCGAAACTGTCACATATCAGAGCACTTCAGGTTTGTGTCTACACTTTTGTTTTCACTCACTTACCAACGTCTACACTTGTGAGTCAAGCTGCAGTTCATGGCACCTTGCGCTAATTTCTCGCTGATACTGCTCTGGGCACTCTATATTAAAGATACTGTTTTTAAATGCCATAACATCATAAATGTAAAACTCAGCATGAGGAGTTTATTGCTAGCAGGAAACAGCAACAATTAACATAAACAGAGCTAAATAAAATATTTACATAAGGTACTCGTATCTGTATCGAGTACTGAAAAATATACTCATACTCAGTCAAAAGAAAAGATATCGATGCATCCCTAAAGAAGATAAAGGAAACTCCCAAGGGCACATTATGCATCTGTGTGTGTTTTTGCTGGTGCAGGTTATTTTAGAGACAATGAGATATGAGATACAGTTATAATGAGGTATGAAAACAATGAGAATGCGTATAAACATCAGGTGTATGCCAGATTGAATCGATTGCTGTGCATAGAGGTTGTGTAAAAGAGAGTGGATTCCAGTCTGGTTTTAGGAACCAACGCAAGGAGACCTGAGAAACTAAGATATCAGGTGGAAGTGTCTGAACAGAAAACTGCTATCACTAATGTAGCTCCACAAATACAACAAATAGAAACAAATAAAATCACTGTAAAAGGATGCACTGCATGAAAAGAAGCATGTTCTGAAAAAAATGGAGAGCTAGTAATCACCCACTTAACTTCATATTTAAAAGATTTATGGTGGAATGGACAGAATCAGGTCACGTAGAACTATAGACTTCCAAACCTCACGTCTGAGGACATAGTGGATCGAGCTTTTGAAATTTCATGGAAATTCCTGGCTGACAAGCAGTTTCTCTCTAATGGCTGTTTTACTGTGGGCGCTTTCACTTCTTAATGATTTGGCTTATGGCCTGGGATGGTGATGGAAATTTGCTTTGTTCTCAGAGCATAGGAGCAAAAGGAAGACATCGCAGAAACCTGTTTTACTTTATCATTGGCTATGGCAACATTGTTGTACAGCAAACGGGCTAAAATAAAATCCTACTGTGCAAAGGGCGCAAAGCAAATTTAATACGTGGGGTTGCTAGCGGACATGTAAATATATCTCCGGTTACCAAGACGTGATTCATTCAGTTTTAACAGACGCAGATTACAGCTGCTAAGAGTTGTTGAAGCACTTGCATTCCACTGTTTGAAATGTCATTAAGTGGCAGTTAAGCATAACTCAAGTCAAGACAAAATCTGGAAGACCAAGAATATTTTTAGATAGAACTAGCTGAATGCTGAGCAGAAAGGTAAAGCAAAACTTCAGTATGACACTAAAGACCTGGTTTAGCTGACACAGGAGTGGTGTTGCACTATTCTACGCTGCAGCATTGCATGCACAGATATGATCTGCATGGAAGAGTCATCAGAAAGAAACTTCACCTGTGACCTCATCACAAAATTGAAGGCTCACTTATGCTAAACAATATCTAGATAGGACAGAGGCATTTTGGAAACAAGTGCTGTGGACTATGATGTAAAAATAGAACCACAATCATCAAAGTCATGTTTGGATAAAATGTAGGACAATGATTCAAATCATACCTCAAAATACACCGTGAACTACTTTAAGAAACATTCAGAGTCCCCTGAATTGAACATATTTGACAATACGTAGGTTTAAACACGCTATGCATGCAAGATGGCCCCATAATATCAGGGAAGAGTCGGTGAAAATTCATTAACAAGAATAGAAAGACTCCTAGCTGAGTGCAAAAGGTGTTTGCAAGCTGTTGTATTTGCCAGAAGGGTATAAGTACTGACTTAGTAGGATGTCCAAACTTAGCTAATCAAATATAAAGTAACAGTGCATTAATATTTGCACATTTTTTTTTAGAAGAAAAAAGAAAACTTTTGTTTTAAAAATAAGCCAAGTTTTAGATATAAATGTTGTAAAAAATGTTCTTGGGCAACTTGCACCTGCTGTCATTACCTTTGGTTGTGGAGATTTTACAGAACAAGTAGCAATCATGGTGAAAGAGCTTCCTAAAGTTCTCAAGAACAACATTATTTAACAATACTTGAATGGAAAAAGCTACAGAGCCATAGGAAAAAACTTAAACATCCCTGTCAGTAAAATTGGTTTGATAATATACAGGTGGAAAGTGAAAACAACGAATCTTTCTGGACATGTGTGCCGCGCAAGAAATCTTTTGGAACAAAAGGCAAAACAAAAATAGAACTCTTCGGCAGTAATTCAGGTCCCTATATCGATATGGGGCTGCTTCTGTGCAAATCGAAGGGAACGTGAATGGATGTTCAAAGTCAAAACATTGGGCCTCATTTATCAATATTTTAGTAACGTGTGTAAATTTTGTGTAAACCAAACCACACTACAAATTTCCTCCGGCTTTACAAAAGTTTCGGAAAGACTGATTTGCAATAATACGAAACTAGCATGAGGAGGTGTATATGCGATTCCAAAGTATTTAATAGAGATTGCAGTAATCCATGCAAATTATATGATCTGAAGTCGATCAAGTCGAGGTTTACATTAGTTAGTCTTATGCATAAATTTACACATTTAGGAGCACGTGTAGGATGCATACATTTTTTAAAATTTACGGGATTTTGTTAACTTTCTTAACATTGCAATGAAGTCATTTCACTTACTTTTAACATCACAAAGTGTTGTTTTAACAACACATTTTCTTATCCACAATGTAGTTTGGATAGTTTGAAAGAAGAACTATTAGAAGAACTCGCATCTGGAAAGCGGTACAAGCGGAAACATGACATGTGATACAGAAGAGAAGTGTGGATTAGGAGGATGATATTGATCTGGGTCACTTCTCTATTTATTGTGATTGCTGTAGTACTGTGGAAGAGCAACAGGTGATGGATTGTAGTGTGATTTATAAGGAGTTTAATTAACATTTCTTCTAAATCAGATTGCTCGTGCAGAAGGAATTTGGGTACTTCTGCACCGGCGAATAATGAACAAGGTGATGGGACAGCAAGTCCGATCAGCAAGTGCGACCTCCTGAAACAGCTGATCGCTGCTCAGAATAGTATGTCTCGTCAGCTCGCTGCTCTCTCTTCCCAAGTCACTGAGCAGACTTTGCTTCTCAAGGATGTTTTGGATGAGATGCGACAGCAACGAGACCGAAAAGAACCTACAAGTGCACCAAAGAGGATGAATAGAGCATGTAGTGTGGCTATTGCTGTAAGTTCTATTTTTTTTTAAGCTAGGTAATGTTTAAATATTTATTGTTTTTCACATATGATGTACAGAAAGGCGTGCATCCTAATGTCACGTTGGCTGTTTCTGGATGCAAAATCCAAGTGAAATACTGAAACTGACCTTTGGGATAGCTTTACAAGAATATAAATAATTATTTATTTATTTATACAACGAATATAGCAGATCTCCCAGAAGATTGTATGGCTGCTCATGCATGAATCGACAGTTATATTTATGCTGCCATAAAAACAATTTAAGTTTGTTTAATGCACTTAACCCTTATATAATTTTTTTTTTTAAACAGAAAGCTGCAAGACGCCTGCACAATTCAGAAAAGAATCCTGAAAAATATGATCCACAGACTGGGTAAGACTCACTATTTACTTACAGCAACTTGTAACAATCTGTATTTCATGTAATTTTAACTGTAGAGTTACATAATGTAACATAATGTAATAAAATGCAATATCAAAATCAAACAGAATCAACTCCCCACATAATCAGGCAGTCACAACGCATCTGCTTAAAGAGCTCTCTGTGAGTTTTGCAGATGCTGATGCTGAGATTATGAAAGGTAACATTACTTGCAATGGAATTTATCCAGTTCTCATTTTGCTAAACTTTGGAACTTGGAAGCTGACAAAAATACAGTATTTGAATATGAATTTCATATATATTTGAATTATATGTATGTCAAATTAAATAAAATTCTTTTTTTCAGTTGTGTATTTAAGAAATTTGCATTTTTGCACATGTTTTTCTTGTTTTGAACTTGAACTTGTAAGACTTGTTTCTAAGAACATATGATATTTATAATCAGAACAAGTACAAATCTAAATAAAAAAAAAACAAATCTCAAAAATACAGATTTTGTTGTAAATTAGGCATAAGGTGAAGCATCTCAGGCTAAAGTAGATGCTTTCATAGTGGTCAAGCAGTTTTTTTTTTCCTGTTCTACTCCAAATACCTAGTTTTCTACAGCGATTAGAGCATAGTTAGGCTATGCTAACTTGAGCTTGCTGCTAGTTGTTATCTAGCCAAAATTATCTGCTTTCTAAAAATTTAGCTATTTAAGTAGAACATAAAAAACTTTAGATGCATTTACTTCATTATGGTTCATATCTTCTATTGTTGACCCAACTTTATTCCACGTCTCTTCACTTCATGGAAGTGAGCGTAGCAGATAACTGTGATTGGCAACTCTTATTTAAGGTGTATTTAAGGTTCAGATTTTTTTAAATTGTGAAAAAAAACTGTAATGTAGAATGATCTGTTTTCAAAGGAAATCTTAAGGCAAAGTGAAAACAAAAAGAATCTAACTACAGAACACCACAGGGGGAAAAAAAACAATTTAATGTAATGTCTATATAATTCAAACATGCTAAAATTCATATTCATATACTTTTGCCAGCTTCCAAGCTTCCTGTATGTGCATCAAAATGTAAAAATTGCTGCAAGTTTGTCATATTTTTGCATTGGTTTATGCATACAAAGTATTTTTTTCTTTTATAACTAAAAATTCACTTTTCTGTTTAGCGTCCTGCAGGACTTGTTATGAAACTGTAAGGAGAAAGTATAGCTTGGCTCAGTCACAAAAGGCCCAATGGAGATATGCCCTCAAGTTTGCTGCAACAAACAGGCAGAAAAGGAAACGAGTATGTTAAAGAATTGATTATACCATTTGTGTAACGTTATTATTATTGAAAAGTATCTTTAATGTTATCTTATGCAGTTACTGGAGGCAAGGTCAACAGCCATTCAGACCTAAGAGGAAAGAACGCTGTGGCAGACAGCAGCGGTGGACGTCATGTCTGATGAGGAGGATGCTGGTGTTGACAGGAGGCCAGTGTGAATAGGAAGACTTCCATTCCTGAGGAGTCACATGCTATCTGAACTGTGCCGGGAACTGTGCCGGGAACTGCAATGGAGACTGGAGGCTGACTCTCACTATGCTGCTACATATCACTGTTGTATAGTAGAAGCATAGACTGCTGCAAATATTTTGCCTTTTGTAAATTGTATTAAACAGTGTCTTTATTTTTGGTTTATACTGTGATTTCTACCCCTAATAAAAGAATAAAACATTTACTGTTATTATTATTGAGCATATGACCAATCAAATCACTCCTTGGTGAACCAGTGAGCATGTGGTTGTTTAGGGTTTGTGCCAGGTTAATCCTATACACATATACTGTATATCATATACACTATATGGCCAAAAGTATGTGGACACCTGGCCATCACACCCATATGTGGTTCTTCCCCAAACTGTTGTCACAAAGTTGAAAGAATGTCTTTGTATGCTGTAGCATTATTGTTTCTTTTTACTTGAACTAAAAGGCCAAGTTCCAGCATGACAAAAAAAAAAAAAACAGACCCATAAAGACAAGGTTTGCCAAGTTGGTGTAGAAGCACTTGAGTGGCCTGCACAAAGCCCTGAACTCAACCCCACTGAACACTTTATGATAAACTGGATTGCTGAGTGCATGCCAGGACTCACTAATGCTCTTGGGTCTGAATAAACACAAATCCCCATAGTTGCGCTCCACAATCTGGTGGAAAGCCATCTAATAAGAGTGAAGGGTAAAGGGGGACTAAATCTGGAATGGGATGTTCAATAAGCACATAATGTATGCTTGTGATTAGATGGGTGTCCACATCCATTCAGCCATATAGTGTATCTTCTGGGAGGTCTGCCATATTGGTTGATTGCCATCATATGAATGAATAATTAAATGTATTCATAGTGTGCTGTCCTGAACTTCAGTTTTTTTAGTTGGATTTTGCATCTGCATACATACACTGGTATGGGTCCCAATATGGCTGTTTTCACACAGTTACTGGTATGACTTTATTCATGCAGCGTTACTGGTCCTGATATGGGGATTTTCATACGGTGATGGATGTAAACCTTCTGCTCTTTAGGGCATGCCAGCAATGCACATATTATTCCTGTGGAGCAATTCCAAATATTTCTTTCCTTGAGTTTTTGATCAGAAAACCAAATAGTGCCACTTTCACTTTCAATAAATTTAAAATATGAAAAACTATTCTCAGAATGAGCTATTCATAAAATGATAATGAATACAAATCTGTTATCATGTAAGTCCTTCAGAAAAACAAACATGGCATGTTTGACTCAGTCACTCTTAGGGTTAGACGCTGATCAATAAAAGCATAGGAAATGCTCAAAAAGTGACTAATCGTAAACGTCTTAAAAGCCTTAATATTTTGTTTATTTAGCCATCATTTCTTTTCTTTCCTTCCAGTCTGTGAGCACTGCAGAACGTTCTTCATCAACAAATGTGAGCTTCATGGTCCAGCTCTCTTCATCCCTGATACTCCTGTTCCCATGGGGTGCACTGAGCGAGCCAGACAAACCCTGCCCCTTGGTCTGGAGGTTCAGATGTCTGGTATTCCCAACGCAGGACTGGGAGTGTTTAATAAAGGAGAGCCTGTTCCGGTTGGTACTCACTTTGGGCCTTATGAGGGAGACCTGGTGGACAGAGAGGAAGCGATAAACAGTGGATACTCTTGGGTGGTGAGTTGGAATTATTATTTTAAGAATCTTTCTTCAAAATAATTCACCATATCGCAGTTATTATAGCATTTGTCACTTTTATCATGGGTGTACCACAAGGCTTCTGAAATTACTCCAGTTTGCATGTATTGCATCACGTGGCTTCATATTGTTCCAGATGATGATTAGACAATAAAGTGGAGGACATTCCTGGGACAACGTATTAATTTTGTCTTCATAAACCTTTAATAAATCCATATTTCCATGGACCATTATACTTTATCCTAAAGAATTATTTAATGTAAATGTATCAGCAGTTAATGCAAAGGTGTCCAGGTAAACGTTACTCACTGCATGGCTGCAGTCATCCATAATTTCAGTTTGTGCTCTTGTAAAATGTAAAAAAATATTTTTTTTTACAGATATACAGGAGCACTGGATGTGAGGAATACATAGATGGCAAGAGAGAATTGTGTTCTAACTGGATGAGGTAAGAAAATTATGGACTTTGATTATGTTGTTCTTTATTCTGGGTTAAACCTGTGTCTTCCTGTGGGTCTTCCTTCTCTTATTCTGGTTCTCTTGTTCTTTTTTTTCCTTTATCACGCTCTCTTTGTTCATCTTTTCATTCTCTCAGGTATGTGAATTGTGCTCGTAATGGTGAAAACCACAACCTTGTGGCGTTTCAGTATCATGGTGGGATTCTGTACCGTTGCTGTCGACCCATCAATCCAGGACAGGAGCTTTTGGTGTGGTATGAAGAGGAGTACGCCAGACGCCTCGGCCTTGTGTTCGACTACTTCTGGAACATAAAGAGCTCCGCAAATGGTTATGTCCACAAAAAGTTTTTATTATTTATTAAACTTTAATTATATTGGCAAAGGTTTAGCTTTTTGTGCTGCTGTATTTCTGACCAATGAATGAATGAGCGTGTTTTCAGTAATACACACCCCTGAGCTGACTTTTAGTTTGTTAAATTATGTGCAGTGTGAAACCAAAAGAAGTACCAAACGACCCAAGAGTACCAATTTTGCTCTGATTTGGACTCGGCAGACGGACCAATAGGTGTGAAAGCACCCTAAGAACGACTTGGACTGTCGTTCATGCAAAACTTTTGAACCTTCTTCATTTTTTTATGTTTACGAATGAAAACTGCCTTCTTTATTGAGAAAACAGGTTTTCAGTGGTGCTGTAATCTGGAGACTGAGCTGGCCACTGCCGATTAACGCAGGAAGCCACAAGAGGGTGTGCACTCCAGCAATTTTATCACTGTTAAGTGTGTGATGCAAAGCAGAGTGCCTAAAAAAAATCCTCTTTATCTGTGATAAAATCACTGTAACACATGCTCTCGAGAGGCTCACTGCTTTTATAAAATGGCCACGAAAATATGCTAAAATCCAGCATTGAATAAATAATTTAACGTGTTATTAATAATATTTGATAAACAATTGTTCTGCCATACAGGGTAGTGTGGTAACAGTAAGATTTTGTTGCTAAGCAACATAATGGGCAAAGATTTTGGTAATTTATAGACAGAACATGGCATAAGTCTAAGTTTATTAGTTTAGTCTAGTATAAGTTTATTGGTTTAAAACCATTAATATACAATTCAGTTATTGTGATTTGGTCACAGGTGTGTGTACATACTGAGAATTTTACAATGATATCAAATTCAGGACATCCAATCAAATTTTAGATTTATAAAATTGGTTTTGTGTTCCCGAGACTGATATACGGAAGTATGATATACGGGAGTCTTATCTCAGCCTCTTTTCCTAGAATATTATAGAATACTGAAAAGAATATTCAGCATAATAGAATAATAGAATATTGTTCTATGTATTTGTTGCATTTTACATTTAGTTTCTAATGCTTTATTTCACTCTCTGTTCCAGAAAAAAGCAATTCCCTTTCGCAAGTCTTCTCCTGCTCCTGGTGTCCACTTGTATATACATCTGAAATTGACCTCGATGAACACATCAAGAGATGCCACTGTGAGGAACTCGAGATGCTGCAGAAAACAAGCTCTTCTAGCCAGCAAACATCTTCTGATACTCTGTGCGTTCATACCTCAGGCACCCAAATACAGAAGAAAGTCTTCCAGTGCTCACATTGTGAAAAGAGTTTTTCTCACCTGAGTAATTTCCAAATACACACACGTGTTCACACCGGAGAGAAGCCGTATCAGTGTTCGGAGTGCGGGAAAAGTTTTGCACAGCAGAATAATCTTCAGTCACATCGACGCATTCACACAGGCGAGAAGCCGTATCAGTGTTCGCAGTGCGGGAAGAGTTTTAATCGAGAGGATAACCTCCGAATTCACCGGCGCATCCACACAGGAGAGAAACCGTATCACTGTGGAATGTGTACGAAGAGTTTTGCTCACCGGAGCGCTCTTCAAATACACCACCGTGTCCACACAGGAGAGAAGCCGTATCAGTGTTCACAGTGCGCAAAGAGTTTTTCTCAGCTGACTCATCTCCAGCAGCACAAGCTCACACACAGCAGGGAAAAGCCGTACCAGTGTTTAAGCTGTAGGAAGTGTTTTACTCAGCAATGTTATCTCCAAGCACACCAGCGCATTCACACGGGAGAGAAGCCGTATTGCTGTACGCAGTGCGGGAAGAGTTTTACTCACCAGAGCACCCTGCGGCGACACGGCCGCGTTCACACTGGAGAGAAGCCCTATCACTGCTCGCACTGCGAAAAGAGTTTTTCTCACAAGAGCACTTTCCAAATACACCAGCGTACTCACACAGGAGAGAAGCCGTGTGAGTGTTCGGAGTGCGGGAAGCGTTTTACGCACCAGCAAGCCCTGCTACTACACCAGCGCACGCACACAGGAGAGAAGCCGTATCATTGCTCGCAGTGCGAGAAGAGTTTTCGTAACCAGAGTCATCTCCAACGACACCAGCGCACTCACACAGGAGAAAAGCCATAGTAATGCTCACAGTGTGGGCGGAGCTTCTGTTATGCAAGTACATTTAAAACACACAAGTGCGTTGGAATTATTCTGTCAGCTCTTCCATAGTGAATTACGAATCATGAAATCAAATATCAAACTACTCTTTTTGTAGGCAAAACTACGGAAGCCCTAAGAGGCCATGCATTATTTTTCTTGTTTTATTGTGATCTCGACTTAATTTTCTCGTGATCTCGACATAACAAAAATCGTTTTCTCGTGATCTCGAACATAACAAAAGTTGTTTTCTCGTGATCTTGTTATAACAAAAAGCTGTTTTCTCACGATAATTTTATCACGAGAAAATCTCGCGCCTTATGAATGGGACTGGTGTTGCATGCACGTTGGCGTCTTTGCTATCGCCATCATAAATTTAATAATTTCCCGCTGTAGAGATGGACTTTATCTCCGCGTTAAGAGAGAGAGGTGTAGACCTGACAACCTCCTTCTCAACCTCCGTAGGTTTTATTATTTTTTTAAGCGTTTGTAGTTATTCAGTTGACATGGAGGTGCAGCAGGTAGCATCGCCACCTCTCAGCTCCAGGGTTCCCGGTTTGATCCTGAGCTCAGGTTACTGTATGTGAGGACTTTCTGTGTTCTTCTCATGTCTGTGTGGGTTTCTTTGCGTGTTCTCTAGTCACTTCTCATCTTCCAGAAACATGCCAGTTGCTAGATGCTAGATGGATTGGTGCAAGTGACCCCACGTTTGTCTTTGCAGAAAGTATTAAAAACATATCCATGTTATTTTAATTACTTAAAATTGCATGTCATATAAAATTTGACCTTTTCTTCATATCACTTGCATTAAAAAGTAAACTCCCAAAACCCGGATAAGTCAGGGTTGCCAGGTCTTAGCAAAATGTCCAGCCAATC
This sequence comes from Pangasianodon hypophthalmus, assembly GCF_027358585.1. Lineage (NCBI taxonomy): Eukaryota > Metazoa > Chordata > Actinopteri > Siluriformes > Pangasiidae > Pangasianodon > Pangasianodon hypophthalmus. The sequence continues at coordinate 16,343,624 of NC_069731.1, read as the reverse complement.
ACGTCTCAAAAAACGCACAAAAGGACCTGAAACCAGCCCATTATGGTCATTACAACAGGGAGACAATTTTTTTTTTCTGTGTTGTTGGAAACAAGTTCACTGTGGTGTGCACGGATTTTTGATTTCCACAACATGCCTTTTTGTCATCACCTGGCATGGACATTATCCACTTCATATTTAAGACCGTGATACTTGAGGGACTACATAAAGGTGCTTTAACACGTAATTCAAAGGGAAATGCTGCTGCCATTTTTGTCACAACTTCCAAAGTTGAAAACAGTACGTTTTCAGAAGAGCTTTTTTTTTTCTACCATCCAATCAGGTCGCAAGTTGGGGAGTAAGCGAGAACAATAAAGTCTGGTTAAAAAAAAAAAATCCTGTTAGTGAGTGAATATATAAGTAACTCTATGAAAATATTTCATAGCCAATATTCCAACATTGTAATTAATATTGGAATTAATACTCTCTTTAACTGTGGTTGCTCCAGTCAAGTCACACAAACAGCACCAGTTTTCTTGAGTTTCTCCCTCCAAAGCCAGAGTGAAAGCAATCAACCTCCCTGTCACCTCCTAATCTTTATTTCATCTTTACTGCCAATAATAATAATTCTACACAGCAAGCTAAAACACCTCAGTCTAGCCCTAACTTGGTTTTTAAACTGTAGTACTGTTGGGCTTTGGAAGAAAAGAGGCAGAGGAAAATAAAATTGGACGTAAACAGAAATGTTGCCTTGCATGAGTGATATTTTGAGTAATCAGTTTTTGTTTTGTGGAAACCTGAATGAATTCATCGGAACGTATACGGATATAGCAGAAATGCTTGTACTAAAAATACTGAAGATATGAGAACACAAGATGGAGTAGTTTGTCACCTAACATAGTTTAGCACTTTGCATCGTCATTTTGTGAGTGGAACATAATCAAACACCCAGTACTGAATAGTGAAGAATGTTTATTATTATATACTTCTCACATTTAACACTTTCAAGAGCAAAGGCATCAGTGTGTGTGCAAATCTATGTGCAAATCTAATCAGAGGTTGAGGAGTAACACTGCTATAACCAAAAAACAACTCACTGCGTTACAAACTCATAATGTACTGTATATGTGCGTGAATAGGAGTCTGAAATTTTTTGTTTCCACTACTCACTCAACCTCCTTAGGGTTTTTTTTCTTTCCTTTTTTTTTTTTTTTCTTCTTTTTTTATAAACCCTAAGCATCTCAAGTTGAGTCAGCAAATTCAGTTCAGTGCACCACTATGCTTGTGGCATGGGAAATAAAGAGCACAGCAGTCTGCTTAGTTAGCTTAATCATTCCAGTGTACATGGAAAAAAAACATTGTAGATATATTTCAAAATCCACTTTACAGTTATCAGTTTAATTATAAAGCTCACAATTTATTTAGTATATTTGCTGAACCTTGAAATTACGTTCTGGATATGCCACTGTTCTTGCTTGTTCCCATTCATTTAAATAAAAAAAATGAAAAATACTACACCTGTAAACATGCAGAGGAAAAAAGTACTTAAGGCCTTCTCCTTGTTTTTGCCAACTGGTCATAAATGTAGAATGCAATTTGTTCATTAAATACGAGTTCATGTCTAGTGCATTCATGTGTTGTGTACTTTTCTGCCTCCCTCTCGTCTCACAGTTTGGAGTGTGGTAAATTCTGATTGGTCTCCAGAAACATCTCCTCTTCTGAGTCACTGGAGCCAGAACACCAGTGTGATGAATAGCAGCATTTGTGGAACACTCTGTAAATATGTGCAGCCTGAAAAACAGTGGATGTTTTGAATAATTTAAAAAAATTACAACATGATATCCATATAAGTAACCAAGGGAAAAAAGATAAGTGCATCATTTTGTGGCATATTACAGAAATGAACCTACAATTTCCCCTAGGGTATACTTTAATAAATAATTAAAGTATAGCCTCATTATTCTAAATGGAAAGGAGCTTGTCTGTGCTTTTAGAATAGCACTCCTTCTTCTAAAAAAGCTATTTTTTCATCAGTACAGCTTGTTGGCATAAATACAGTTTGAGGGTAATTACTATAGGATAAGTATATAATGTAATGGTACAAGTCCTGATTTGTTTATTTAGCTATGTATTAGGGGTGTAATGCAATGCCAATATCTGTATCTGGATTTAAACTTGAAGTGGACGTGGCCTTTATGAACCCTTGATAGAAATGCCAACAAGGTCAGAATGGTGTGCTCAAGCAGTTCTTATTTTTGTTTGTACCTGATTGGTTGGTTCTTGTTCTGTTGGTTCTGTTTCAGTGTCTAGTAGCCTAATTTATACAGCTCTACTCTCAACCAGATGCCTAAGTGAACGTGGCAAGCTTTCTTAAAACTTTGAATAGTGCACCTCCTATTTGTGTCTGTATTTGTACCTGTTTAGAGCGTATGATCTGTGCATTCAAATTAATGTAATCATGTTTGGTTTACATCCCTACTGTGTATTTTTATTTTCCAGATAGTGTTGTTGCTGCCCGGTTATTCACTCGTTCTCAACAGAAACCGCTTTATCCTGGTCAGGTTTGCGGTGGATCCGGAAGTTATCCCAGGAACACTGGTCTTGAGTTGGGATTACACCCTGGATGGGATGCCAGTCCATCTTAAGGCTTTATTAAATGTAAATTGGCTAATTGAAAAAAGTCTAATCGTTGGCTTACTTCTAAATCTTGAGTTGATTTAGAGATAACATTAGCCAGCTTAAAACTTTTTGTTTTATTAAACAGATTTTTTTAAATACAGTATTATATATTAAAAGTTCTCTTGTTAAGACAAAAATAAACATCACAGTGAAACATCTATGCTACACTCTATTGATTTCTGCTGGTTCTAGCATTACAAATCTTGAAAGCCTTAATCTTGCCAATAATACCACTATCTCAGAAGATTTCCCAGACCAGGCCTATATTTAATAACACATCCAATACTTTTGTAATTCTAACCGTCACTGGCGATGGTGAAGGTCGTCTCCATGCCCGCATGGATGTGGTCTGTCACATGGCAGTGAAGGAGCCACGTTCCAGGAGTTCCAGCTACCAGTTCCACAGTCTTAAATGTTCCAGGGAACAAGTCATACACGTCAGCTCTGTGGGGGTAATCCGTCTGAGAGAGGAGAGAAGAGATATAAATTACAGAGTCGACACTAAAAAGTTGTGTAGTGTACATAAAACATCGATATAATTACATAAATGTGTACCTTGTATATGAAGCTCTGAGCGTGAAAGTGCACTGTGTGCATATCTATCTCGTTTCCCAGCCCCATTAAATACCACTCAGTCCGATCTCCTTGCCACATCGTCAATCCAGGCAGGTTAGCATACAGCTTTCCATTAATACCTGATCAGCACATTGAGAAAAGGATATCAGAAATAATTTCATTTCGATTTGTGTAGCGCTTTTATATACAATATACGTAAAGCAGCTTTAGCGAATTCCGAATGCAGATCCCTAACGAGCAAGCCAGAGGTGACAGCGGCAAGAAAAACACTTCCTGAGGCTTTGTAAATAGGGTTTATAATATCAGTTGAATGCACAGACAAAAGTGACTAACCGTGCATCATGTTACTCTCCATAAATCCCTCATCGTCTTTGTCAAAAGTGTCTAGGGTCTTGTTCAGGTATGTTTGTATATTGTCCTCCAGATACCAGGATTCATTCTCATCGAACACCATGAAGAGCAGAGCGAATTCTTTATCCACATCTGTTCGTTTTCGGTTGGCTTTGTCTAGAGTCCCTTTACGACACACTACCAACGGTCCAACCAGGCCACTCGCCAAGTCCTGTCCCAGTCCACCAGACACAACAAAAATCAGACAAACAGCAACATGCATTATTTTCCCTTTAATGGAAAGAACACACACATTTAAAACACGCAATGCGTCAAAAGCAAGCTAGCACTCTCCAGACACAGTGTTAATAACACTATAGCAAATAAGCATACAGTGTTAATCAAGGTTGCGTCGTACCTTGATGAAGTCAGCTGATGAGTAATAGGCAAAGGTTATGCAGTTGGGCTCACTGCGTCCAGGACCTGAACGGATAGTCCAGTTATACCTCATCACGTTATCTAGAACACACACACACACTCTGTTATTTAGCATGTAAAGTACATTGCATAATAAACCACACAAACGTGTGCACAGTGTATCAGAGAATATCATTTGTCTTCAGGGGTACCTGGAGAAACAGGTGTGTTTTTCTCACTGGCCTTCACACCATGAGCATGAATTGAATATGGCTTTGATGCCTTATTCTTAAACACAACCTGGACCCTCTCACCAACCTCCACCCTGAGAATGGGACCTGCAAAAAAAAAAAAAAAAAAACACTCTCAGAAATAAAAGTACCAAACTTTGCTTGTACTTTGTTGCTGAGGTTATGCCATCAAGGCTACATCTTTATACCCCGGACGGTGCATGTGGTATACCTTCAAAGTAGCTTTTAGGGTAAAGCTCTGTAAGGAGGTCCTTTAGGTTCACTTATGTACCTTTAATTATTTGTAAAGGTGGGGACCTGGAGGACTATTGGTTAGGCCTCGGTGCTCTCACTGCCGTGGCCTGGGTTCGATTCCCTGCCAGGGAACCGACCCCAGCCTCTGGGGTTGCACAAGACAGTGCACTTCCAGTGCCGGGCCCAAGCCCAAGTAAAATTAGGGAGGGATGCGTCAGGAAGGGCATTCGGCATAAAAATAGACTTAATAATCATGGTTTATTATAATAATAGGAAATACCAGATATATTTGACTATATTCAAGGTATTTCCACTTCCTGAAATGTCATTTTTTTGCAGTGTGTTTGGATTAAGTCCAAAATCTAATGAGTCCACGTGCTGGTTACAATAATAATTGCAAATAATTACAAATTACACCACTAGGGGTGGACGCATAAAAAATGAGTGTCTCCAAAATTACGACAAGGTAACGTTATAATTTCATCATAAACCATAAAGATTACGAGTGATATTTACAGTATATACAGTACATACAGCATTGTTTCCTGTTGCTGATATTCATCTCAGATTTACATTTTTACATCCATGTTAACCAACCATCTTCATTATTATTATTATTATTATTATTATTATTATTGTTATTATTATTATTATCATTATTATTATTATCATTATTATTAAGTTGATTAGGTTGAATCCCAGATTGGGTACTCACTACATACAGTATAATGGTATTGTAGTAAGTATGACAAAAAATTATATGTATTTATTCAAGTTCTTTTTCCCTATATCATTTGAAAAAAAAAAATCAGGAACACAAGTTTAACTAATGTTAGGTGACTGAAAGTAGAGTAGTAACATCTTAATATTTTCATATGATTTTTTTTTTGCTTTTGAGTAAACATTTAAAACATTCAAAAAGTATTCACGACACAATGCTTTTATTAAACCTAAAGAGTAAAGACTGCAGCCATGGTGACACTTAACCACTTTTAAGCACTTAAAAGTGTGTATTGTACCCAGAATGCCTAGATGCTCTTCATCAGGACCTCTGGACTTCATGTGTGTAAAGGTGTCGTCTGTGTACTGGTGGTACACCACCTTTTTGTATTCGGGGCCAATCCGGTTCTCAGATTTATTGAGAAAGACGTTCCCAGGACTGAGAGGGATAAAGAAAAACAGAGAAATATCAAATAAACACTTTGTGTACAGATGTGAGACATTTGTATAGTATTTCGTGTGTATTCAGCTCTGAAGGTGTTACCAGTGACCAACACTGACCTGTCACGTAGAGTAGTGTGGTGTTTCTCCAACTCCCACGTCCGGTTTGGGGCGTAGTTCCACTCCACTTCTTCAGCAGCCAAGTAGAAATACACATCGGGCTCAAACGTCGTAACCTCCGATCCAGAGTTCTTGCTTGGTGTGCAGGGTTTGACTGTGTACAGCTGGAGCATGCCACCACGGTAGTGATCAGTTGTACGACAGCTCAGCTCAAAAACACCTAGAGTCAAAGAGCAAAGTCACAATATGTCAGCAGATTAGAATAAATTGATGAAGATGTCATTTAAATTCAGGAAGAAAAGCATATATACGTAATATCGACGTGATCCTTTTAAAGCCTGATTTACTCTGTGCAATTTCAGCAGCCCTTTAAGATTATTACTTGTCACACTGTGAGTTGATTCCAATAAAATCTTGGCATAAATGCATGACATGTTGCATGATGAAACTGCCAAAAGTTCTGCTTTTCTTGAGGTAGTTACACTTCTTGATGATTAACTAATCGTGTGCATTTCATCAGTAACACCTGGCTGCTAATTACTCTCAATGGTTGTGGAAGTAGGAAGGGTGTACTTATTTTTCCCCTACCTGGTTTCTGAATGCTGGTTTACTTTTTGGGAAAAAATGACTACATATTCTTGTTTTTTTGTTGTAACCTGATCTTATTTTTTTGTTCATTGAAGTTGGTAAGGACCACACGATTGTTATTTAGGCGCTGATAAACAAAAACGTAGAACCGAAGGAGGGTGTACTTTCTTTTTCCCATGACTGTACCTCAGGTTTAAATCTGAATACAGATACAGATACGGATACTTGGAGCACTAAACTGATACAGATACAGACAATGGCATTGCATTATGTAAATGTAAACATACTTCTATTCCCTTTTATTTAATTTAAACTACTTTAAATGTTTGTCTTATTAAGAGTTTGTCATGCTTTTGTTAATTATTACGCTATCATAAACAGCATTTCATTATTTTCATTTAATCTTCTAGATATTTTTGGGCTGTTTTTTTAAAATGTAAGACTCTAGACTAGATTACCGTTGTTGTCTGGTCTCATGGAGACAGTGACACTGGTGTGAGGAAATAGGCTAAGTGTGTCGTGTGTAGTGCCGTCCCGCTGAAACGTGTTTCCCTGGAAATAAACGCCGTGGAGATCCACCTCTGTGCCCAAGCCCAGCATGTGCCACACAACATGGTCCCCCTCACACAAATCAAGTGCAGGAAGGTTCCCGTACATGAAACCGTTTACACCTGAGAGAGACACACACACACACACACGTGGGAATGGCTTGAACGGAGTAAAGGTAGCTGTGCATTTAGATTGTAACAGATTAAATGAACATGTACAGATATAAATATTATTATTATTATTATTATTATTGTTATTTCATATTTGGTACACACACACAGTGCAAGTGCTTACTGTGCATTTTGTTGCTCTCCTGAAATACTGGGTTTTCTGGGTCTGACTCATCACTACCAAACTCATCAGTGTTCTTCTTTAGATACCAGCTTTCATTCTCATCGATCACAGTGAAGAGTAGGAAAAACTCTTTCTGCACCTCCGACCCTATATGCTGCACAACAAACAAATACACACACACACACACAAACATGTGGGTTCATGTTAATGAAAGAACATCATCACCAGTGAGGTTTTATTCAATTACAAAGTGAATTAAGTTCATTTGTGGACATTCCCAGTTTAACATCATTGCCTGACCAAGAACCTGACCCAACTGCTTTCCTCCCCCTTATTTTCTCCCTAATTAGGTCACCTGCCAATTCCCACCCCCCAGCCAACCAATCACAGAGGGTGAAGACTAGCACATGCTTTCTCTGACACACGTGAAGCCAGCCAAACACATTTGATCAAACTGCTGCTCAAGCTGCATCACAGGGCAGTGTAAAACACTCAGAGAGTCTCTTCCACATCCATGAGCTCACAGAACCTGTGATTGGATTGTGATACAGTATTGCTGTATCTCATCCCTCCTTCACAAAGAGCACAGCCAATTTTTCCTCTCTAACCTCCCAGCCTTGGTATCGATGCGATTTGAACTTGTCCAGACGACTAGATTTTCTGTTTTCTGTTGTGCTGACCTCTTCTTTATCTTCCAGATTTTATTTTATTCTGTATAATCTACCTCTGCTCAATCATTCTCACATTAACATCCTCTGATTATGATATGAGCACCATTTTAAGTTCACACTCCCCTCAGGATTTTTTTTTTCCAGGAGTTTTTACTGGCTAGTCTTGAAGATTTGCTAACAATAGGTCTTTCTGGGAAGCTGCTTTGATTTTTAACAATGCTGTAGTAATACACCAAATGAATTGATGATTGGTATGTGTGTGGGAGACTACCTGCCGACCACTCTCATCCAGAACTCCTTTCTTGCACACCTGTAACGGTCCCACTAACCCAGAGTTGGTGTCACGGACAGGATCTGTAGCTGAGTAATATAAGTACGACAAACAGGGTGGGTCACCGGGCGAAGGGCCTTCTATCACCCGCCATCGATATGTAAACGTCTGACCTGGTGCCACACTGGCCCCTGCTTTCTGAGAACCTGAGGAGGTCAAAGGAAGAGTAAAATGCTTCACTTGATTTGAGAGGTCTGTATGATGATACACACACATGTATATGAGGGCATTTACAAAATTAAAGAGAAGGTTTATAATATAGTTTTTAAAACCTTTGAAAAACCAAAGGTTGTGCATATCTTACCATCTTGATACATGGCCCCTTCATAAATTTTATCATAAGACAGACCATGAGGTTGCATGCTGTAGTGCTGTGTTGCCATATTCCGAAAGGTTACCACAATGATATCTCCAGGTTCTCCTCTAATGACTGGGCCTATGGATGACATGAAGGATGCAGTGACCCCCTGATACAAAAACATATGACTTTTACAAATTATTATTATTTTTTAAATAAATTACTGTTGGCACATTCTTCTGAAACAGTTGTCATTATCAGATATCAGGACATTGGAGATAATTATAAATATGTATTTTCTGTGTAATTACCTTTTTTTTTAAAAAAAAAAAAAAAGTATTCCCTTTCTCACAGGTTTTAGTCATTACAAATACCCACCCACTAGCAAGTTCTCCTTTATTTCAGAGCAACTGCTGAAAAAGGCTAACACATATTTAATGCAAGACATGCATTTTTACAAACTGCTGCTCATGGAACATCACATGGCAGCTGAACTTGCTTGGAGGAGCGTGCTACCTGCCCTCTTTTGTATACATACACTCACAGAAGGCCACAATTCAAAGACACTGATATACGTAGTTTGAAACGCACTTTATAGGTGTATATAATTACTGACTGTAGCCTGGAACGTCTACTAAGCAGATATTATTAGGGTAGTGGATCATTCTCAACATGGCAGTGACATTGATCATTCTCAGAACACACTACACTCATCTTTCTTAGTGTGTGTGTGGTTTTGTAGGAGTGGATCAGGCACTGCATTGTCAATGTCACTGCTGGGTTAAGAAACACTTGACCAACCAAAAATCTCCAGCGCTATGCTGAGAAATTGACACTAATGCACGCTAGAAATGATTAATACACACTCACACACATACTGTGCATGGAAAATGACATATACCTAAAAGGTGGATGAACAAGGTGGTTGCGTTTGAAGTGCTGCACGTAATGCATTCATATCACAATCTGCATAGTAGCAGATGGGCTACAATCAGTCATTGCATACAGTACACACATATCTACAAAATAACGTTTCAATTTACCCAGAAAGCCAAGATGGTGTTCTGAGCCATGTTGCTCAAGCTTGGTGGTAAACGTGTCATCGTGGTATGCAACGTATCTGACTTTCCAGTACGTCCCGCCCAGCCTGCCCTCCTCTTTACTGAAGAATTCTGCAGCATCACTGTGGAGAGAGAAGCATTAACCATACATACAGACATGTTTAAAAGTGCATTGTGACCTAGACCGTTTCCTAGTGAGTGTATGACTGTGTATGCACATACAGAATAGAGCCAGTTGGTTGCGTGATCACAGAATAACTGTGTGTGAATATAGTTACCTTCCTTTCTTATCTAGAGGTTCATCTGTGAATTTATTGATCCCCGATGGGGCGTAATTCCACTTCTGCTCCTCAGCAGCGATGTAGAAATGTCTCTCATGGCCAGGAGGCACTGTGGGTGCAGTATCATCCTTCGCACACAAAGAAACGTGATAGAAGCCCTGCATACCTGCTACTCATCAGCAGCGATGGACAGAAACAAGTAGAAAATGGTGTAAGGCAGTGTTCTGATGTACATATGAGGTTAAAATACATAATCCACTTAAACATACATGCATCTATTACACACACACATATGCCTAAAGGCAGATACGCGGGTGCAGTCATGATTTCTATAGCTGCTTCAAGTCTGTAACGCTCTACTGGGTTTGCACTTTTTTTCTTCTGAATGCCATGCAGGGTAAACAGACAACAGAACAGACTGAACACTTTGGTTTAAACCAAAAAAAACCCCACTAATATAAGAATATAACTAAATATGAATACATTTAGGCTTGAATTCGGATTGAATAAACATTGTGTTCTAAAAGGATTCAAATGCAATTTTTTTTGGAAAGCTTGCAAGGTTCAAAGTTTGGTTCTACAAGTGTGCATCAGGACTGGGATTGAATATTTAGATATGAAGCTTGCAGGACAAACAAAGAACATGTTGCGTGGTGCATTTACAGTGTTTATGCCACATGCACTTCAGGTTTAGATCAGAATACAAATATTTGGAGCATTAAAAAGATGCTGATACACATAGTGGCACTGCTTTACACTAAATGTTCAGCTCTGTCATCTGTATTTTTGCGTAATTTGTACTTTGACTGGACAATGTGTGCTTAATCTATTTACTTTTAGTTTCTCCTCCATAGGCATTTTGGCAAGAAAACAAATCAAACACACACACACAAAAAATAACTTGCTAAAAAACTGATATGTTACATGTTAACCCAAAATAATCCCCTGTAAAACTTATATTGATGTCTTTTTATCTACCAAGGTAGTTTTTAGCCCTGCTGGCAAATTCAATTTGTTAAAAGCACTTGAATATATCTCCAGAAAAAAAAAGAGGAACAAAGAATACCTTGCATGTGATCATTAACCTGGCAACTTAACATCCACGTTCCTGTTGTCATGGGAACCATTTTTGCGGTGACAAATGTGGCAGGAAATAGGCTGAGCACATCAGTACGGTGATCACGGTCAAGCAGGGTATGGCCATGAAAGTAGGCAGAATGAATATCTACTTCATTGCCAATGCCAAATAGATGCCAAGACACAGCGTGCCCGATACACACGTTTAATGGAGGGAGGTTACCATAAACGTAACCATTGATTGCTGGTGGAAGAGAGGATAATGAGAGAAGTGAAACCCAAAACCAGACATAACACAGTGAATTTTCTGTTCTTTATTATGTGCAGGACTAAAAGAAGTTTCCGTACTGAAACTGAAAGTTTTGAGTCATTGACTTCACCCAAACTTCTTCCATCTATTTACATAAAAACTGCCTTTGTATCACTTTGGCACAGAAATACACTGCACATTTTTAAAAGAAATGAGTCTTGGATACACTTATTTAGCCCTTAGATTAGACACTGGTCTTAACATCAAACACGTTCATAAACTAAGAAAACACTAATGCTGAACTGCTTACAGTGCATGAGGTTGGACTCCCGAAATTCTTCATCTTCTTTATAAAGAGCAGCATCAGGGCTGAACTTTTCAATGTTGTCATTAAGATACCAGCTCAAATTCTCATCTACCACACTGAACATCAGGAAGAACTCATGATCCACATCAGAGCGTCGAATTCCAGACTTGTCTAGGACTCCTGAGAGCAGAAGAATATAAATAACATGTTAAACCATGTATGTTTGTGTGGGTAAAAATCCTTTTGGGTAAGTGGGTTCCTAACGTTACCCTTATTACAGGTGAGCAGAGCCCCGATAAGTCCTGTTGCAATGTCTCTAGGCGCATCTACATGGGAGTGGTAGATCCAGGTGAGGCAGTTGGCATCAGATTTGGTAGGGGCAAACTCTTCTGTCACCTTCCATGTGTACGTGTAGTTTTCACCAGGATCCACAGAATCATCTTTCTTATTCCGTCCAGATGTACCATCCGGATATAGTGCACCTGGTAAATAGCACACATTGTGGTCAACTAACACAGACACTTCCTGAAATCTAGAGAACTCTGGAGCCGTAAGCTCATTTAACATTTTTTACCAAGACATTTCATGTGTCAGTATCTCTGCGTAAAAGTTACATTGTGAAGGATCATTAGCTAACTAATCAGCTAGCATTATGAAATTCGGCGTCCTCAACTCAAAATTCCTACTCAGAAACTCAGGAAGGTTTCCTCAACCCAGAGTTTTTGATGTCAAATTAATATGGCTGCTCACAGCGTCAAGAGAAAACAAAGTATTACTTCTTTACTTTTAAATGGGTTCTACTGTATATAGAACAGTCAACCTACTGACATATTGGCTTGTTAAATCTATAACACTGATTACACAGCTGTTTGGAGGAGGTAAATACATCACTCGCATCACTACCATTAGCCGGCTGGATTGCTGCTAGCAAAAGACAAACAGATGTTTTTCCTCACTTTGTAGCTTGAATCAAAAATGCAGACTTCCCACTTCCAAGTCAAACACAGCATTAGCTAGCCAATTTTCTGTGCTAAAATTACATACCTAATTTAGCTTGCTAGATATGCTATGTTTGACTATATATGACATATGCTATGTTTGATATATACAGTACTGTGCAAAAGTCTTAGGCACATGTAAAAAAAATGCTGTACAGCAAAGATGCCTTCAAAAATAATTAAATTAAATGATTCTACATTAAAAAAAATACTATACAGAGCAGTAAGCAGTAATAAATGAAACAAAGTCAATATTCGGTGTAATGATCCTTCACTTTAAAAAAAAAAATATAGTAGTCTCAGGTACAATATGCTTACAATATGCTTACAATATGCTTACAATAAGCTGTAAGTGTTACTGAGCATCTTGCAGAAGCAGTCACAGTTCTTCTGGAGACTGTGACTGTCACACTTGCTTCTTATTTTAGCAGCAAAACCCAGCAACCTGGGTTATGTATTTTTGTCTGAAAAATGGTCTCTTGCATAATATTCTGCTTTCTTTACTGACATACAAACATTTTTCTGTATTATTTAATTTTGGGCTGGAAAACTAATGCTTGGAAATCTAAAATGTTTTTGTACTGAATCAGTAATGTAGAAGTTATAAAATAAAAATCTATAACAAAGTTTGTACTAAAAAAAAATAGGGTGTCTAAGACTTTTGCACAGTACTGTGTGTGCATACACATATATATAATCATTATATACACATCTTAAATTAAACAACTGTTACAAATCAGCAAGTCTGTAAAAAGCAAAATCAGCATTGTTTTCCTCACAGGAAACCAATAACCGTTAGAGGAACCTAAATGAGGTCTAAGGAGGAAATCTAAAAACTGCTCTTACTAAGGAAAATCCGTTGAAAGATAAATTAGAAAAAGGAACCACATCAAGTCTATTTCATAATTTCATAAAACATTAAACTTTGAAGACAAAGTGACCTGGTTTAGAATAGCAAGATTCTACATAACACAAAATCTGCCCTTCTGAGTGGTACCATTGGAGTAGACCCATTAGAGTAGTACATCCAGAGACATACCTAATTATAAAACCCTAGACAGATAGATAGATAGATAGATAGATAGATAGATAGATGGATAGGTAGGACCTATGATATATTTACAATGCAGCTCAAAGAGCTTTACAATGTGAAGTAAACAACAGAGAACTGAAGAAACAAAGGGCAAACAAAAAGTAAAATAATTAAACAGGCATATAATATTAGTGCCATAAATAATGGTGAGAAAAAGGTGAAAACAACAGAAGTTATAAAAACACAAGTGTAAAAGTATGATACATAATACAATCATTCAATTATATTAGAATATAAGGAATTCTAAAGGCTGTCATTGGAGTATATACTATAGTAAAGTATACTCTGTAGGTATTACTGGTAATAATTACTCATGTTAAGCCTATGAGCTTGATTATGATCAAAATACTGTAGTTTTGGCTTTCTAAGGATCAAAGGATCAACAACAATTTCCTTCGAATGAATATTTCCTTTTAATGAAGCTGTCAGAAATCTGCCCCTTGCTCTACCTTTCAAACTTTTATTGCGGGCTGGCTTGTACAAGTTCTTTTGATATGAATAGCACTAGCAAAAAAAAAAAAAACTTACAGCAGGGATCTCCTGGAAAAATATGCTTGCATTAATCCAATAGTAAATGAAAGCTAAGTTCCAGGGCTGTAGTGTAGGTTCCTCACAGATGCAGTCTCTAAAGTCCTGGAAAGCAAAGTCATAGTCCTGTGTCTTGGACACACTTGTGGAAAGTCTTTCATGCGAGATCGATTAATGGAATGCGATTTGGCTAGAGAACATCATATTTCAGCTGGCTAAAATAAGAATTGACCTTAACCTCATTTTCATCAGTGTGCAGGATGCCCTCCTCCTTCTCCACTGTATGATCCCTCTGCCCATGCAGTAAACTGGGTAAGAGACCCATAACCTGGCGTCTTGGACATGAGAAATAAGATCTGCGTGTTGTAGCAAAAACTGTCGTTTTTGAGCTCTTAATGCTTTGCACCCAGTCCAAGATGCATATTTCTGTAGTCTTGGCATGCTTTCAGCTCTTCTCAGCATGTTTGTCATGCTACATTTCTGCTGCCTGATTGGGCTGACTGTCAGAAAACATTACTGGGGTTGGCTTTCTGTTAGGTAATCCTTCAAAACATGTTTCCTGCCTAAGCTGGAGTTTCCCTGTAAACTCAATTATTCTGCTTTCAAAATCTTTTACGTAGTTTCCCATTTAACTGAACTTTAGCACCATTGCCAACAAGATTGCCTGCTCATAGCAGTCAAGGTGAGATGTTGAGATAAGAGCTGACTAGGTACGTCAATGCCAGTAAATTCTGTTACTTTTCTCAGTTTTGCACACTATAGGCAAACAGGTTCACAAAAACTATACATCTGGACAATGAGCAAACATACAATATAATGAAGGAAGACAACTACAGATGGGAGATGAAGTAAAAGAAAAAGTAACATAATGTAATTATTAAGGCTTTAGAGTGCCAGAACAACCTGTGTGCTTCTTGGCATAGATTCTACAAGTCTCTGGAACTGTATTGGGGGAATTCTTCCACTTCGTGTTTTGACGATGGCAGTGGAGAGAGCTTTCTAAGACATCGCTCCAAAATCTGCCATAGGTATTCAACAGGGTCGAGATCTAATGAATATGAAGGCCATAGCAAATGATTTACATCACTTTTATCCTGATCAAACCATTCAGTGAACCCTCGTGCCCTGTTGATGGAGGCGGGGTCATCCTAGAAGAGACCACTGCCATGGACAGAAATGTTTCAACACAGGATAAAGAACTTTGTACTGATTTGCAGTGATATTTTATTCTACTGGGACAAGTGGAGCCAAACGGTGCCCCAAACACCATAACACAGCTACCATTTTTTTTCCCTTTAACTTGTCATCCATCTGTTTTTGCACAACATGCAAAATCAGCAGGACTCTGAACAGTTTAAACAGTTTAAAGTTTAAACAGTAATCATTAAGGAGCAGTTCAGTTAATGGATTTATGTCTCTCATTGACTTTACTAAACAGTTTATTGTAGCAACAAAGATCATTGGGCAAGGTGACATCATCATTTTCCTCTGAGAAATTACAGATTGCACCAATTATTACACAATCGTAGTGTAACGTTATACATTACACCTCACATGGTCAGTAAATATATTTTATAAATATGTTATGTAGAAAGTAGCAACCAGTGTTTTCCATATAAGAGAGGGTTCCAAACTAAGAACCCTGAACTATCTAAAGAACCCATGTGGAACCTGTAAATACACATTGTTTTGGTGAAGCATTTATTTGTCTTTTTCACAGATCTTCCTCTCCCAAAGGAGTGTGAATATGATTGCACTTTACTATTAAGAAAAGCGTATACTATGTTTTGAAAGAAAATGCTTTATACTATTTACTGTATACTATAGTATATAGTATGATATACTAATATTATATACTATTTCATACTATACTATGAAAAAAATGTGTACAGGCGAAAAACAGTTGCAAAACAGACCACACCACTGGGATTTCTCCTGAATCTCCTGACGGCCAAATCGGGCTTGTCGATGAGTACCAAGAAATGCTTGCACTCATACTCAGGGACAATTTATTAACAATTTATTACAGCAAATCTTCATGGCTTTTCAAATAACAAAAAAATCAATAGAAATAGTGGGAGGTGTAAAGAACTCTGCAAGTATCTTCGAAAGAGGAAACAAAATCAATACAAAAAGAAGAACTGGTATTTCCGAAGGATCTTTGTGCGCGTTGCCTCATTCTGATTCCCAATTTTTCACTTCTTCTTTATGCTCAGCTTCTCTTGGTCACACCCATAACCTACAGTGAAGTTTAGTGTTTCACAACTGTCTATGCTGTTCATGTGCTGTGGAGCGACTGAGTAAGAAAAACGCAGACGTGTACTCAAACACACTCAACTGCGCTGATAAGTGACAATGTCAACCTAATGACCTGGGACAGTTAAGAAAGTAACATTGCAGTGTAAGCAGATCAGAGATTGAGATCATCTCTGTATGAGCACAACTCATTACATACTTTGTCAACTACATGCCATGCTCTGCAGCTCAGTTTCAAAATAAACCATTCACTACACAATGTAACACCAGACCACAGGCATATTGCTGAAATATCCTCCTCTGCAATCACTTGCAAATGTTTGCTAAAATGTACTCATTTTTAACGACTGTGGTACTTTGTGAGAAACATGATTTTTTTTTCCAGCTTTGGTAGATTAATGTTCTTCAAAATAAGAGTGACATCACATTACATTTTCTCCTAAAGCACAGGTCATGGCTTGATCTCTAGTCCCCAGAAACAAAATCTCAAACTTCATACTTGTGTATGTGTGTATGCATATGATTTCTCATCATAATTTATGTCAATTCTACAGCTCCCACACTTGAGGAGACATTGTAGATGACAAAGCACAGATCCCTGCTAAAAAGCAACAAGAGAGACCAGTCATACCTTCAGAATCCTTCTCGTAGAAGACTCCATGAGGATGGACTGAATAAGGTCGAGATGCAAAGTTCTTCATGTGCACCACGATGTCATCACCCACTTCTGCACGGATCACGGGTCCAAGGAAACCGAGCCAGTCTGGCTTAGGGACCTCAGTAGAAAAAGTCTCATCTGTGTACTGCATATACACGGCTTTTTTGTATACACTACCAATCCGGGATGGACCTCTGACCAGATATGTAGAGGCATGCCTTTAGAGGTGAGAAGAGTAACAAAAAAGGAGAAAAAGTAGTTATAAATGTGTTGGCCATCACTAACCTGGGAGTTTTATTTCACTGCAGATGAAAATGTCTTTTAATGGCAAGTCAGTGTCCCTTTTGCATTTCTTAACTTGATAACAGTCATGATTATAAAATGGTTATTGCACATAAGGCTGCTTGCATACTAGGTGTTTTTTTTGCAGAGATACACTTTTTTTGTTGATATGAAGGAAGAAAAATTTCATTCTTACCAGTCCTAGTTATCATTGGCTAAGGAACTAGCCAAAGCGGTCCATAAGTTATAAATTAAATTGAGAGTGTGTAACATCAGATCATGTAAACTTAAAGTAATTGGCTGATTCGTCATGTCTATGGTATTATAAAATGGCCAGTTATATATAAAGTCCATAAAACTGAAATATATCAGAAATTAGTCTATGCACATAACACAAAAATGCAGTGGTTGTATTTAAGGATTTTACACTAATTACAAGCCAAAGTCTTTAAATCCATCAACAATTTACATAAAGTCAATTTTAAGACATGCAAATTTTTTTTTTCATATAAGTAGTAAAAAAAAAATCAGACAGGAGTGTATTAGACTTTTGACATAATAAAGAAATAGTGATTTTACTGCAGGAATTTAAAGCAACTGACTAAAATAATCACATTGGAAAATCAAATTAAACCAAGTGCTATATGCTGTTCTCTAAAGATACCTTACACTGGTAAATTAATAAAAAAGAAAAACACAGTAGTGCACAGAACCATTAGAAATCACAATGCTGGAGACAGCAACAAGGCAAGAATAAGTGGCATTGCAGCAAATATTTTATGTAATGATCAATCAAAATGATGAGGTTGGTCAATGAAAGGTCAATGATCATTACTGTTTTAAAGTAATGATCAATCAAAATGATGATGTTAGTCAATGAAAAAGAATCAGGTGAAAATTTAAAGCACTCTGGAATAGCTTAATGGGTTTTTCCCATGCAATGCACTGACACAGTGGTAAGGGAGGGCTTAACTGTGAAAGAAGGCATGAATGGATTATGATCAACTCCAGCCAAAAAAGGTTTGGCTTCTCAGAATCCATCCCTGCATGTTTTTACAGTTAATCATATCCCTTACCACCGTCAGCTGAAAGTGAGCCAAGAGCCTGTTAATATGAGATATACTCAGAGAACCTGACACCACTCTGATAGCACTTGAGTGTTTTACAAATGTATCATGATACTTAAAGTGCTCACAAAACCTTGCTCTATTCTAATGCGAAGGCATTTTCTCTTTCTCCTCACAAACTCACTTTTTCAAAAGATTGTAGCAGAATATAATGCTGTTTCAGAGGTAAATGACGCCTCATTGTGCTCAAAAAAAGGCTACAGTCAGGGTCCTGGCCATGGAAAGTGTTGCCTAATCAACCAGTCTACAGCCACACACACAAAACTTCAAGGTGGCATGGGGTTAAGGATTATTTATAACAATGCCACACAGCTCTGGAATGAAGCAAACACCGCTTTGTATTCAAATCCATTCGCTGTTTTGTATTCACATGTAAACAAATCTGTGGTTTACTGTACCGCCATCCATGTTTTGAATTTCTCCTATTGTGTCAAATATCTAGTTCCAGTCAGAATTAAAGGCCACAAGATGCCTCAGGGGTGGTCTTAAGAATGATAGGAAAAGCTGAGCAGCTCTGTGGGCAGGGCTGTTTTCCAGATTGGAAAAATGTAAACGTGATCCCTACATGAAATAAGGAATTCATCACAAAAACCTGCTCTGTTATGGAAAATAATCCGTTACAAGGTGATGGATTATTTTCTTATAACCGCATATCCTGAAGGAATTTGTCAAAAGTTAAAATTTTAAATGGATTAATGAATGACACTGCTGTCATGTTTTTTAACCATTTATAGTTACATTTAATGTTGTAGAAGTTAGTTCCTGTTTTCACTTATGTTATGACAGTTATAAAGAGTTGCTCCCTAACCAGCCTCCGTTTTTCTCTCTCTCGAAGTTAATAAGAACCAGAAATAGAAATGCAAAGTCCTCTGCCCTAACTTACTGACTGTTACAAAGCGCTGACACCGAAGACTCCTTCCATGAATGTTAAATAAATATCTTTGTACAGAAAACATCACCATTATATGTTTTCTTTGTTCAATAACAACTCATTTTTTAAGGTTTAGTTTTAGTTTTAGATTATGTGAAGCGTTCAGCATGCAAGTCTCTGTGAATCAACTGTTACTACAGAAACAATAATGCGCCATAAGAAAGTATTACTGCATGGCAACAGCGCGAATCCTTGTTTCTAAGCTACTGTTGAAATGACACAGTTCTTACAGATTTAGAAACACTTAAATGTTACTAACTGCACCTTTAATGTCATGCTGTTTTCAGCCAACACCACATGCTTAAACACACCCATATTTTAAGCCGGGCTTCATTACGTACAATGCTGGGTACATCCTGCCATCTGATAAGAATCTACAATGTTAGGCAAATTAAAAACAGGAAGTCATAGCTTTATCATAACTCTGTTATGGTTACAAGGCAGCGGATGCCGCTGGAAAAGTAAGAACTTATCTGATTTTACAATTGAGAGCCAACATTATAACTGAGCTGACAAGCTGTTCAGAGATACTGCCTGTTCATCATGACTCTTCTTCCTCTTAGAGCTTCTGCACGTTTGGCTCATGTTCTGTTGTTGTGGATCGTCCCACATGGGTACTATAAAGATTACGCTTCCCAAAAACAGTTCATCGTTTCTTAAGTGGATAATCTTATGTCCATACTGCAGATTTGTACCTAAACCTAAACCTTTCCTGTAAACACAAATCCACAGAGTACTGATTCATAATTCCGTTACCCGTTGTCCGTTACCCGCTGTCACCCAGAAGAGGGTGGATTCTATTTCTGGCTCCTCTCAAGATTTCTTTCCCACTGCATGTCAGGAAATGTTCTGACATGTCATCAGAGGACTAGATATAACTAACATCTAGATTTCTGTAAACCTGCTTTGTGACAGTGTGTGGTTTAAAGGTGCTGTGCCAATAGAACTGAACTGAAGATAAACAGAAGATTAGAGATGGTTAAAGACATGCAAGCACATGCATGTAGGAGAACATTTACACTCATCACACTCAGAGAAGAATTGTTGTTGTTGTTGTTGTTGTTGTTGTTGTATGTTTTTACTGTTTTGGTTACTTGGGATAATGAAGAAGCATGAATGAAGTCATCACTATTTATAGATCACACTTTATGTAACTGTCTTGTTTACACCAAACAACATGCAACATGTGCAACGTGAACATGAAATCTCTGGTTTGTGTACTAATGAAAAAAAAACATATTTGAGATGTGCAAAGATGTCTATTGACATTTTAATCCTTATGTTGAACTTACTCGTCGTCTTTGATCTGCATGCCATTGATCAGATTCCGTCCGCTTGGTGCGTAATTCCAGTCCACCTCACGAATCCCGATGTAATATACCCTGGGAAGACATTTGCACAAATCGTGCATGGTCAGAAATGTCAGACACAAAGTCCAAAAGCTTGCATTCATTGTAGGAAGAATCGCAGATGAGCTGCTTGAAGAGGAAAATGAAAAGCAGATGAAAGCAGCACAAACACGCAGCCGCTCTGCCCGGAGTTTTGGCTCTGTGTGTGTGTGTGTGTGTGTGTGTGTGTGTGAGAGAGAGTGTGTGTTTGTGTGTGAGAGTGTGGAGCCAGGAGTCAGAAAATCCGCGCTGAGTGCTCAGCTGGCTTGACAACACGAAACCGAAAGTAGCGCGAGCACTGCCCTGTGAGCACGCCTTTTTTTTTTTTTTTTTTTTTTTTTTTTTTTTTACTGTGAAGGAACGAACCAACTGCCGGCGCGCGCGGGGATGCTCGGTAATTTCCGAAACAGTAACAGCTTATCATGGCCTTCCTGTTTACTCGCGCCCTCTCACCTGTAATAATAATGGGCAGGACATGTGGACTGTGAACTGCATATCCTTACATGCTTTTGCACGTGCACAACAACAACTACTACTACTACTACTAATCATCATCATTATTATAATAATAATTATTATTATAATAACAACAACCAATTGCATTGGCCAGGTAAGATGTCCCATACAAGCAATCTGACTTTCCACAGACTAAATTATAACAAAGCAGTCGATTAGACAGGTTGTTCTTCTTTCAGCTGCTCTTGTTTTGGGTCCCAACAGTGGATCATTGGTCTGCATATTTGGTTTGGCACTTTTTTTTTTTAAATGTCGGATTCCTTGCTGATGCAGTCCTCCCCAAGTTTATCCGGGCTTGGGACCGGCACTGGGAATGCACTGTCATGTGCAACCCTGGTGGCTGGGGTCAGTTCCCAGGCAGGGAATCAAACACAGGCCATGGTGGTGAGAGCACCGTGGCCTAACCATTAGTCCTCCAAGGACCCCTAGTCAAAGGACAGGTACAGTAAAAAAAAGTTTTTTTAAAAAAAAATATTATAAAATAAAATGAAAATAAAGTATAATATGAGATATGTGTGTGTCTAGGTACACTATATTCCCAAAAGTTTTGTGGACACCTGACCATCACACTTGTGCTTTTTGAACATCCCATTCCAGACTTAATTCGGCTTAGTTCCACTCTTCTGGGAAGGCTTTCGAGCAGATTCCGGAGATTCTTGCTGTGGGGGTTTGTGCTCATTCAGCTGCAAGAGCATTAGTGATGTCAGGCACCGATGTCAGGCGAGGAAGCCTGGGGCACAGTCAGTGTTTCAGTTTATTCCAAAGGTGTTCAGTGGGGTTGAGGTCAGTGCTTTCTGCACAGGGGCATTGTCATGCTGGAACAGGCTTGGGCCTCTTAGTTTCCATAAAAATGGACAGAATGTGGTATGCCCAACAAAGATCCACTAAAAATAGAGAGGGAGATTAGTCAGAGAAGAACTAAAAATCAGACTACCTTCAGAATATTTTCTAAAACACTATTGTAACATTGACAGAGAACATATGAAAAACATCTACACTACAGTTAGCATTTTATCCCTGAAAACTCCCAGAAGACACTGGCTGGTGAACAATCACACTCCTCTCTCAAAAGTTTGTGGACACCTGACCACATGGATCTTCCCCAAACTGCTGCTCAAACGATGACTTTGTATGCTGTAGCATTACAATTTCCCTTCACTGGAACTAATGACCACATGTTCTAGCACAACAATGACTCCTTTGGACAAAGTGAGGTCCATAAAGACATGGTTTGCCAAGATTGAAGTGAAAGACTTCAAGTGGCCCTGACCTCAACTACACTGACCTCACTAATGTTCTTGTGGCTGAATAAGCAAATCTCCACATCTTAGTTAATCTTAGTGATCCTTAAAACGTAGTGAAACAGCACTAGTAGCAGTAAGGTATTGTATATAGTGTACACACATATAAAGTAATAATGTTGTGTCAGTGAATTGGTCCACTCATTCTTACGTATATCTATTTATATGGTAATAATATGAGACCTTTTTGGACCTAAGAACCATTTAGAGATCACGTTTTACCTGATTACTTAGTTTACTTGATACTATTTGATTAAAATATATTGATGTTACAAATATAACTGGTAAGCTGTAATTGTTTTGCTCAAGAAGAGAATGACTTATCTGGCAGCTTCCCTGCCTGAGACAGAGTTTAAAAGTTCATTACATCAACAGCTATTTCTAAATCAACAGTGAATCAAAGCTTTTTGTCTCTAGACAACACATTTGGTGGATTTCTGGACTGTAGCTGTAGTACAGTGCTTAGGAATGTAACATCAAACTCTCCTATTGTTTATCTCTGTTTACCCCGTATAGCCCATGGGAGGAGATGTGGCCTGTCCCTAAAACTACTTGAAGTCTGTTGTCTTGTTTGAGTTGACTAAACAACCAAAAAAAAAAAAGAAAAAAGAGAAAGAAGTTCTCTGGCAATACTTAGACTCATTAAAACACCTGTGACACAATTACATGCACTCAAAGAGCCATAAAATGGTAAGTTTAACCCATATAAGTCTAACTTCTCTGATGTAAGAGCCAGTGAGAGTAAAGTTCATGGACTGAAAGCCCTTATTGAGCTGTGAGCTGAAAGTGACCAAAAGGGCAGGAGAGTGCACATAGTGCACATAGTACACCTCATTCAGTCCCATTCAGAGCAACTGCTCTGTAATTCCACACCAATCTCTCAAAACCAGGCCAGAACAACGTAACTGAGACTCTGTCTGGAGTAAACTAGGCCTTCGCTGTGCATAACTACAGGCAGGTCACTGTTGTAAATAGGAATTTGTTCTTAATGTAAAAAAATAAATATAAAAAACCTGAATCCCTAACTGAATTTCAAGAAATAAGTACAATCTTAAAAATAAAGGTGCATTGTTTGGAGCAATGTCATAGATGCACCATTTTTTTATTCTGCAATATTCTTCTTCTTCTTCTTCTTCTTCTTATTGCTAAATGATGTGGTATAATAATATTAATAATAATAATAATAATAATAATAATAATAATACAGTGATTATCAATTTTGTTGACGTTATTACTCATTCCATCCTCAGTTTTACAAAAATTAACTAATTAATTTGTTGGGTTAACACAACTAATTTATTACAAGGTATGTTAAAGAAGCAAAGTAAATCTCAAATGAATTAACTGAAAATTTTGTAATATGAAAATTTAACAAAATAAGTCCTCAGACTAAGAATAGACCAAGTTAAAGATGTGTTTCAGGAGTTTTGTTACCATTCAGAGGTAGGAAGTTTTTATTCATCCCATCATTTATGGCTTTTTTTCCACCCAGCCTTTCATTTAGTGCAGCTGTGCTGGTGAATCGTGCCAAAATGACATATAATTCTCTATTGTCAGCGTAAAAGTGAAAGCCAACATTACATTTGCTGGATATACAATGGAGAGCACACAAAGACACTGTCTGAATCTCCACACAGGATCTCTAAGGCACTGACACTGACATCTTCTGCTAACTCTCAGATCTCTGATTTACTCTAAAGCTCAGTGCAAGGAATAAAAAGCTCCAACAAATATGTATGAAAATGCATAACTGCATGAGTATGGGAAAAAGACCTCACGTACAAAAGGTTTGAGGACACATTTCCTATACATATGTACGTGCATAACTGCATGAGTATGGGAAAAAGACCTTGCATACAAAAGGTTTGAGGACATATTTCCTATACGTATGAAAGTGCGTAACTGCATGAGTATGGGAAAAAGACCTTGCCTACAAAAGGTATGAGGATACATTTCCTAACAAACATGTGGCTTTGATTTATCTTTCTATATAACCATTTGTTTTGTACTTAATGTACTAATAAATTGTTTCCCAGCATAAGCATGGAGAAGGGTTTTATTGTGGTGTTAAATGATTATTCAGGTCATTAATCAGTATCTTTGTTTAGACTCATAATCAGGGATTCATTATGCTTTTTGTTATCCTGAAATACATTGGTTACTGGAATTATATCTTTCCCCACATTCCCATAGTCACTTTTGCTAACAACTCCTCGTCACTTTTGCTAACAACTAATACAGCAAAACAGTCTTGATGAGCTTTCAGATATCTCATTGTCCTCGATGACTGAATACACATATGCGAATCTGGTAATAAAACCAACAGCATGAGTCTTTTATGACAGATTTTCTCCCAGGCCTTTGTTCCCCAGACAACCATGTGTACAGAAAAGTGGGCTAAAGTACACCAAGAGCTGCTGAATCTGCTCTTTATTTTACATAATCAAATTTCACACGCTTATGCAAGATTACAGAAGTATATTTTACTGTGGACCTGTAACTGTTTACCGTAAACATGTTATTAGTCTACATCTTTTCTCCTCTAAAAGTCTTTTATTTATGAGAAAACAAGCTGAGACCGTTCTCTCCCCTGGGAGTTTGATAAATATTTGAGGAATTCAGAAACTGAACATGTGAAGGCCACCTACAGAGATCATGCTTACAAAGTGTTTTATTCCAATATACTGTATATTCCATTCAGTTGTTAAAATTTAGGCTGTGTGGATGTTTAAAATGGTTTATTTAAAAAAAAAGGACACTGTAAAAATAATAGCACATTTACATATCTTAAATGATCAAATATTTCTAATGAGATCATGATATATTGATATGATACAATGTTATTAAGACTATTTCTAGACATATTTACTAATTTTACTAAGAGTAGTTATTTCTGTTACTGTAGACAGTACAGAGAACTGCTGCTCACTGGATGTTTTTTTTTAGCACTATTTATGTGTAAAATTTAGAGGCTGTTGTGTGTGAAAATCCAAGGAGATGAGCAGTTTCTAAAATGTAAAAACCAGCCCATCTGTCTATTTGTGAAAGGTTGTTCTGTTTTGCATCCTTCCCCTTTCTGAGAAATGGTGAGACAGTGAGATTATCTTCAGTTCCTCCACGTATTTAAGAGCACTCCTACACACATTTCATCTCATGAAACAGGAACCTCCTTTACTTCATTGTCGTCTTTTGACTGTTACAGTCCTAAATCTCAGATACAGTAAAAAAACAAAACAAAACAAAACAAAAAAAACTTCTACATAAGATTTCTACATAATCCCATGTTTCCAAGTTCAGCTATCCAAGTGTAAAATGATGTTGGGGACATGGTATCTTTGTGTGAAAGCTGGAAAAGAGTCATTAATACCATGAAGGGATGAGGCCTAATGGGAAACCTTCAGTGGTGTAGCGAGGAACTAAATCCTAGGAAATCTGTACAATCTGTCCAACCATCAACCAATCTTGCCATATCAATAACATTAATTGGTGTAGAAAATACAATGTTTATGGCAGATTCACTGGAAAAAAAGATTTCTCACTATAGGAGATGGTTGCTAACAAAATGTGATTGAACAAACTAAGGGACACATTGATTTGATATATGGGGAAATTAAATATAAAGGAATCTTAATGATCATTTTGTTGACCTTTTGGGAACAATATTATAGTGTAATTACTGAGTACCACTGAGTAATTAATAAGTAATTACTGAGTAACACAATGATACTTGACATAATCAGCTGTGCTGTATGCGTGTTATGTTAGTGTTATTAGCTGAACAGCCGCAGCACTGATCTGTCAGCAGGTTTTTAAAAAAATGTTTTCCTATGTGACTTCTTATGAGTCATAAGGCACTAATCATTCTCTAGATGACAGCAAAAAGTCACATCCTGTGTCATGTTTTTACTACAGGCTCTTATGGTGTAAATATTCTTGAAATAAAGGAACAATGGTTAACCCAAAGAGGTAAGGGACACCGTCTGCATCCTTTAAGTGCCACAAGTTGACCTTATTTTATTAGGGTTAGTTATATTCTGACATACATTTTTGTATCCTATGCATTTAAAGACTCCCAGATCTGTCTAGATCTACAGTATGTTAGATAAAGAAAAAGTCTGAACTGTCACTTCAAGTAAGATCAGCCAAGTCATCTCAGCCAAAGGGGGTGGAGATGAATATAAACCTCTTATTTTCCTGTTATTATTTATTATGATTTAATTGTTCATCAATTATTATACACTTATCAAGGGTAATACAGTAATTACAGTAATGTTATGATATGCTGGAGGCTTTGATAGAAACCACCTTCTTTTTTTTTGTAATAAATTTGTGTGACTGGTGGAGATAATCTCCCCCGGACCCTGCAAACAATATCCACAGCACTGCTATAATTTGGAAGAGTAATGTAATTCAGTTCCTAATTCTGTTACAGTAACAAAGCCAGACTCAGAGCACAGAACCTACTCAACTGCCCTGCTTTCACTCAAAGTATGGCTGTTGATTAGTGGATTTCTTTTGAACTTTTTTTTTTTCTTAAGTAAAAATGTCTTTATAGGAATGTGAGAAATTAAATATTATAGACTTACATATGGCTGATGTGAAGACACTGGGCATTTTCGTTTAAGGGTAAGAAGTGAAATGACTTTTAAGATTTCCTGAAGCTCCACGTGGACCGCTGGTATAAAACTGAGTTATCACTGACCTCTGCTGGTCAAAAACAAAACAAAACAAAACAAACAAAAACAAGCAAATTTCATGGAATTTATTATCTGAAGTAAGTGTCCTACATGCTGGAGATCTGTCTATGATGCTGCTGTCTCAAGTCAAGTCAAGTCAAGTCAAGTGGCTTTATTGTCATTTCAACCATATACAGCTAGTTAGTACACAGTGAAATGAAACAACGTTCCTCCAGGACCATGGTGTTACATAAAAGAACACAGAACTACAAGAGCCTACACATTTTTACATAATATACACGTGCAAACGTGTAAACAGCACAAGACAGTACAATAACTACCAAAACAGGACAATAGGCACAGTAAGATACAGTGCAGTGCCGACTAGTACACAGTTCTAGTAAGAAAGTGAATCATATATGACAGTAGTGCAAAAGAATAACAGTATAATAAGTTGCTATAAATGTAAACATAACATACTATGACATAGTATTCTTGTATTAGCAATTATATGTATAAGAGGTGAGGGATTATAAATATGAAATGTAATTTTAAATGCTAAACAGTCATGATGCACAATGTAAATTTAGGTGAACATGACAATTAGCCTAGGATAAAAAAAACCTGGCATAAACCACACCTGTAGTTGAAACCGTTCTCTCGGTTTATGTGGAACATGATTGTTCTGGCACAAGAAACATCAGCTGTTTAGGAAGGGGCACAGGCGTGTTCAGAGCTGGCATGGCTGGGGCTAAAAGGAAAAGATACAAAAACAGAAGAACAAAAAGATCAGTACTACAGTAATTGAGACAAATGTTTGAATAGATGGGCAGAATTATAGTGTATGTACCATCAACTTTTTAGTGACAGCAGGTGGTATGGAGAGGGCAGCAGATGGTACTGCAAGTTACAAAATCTTGTCAGGCATTTGTGTTAAAGAAAGGTTCACAATACCCTACTCTTACTTCACCCGCTTATCATAGTAGTATAAACGAAAAGGATACATTATGCCTGCTCAAGGAATGTCACAATCATTTCAAACTGAAGCAGGGGATATGAGAAAGCAAAATGCAAGTACACACATTTCATCATTTGTTAGTAGACAGACATATTTAAAACTTACCAATAAAAAAAATTAGTACTTACCCTGATTGTAGCTGGTATCAGTTCATCATGGTCAGGAATCAATTCATAGCCCCTTAGACAGTTAGTATATTGCCAACGGCACACACATTTGTTAGTGAAGCATAGCCAGAACATGGCCAAAACACTGACAAAAGAAAGGATTTTTGTTCAGACTTGGAGAGCATTTCATCTCACAATTCAATAGAACTGTGCTAATGAGCCTAATGTTTAAAAACCTTTTCCTGTTTCCTGTTTCCCTGAGTTCCCTGGGATAGGCTCCAGGCTCCACTGTGACTCTGTGTAGGATATGCGGTACGGAAAATGGAGGGATGACTGGATGGATTGGTCATTCTGTATACACTGCATTTATTATATCTATATAATAAAACAAGCACAAGCAGCCATTGAGGGACCGAGAACCCTGGGGCAGTGAGGAAGCAAGGCTACCTGCTGCTCCACTGTTTCACCCTGATCAGCATTTAACACAGTGGAAATGGAAATCAGCACTCGCCTGTTATTGGTAACAACATAACAATGTAATATTGGCCTTGGGGAAAAAGAACA
Source organism: Pangasianodon hypophthalmus (assembly GCF_027358585.1). Classification (NCBI taxonomy): domain Eukaryota; kingdom Metazoa; phylum Chordata; class Actinopteri; order Siluriformes; family Pangasiidae; genus Pangasianodon; species Pangasianodon hypophthalmus. The sequence continues at coordinate 16,314,727 of NC_069731.1, read as the reverse complement.
CTCAACTTCAGAGCTCTGAGAAAGCAAAGAAAACAAAAACCAAAAGAAACAATTTACATAATTTGAATATTGTTTCTGTGTCTGTGTATACATCTGAACGAGATCTTTGAGACTGGCACACTCCATACTGGTGTCATACTGCTAATGAATTCACAAGTCTTTAGGGGGATTGTCTTGCTTATAAACCCTTAAGATTGAGTGTCAGTGCCAGGAAGGGAATTACAGTGCTTTATTTCCCACAAGTGGCATCCAGATGATGGATTATTGCCCCAAAATCACACCTCATTTTGATCCATTCAAATAAATCATAGTCACAAGAGGACATCTAAGGCCTTGTGCCCAATGTTTCAAGGGTAGGCTGTGGATCCACTGTGACCCTGTTCAGTATAAAGAGTTACTAAAGATGAGTGAATGAATAACAAATTTAATACTGGCCTCAAATTGTGTTTGTATGCAAGTAGCAATAGGATATTTCTTCCAGGAAGGGTGAAATTCCAAAATCTTGTAGATTTAAGTAATAATAGTTCATAATTTTACCCTAAGAGTCAATGTGCCATGTAAAATTCAGTCCTTGATAGATGTACTGTCTTTAAACAGGCTTAGGATGCTGTCTCCTCTGACAAGCCATACTATGTTGCAGGTGGGGGTGTGGTTTAGGGAGGGGCTACACTGGGAGCTAGAGGGTTGTTGAATAATGTGGCACTCCTGAGACCTTTTGTCCCACGTATCACATTTCATGTTTGTGCATTTACTTTTTCTTTCACTATTGCCTCTCTTAGTGAGCTGAACATGTGCGTGGCTGTGTGAGCAAGCTGGAAATCTACATGGTTATTTGTTTTGCAAAATCAGTTTCTGCATTTTATCATTGTCTGACTAACATATGCTGGGCACATAGACAAACAAATAATCTCCCATGAGTTCTTATCCTGGGTATGGGGTGGTCTCTGAGTATACCACAGTATACTGGAGCTGAAAGTAAATAATGAATATGTGCATAAGTGCAGACTTTTAGCTTTAATTTGAGATCACTCCAAATCAGGTGAACAGTGTAGGAACTACAGCACTTTCAATATGTGGTCCTTCCTTTTTAAGGGTCCAAAAGTAATTGAACAAATTAACATAATCATGAATTAAATTGTCGTTTTTATTACTTGTGTGCAAATCCTTTGCAGTTGATGTCTGCCTGATGTCTGGAAACCACAGACATCACCAGACGCTGAGTTCCTTCCCTGTTGATGCTCTGCCAGGCTTTTACCGCAGCTCTCTTCAGATCTACCACTAGGAACTAGACAGGAATGTGGTGCAATAAGTCCATGGGGCTGGTTGGATAGAACATGTACAGAAGCCATTACCTTTATATGCTTTGATGGTGAGTAACATTTCGTTCATGGTGCCATTTTATTTGAAGAAAAAAAGTACAACATTCTTGCTCAATCTTCACCTTTTCTCCTCCTGAGACCTGTTTACCTTTCTCGTCCAAAATACAATGAATTCAAATGGAATGTTCTCAAAGTGATAATTGCATATTTTTCTTTTATCACAGACAGAAAGAATGGTAATGACAGGTACACATTTCACATTTCTAATCTGCCGACGTGGCATAATGCTCAGCGCTACTGCAGAGAGAAACACACAGACCTGGCCAGCTCAAGAGACGAAACTGAAAACTCAATTATAACGGGAATGACCACTAACTTAGGCAACCGGGTTTGGCCTCTTCAGGGACTCCTGGAAGTGGTCAGACAACACGACCTTGTCCTCCATTACGTGGATGCCTGGAAAACCTGATAATAACCTGAAGATTGAAAACTGTGCTCACTTGAATAATAATCAAGCCATTGATGCTCTATGCTCAGACATAAAGCCTTTCTTCTGTTATGCAAGTGAGTTTGTGAGTTACAGTTGTATTCAAAGTAGATTTAAGTTTAAAGAATGTACATTTAATTTGGTATGTGTGTGTCTGTATATGCTTATGATTTTTTTTTTATCTAGTAATCAGGAAAAACTGAATCATAAGACTGAAGGTCCTGTCTGATCAGTATGCAAACAATTCTGTAGTAAAGACAGCCATCTTGGAGAAGGTGTGTCATATCTTCTTTAATATATGACGTACAATCCCATCTTCATTAACGCCATCATAACGTGAGTCTTCATTAAGTTGTTACAATTACAGACAGGTGACAAATTAAAGGAAAAATGTTATTCTGACTGATCACTTTTGTCCTATGATGAAACATTTCTATCCTGATGGAAGTGGTCTCTTCCAGAATGACAATGCCCCCATCCACAGGGCATTAGGGGTCACTGAATGGTTTAATTAATATGAAAATTATCTGAATCATATGGTATGGCCTTTAAGTCACCAGATCACAATCAAGGTGAAAACCTATGGAAGATTTTATACTGACATGTTAGCAGTCTTCACCACCATAACAGAAATATCACAGGAAGATCTTTTAGAAGAATAGTGTTCCTTCGCTCCAGAAGAGTTTCAGAGACTTATAGACTATATGCCAAAGCTGTTCTGGTGGCTTGTGGTGGCACTTAAGACACTTTCTGTCAGTTCTTCCTTTAATTTGTCCTCTGTCTGTAGGCTGTATTGTAAATATACTTTGCCTGCTGTATTGAGTTTCTGTGTTATTTTATAAGTCTGAATGAAGATTAGTATTTTTATTCCATATTAGGTAAAAGTAAAACCTAAATGTCAATATGAAAAACCTATTTTGTTTGTTAGATCAAGCAGAAAATGAAGGATCATGAGATAGAAGGGAATACCATGGTGAAATGGAGAGAGCATCCAGGTGGAGTGGTGTTTTACAAGGAGAAAGCAAATAATCTGTAAGTCTTAAACCACATCTCTTTTAGCGCTTTTTGTACAAGTAATGAATTTACAAACATTGTAAAGACATTACATGGTATAAAGATGTAGGGATGTACTGTACTATTAAAGAACATTTTAACAAAGCATTAAATCAGTCAGCTACCACATGCTTGTGTCCACTGTTAGCCACTTGTGTCAGACATGAGGTGGGCACGGACGGTGTCTTCGAGCCATAGTCAGATCCTTCTGTGTTTTTTGTAGTCTTCATGATTTGCTGTGAGACGTGTTTAGTTTTGCTGTAGGTCAAATTCTTCTACTTTGTGGTCTTTTTTCTGATGTGATCTGATAGGAGAGACATAGAAGTGGTGATCTGGCTACTACGTCTTCTAACTCTTATAATTCTGTCACATCATTATAACATGACATCACCTTAACATAGTACCTATAGTGCAAAGACGGGACAAGAAACAGCAGCATACTTTAAAGCTGTTAAGTGGACCAGTGAGCCAAGATCACTATTAAAGAAGTTGGATAATTAAAAAATTACATTGTACTGTGCAAGATTAGTTATCAAACTTTGTGCTTTTCAGTGCTATTAATGGTGAATTATTATTTATTATAGCCAACAGCCTATAGCCACTTTTTAAATGAATGAATCATAAACTAAACAATTCTGGTCTGTTTTATAAACCTATCTGAAAGCACATTGAGGCCAAAAATGTTTTTTTTTTTTTTTTTTGACTACAAACAGCTGAGCTCTATGTGAATGCTCTAAGCCACACACACACACACACACACACACACACATATATAGTTTTTAAAGCAATAATAATACATAAAAATGAGTATTTGAGTATAAAATGAGTTTTTGTAGACAAACTTCAATCCAGTAAAAAAAATTGTTCACATCACAAAAGATATAGAAGAATAGAACATAGACATACTATAGCGCTCCTAAATTTCCATTAGAGACTGTTTCTGCATCCCCGTATAGAGTTGGGGCTTAACTTTGTTTATCATTTGTGAAAGGAAGAGCTTTCTGCGCTGAACAGGTGCTTCTGGTGGTCATTCATCTTTGGTTTCCCTGCCTACATGTGTTATCAACAACTGCAGGAAAAGGATATGTTATGGGCAATGGCAAACGTTGGCCAAGCAATTGGTTTTAACAAGCTGGAGGGTGTGATTGATTTCTCTATGTTTTTCTTCTAATTTTTACTTTCAATAATTTATAGCAACATGAAACATGGCCTTCTGTTCTAAAAAAAATGGATAAAGTTACAACCAACCTTGTGATTGTCAACACTGGTTTAGAAATATACCATATATTAATAAACCAGTAACCACATTTTAGTACATAAATTAAGGTAATCAAATACACTATAAACTATAATGGAAAACACACTAAGACACAGTTATTACTTCATGCCAGTTATAACCACTAGGTGGCATTCAATTACAAGGAATCAATTAATCTTAGTGCGCGTGCATGTGCACACACAAACATGGTATGTGCAAAAAAAACACCCATATTGATGTAAAAGGAAAAATGGCAATATACTTCACAAGTGGTATTATGTTATTCTTGCTAATTATGATCATGTATTCTACTCCTGCAGAGATACAAAATATTAACTCAGTATTAAACTTCAAACAGGTAGGACAGTACAATTACTTAGATGAACATAAATAATTTAACACAATAAAGTACTTACATATTTTCTCACATAGACAGATATAAACAAAGTTTTCTTCTAAACAGTATAAACAAGATGCATGGCCTGTATCGTGCTCATGCTGGGGTTCAATGCATCATGCACCCAACGAATGTTGGGAAGATGCAGCAAGCACTCTCTCACTCCTTTTGCTTGTAGTATTGCTTTAATTTTATCAATAGATGGCCATACCACCCACTACTACCCCATCTCTGTGGAGGACAAAAGGACTTTGTTGGCAATGAGGTTACATTTTGGACTATTAAAGCCACTCCTTAGAAAGAAAAGGAAGAGAGAAAAAGAAAAGCAGAAAAAAAGACTAGAAATGTTAGAGAAAATAGAAAAACTCAGCTAAGTCATAAACGCAGCAGATTTAAATAAAGCAAACAGTATGTAGGTCTTTGGAATATTTAAACCTCACATAAGATATCAGTATAATCAGAAATCAATCCATCCTGGTGTCCTTCATTTTAGCTAGGAGAAGAAGCAACATCATTCATGACTTCTTGAATAGACATACCCACTATACATTTTTTAAAAGCAGTTTTAACAAACCTGCTGGCATTGTCATAATAATTGCAATTATATTTAATAATATTCATGGTTGGTTTCCTATTTATCATTCAATGCACTTTCATTTCAGTCTTGTCTGTCGAGTTTTCCATAATACATTCATCAGAATCACAGCGAGCTTCATCCACACACATGCTGAGACACGGCAGAATGAATGAAAGGCTGACAGAAATGATTTTATTAAAAAAAATAAATTAAAAAAAAAAGACAGGAGAAATGTTCCTAAAACGAACAAGATAACACAATGAAAATAATATCTGTGTTTTATTGTAATATACAATAAAACTCAAAGAATAACTGCCATCAATTTATATATTAAAAAAAAAACCTTGTGAAACAAACTTAATGCTCTTGTAACAGACATCAACTTCGAGGATGTTGGGTAAGGTGTATAAAAAAAACAGGCCAGGATCAAACACAACAATATCCAATACATCAAAAGAGAAAATGCAAAGAAGTAGAAAGATTCAACAGAATATAACTGCTCAGAACTTGAACTAAGTAAAGGTGGTGGCAAGACTTTGCAGTGTGTGCATGATTGCATGTGCTTCATATAGTCTGTAAACAGGAAGTGATGAGGTAATGGTGGAAGTATCGTCATATTCAAGGAAGGCACAGAAGGCACAGAGTAATGTTGTTGGCAGTTGTGACAGAGCTCTTCTTCTGCTTCATTTTGTTCTTACAGTATGTGTTTAATATTCTATAAGACATGCTGTAGACTTATTGGTAAATTCATTCATGCTTTTATCTTATGTTTTTTGTGGCTAGATTGACTCAGTTCCAAAGGTATTTAAACCAAGTTCAAAAGAAATGCACTTCGACATACTTCAAACTGCTCCGAAGTCCCAGTGTTCTGTAAAGAGCATGCAGGAGTTTATTTAAATGCCAGTAAAGCAGTCAAACTAAAGCGCAAGTGAGGGCATTTCTATATATACAGCATATATGTAATTTGGCCTGACTTTGGCAGATTTGTACGTGATCTAAGTGTCGATCTCCTATTAATGCACTTCCCTCATTTTCAGAAATGATAACAATTTACATGAAGTTTTGACATTCTTTGACTGTAGCTATTTTAGAGATATTAGATAACGCCAGAAAGATCGTTACGAGAGTGAGTGTGTGAGGATGTACTCTGTTCACTATACACAAATGTCAATATGTTTATGAAAATTATGAATTCAATTCAACACATTACACATTAAAGCTAGACAATGGAGACAATGTTTTCTCTTTGTGGGTAATTTTTACAAGCGTTAAAGCTGTATTCAATTTTGCACAGTGGATGTAACAATTCCTGAGATAAAGTGTGAGTCTTCCTCCATAAAAGACAAATCTTTTAAAAGATTTTGACTTTTGCAAAATCTTGACTTTTGCACACCAAGCGATCATTAATTCTCCGAAAGAAAACTCTCTTTATTTGCCAATTATTTGGAAATTATGGTCATTATTTAAACTATATTGATTCTAGTGCCACTGTCACAAATGGAACATAATTGCTTTAGTCCAGTGGGCTGACCATTATGAAATTAAAATGCCTTTTGAATAGAGCCAACGGGATCCAAGATGCCATGCAACACTTAGAAGAAGGGATTTTCTCTGCTATTAATTCTCAATTTTTCCAGTAAGTCTCAACTGATATAACCTCATTTCTCATTGTGCTGCTTGTGGTTTCTGAAAGCTGTGAGGTTTTTGCTGCTAGCACTTTATGGGTCTGACAAAGCATTTAATTTGCTCTGTGTGCTCTTAGGAAGTCCTGCAATGAACTCAGAGCTTGCAGAGCCTTGAAAGGCAGAAGTAAAAACACCTCCCTGCACATACCAGAGTTTATCAAGTTCAATCTGTCCCTCGGCCTTCGCTCAAGGACACAAACAGGCCGTGAAAGCTGGATGCAGCTTTTACAGCTTCTTTCCAAGCATTGTACGAATTGGCACAAGCCAACTTTAATAAAAAATATGACAAGTTCAGGGTTAGGGTTAAGGTTAGTGGTTACTTCATTCATGAATAATGCAATTCCTGCTGGTTAGAAATGTTATGAAATGTGCATGAGGTTGGCATTACTGTGTTCCAACATGTAAGCTTAGATTGAAGAAAGTCCTGGAGAGTCTTGTGAACCAGAATGTATTATTGATGTTGACATGGTAGACCTGAGACGTGAGGTGCCTTTCTCCTCCATCTCCTGCACTGTCTGACAGCTGCGCTTTATATCTAACATTGCTGAATATTAATGGCATTCGAGCTGACTTCTTAATGCAGGAAATATCTCATCTGGACGTACAGTAGAGATGTCTTTTATTGTCTTTTATTTTGAATCATGACATTTTGCTTGTGTCGGATTTTAAAAATGGTACAACAGTTTGGACTTTTGTCACAACAGATTCGGACAATATCCCTCCTCATCAGCAAAGGTCACTATCTCCAGAGGTCTAGTTCTGTTGTTCCCCTCTTGTTCCCTTTTCAGTAGCACTTGCACTATTTCTAAGGGCACTATTGCCACTTTACTGCTGCTAAGGACTCTCTGTCCAGTCTCAATCTATCAAATATGATCATATTTCTCACACACTACATATACTAATACATCTAATTTACTGTAATTTTTTTTAATGCTACTTTGTCCTGCTGCTTCATCTGCTTATTATACTCTTCTATGTCTTTAGATGACTGCTCAGACACTACACATTGCACACAGCTACTATGTATTTCACTACCTTTTGCATTCTTGTTCACATACTATGACTGCAAAGAATAACAGTTATGACCTGCACTTTACCTACATACTGTATGTATTAGGCATACATACCAGTTTGTACATAACCCCCCCCCCCCTTTTATTCTCCTCCTTCCCCTTTATCTTTGTATGTATATATTCTGTGTTGCACAGCTCTAGCCTCCCAACAAGCATTTCAATGTACAACCATCCCTGACATTTTGTGCAAATGACAAACCTGAAATTTGAAACTTCCTGGTCAAGGGTTATAAAAGCACACAGTTAACACTGTTTCCAGCGAAGTCTTGCCACTATTTCCTAGTTGTGTAAGTACTGAGCCATGTTATTCTGTGTGCCTTACCTGTGTTTTTGACCTTTTGCGATTCTCTGTCTTGACAATTGACTGCTTTGGATTATCCCTGCCTGGTTTTGACATTTTGGATGATAACTGTGTATGACCTTATGCCTGTTTTGGTTTATGCTTTTTGGATTGTGTTTATGTGGTTGTGTGTACGTACTGTAATTGTGTTACATACATGCATATGTATACCCACACATACATACACACATACATACATACATACATCAAACATGATTTTTTGCACCTTCATTTCAGGATTGTCTGTTGAGTTCTTCCATAATAAATCCAGCAGAATCACAGTTAGCTTCATCCACACACACACTGAGACACAGTAGAAAGAATGAACTACTCTCAGCAATGATTTTTTTTGCAGCTTGTGGCATTACAGATTAGAAGAGGAGACATTTTGGGAGATGGGAGGAAATTGGAGAACCCAGAAGATTACTCATGTGGACACAGGAAGAAACCTGAAACACCACGTAGACAGTAACCCAACCTCAGGATTGAACCTGGGATTCTGGCGCTGTACCATCGGGGCACAATATTGATAAGCTAAAGCCGATTTAATCTCATAAGTCACAAATTAATGTTATCATATAGACAAAGTAATTGTATGTAACCTGTACAATTTGGCTTGTATGAAACTTGAATGTGGGTTACTGTAGGAATTACAGTAGCTTTTAGACTCATTCTGTATTGAATTAAACAAATTAAAACTAGCAGGTACATTTCATTTGTTAAACTGAAATGAATCCATTAGTACAATTAAACCTGCGCTTTCCTCTCTAGACAGGAGGCTGATATCTGGTTGACTTTGCACTATTAGTTAATCTAGCCAACTTGCAAGAATTTAGGTGCTGCCTTGCACAAATGCTATCTTTTTGTATAATTCACTCAATCCCAATAATTTAGCACTTTTACTAATTGACTGATGAGAGAAATAGGCTCAAACCACTTGTAATCACCAACACTTTTGAATAATCATCATGACATAGTCTGGGGTAACAAGTCCCTGCTCTTGCCTGAGGAAAGTTCATATACTCCAAGCTACTGATGTTTTTGCTTCCTCTCTCCTTTATATCTACATGTTAAAAATCCAACCCAATTCAGCAGCAGTAACTAGATACAGATTCAGATGAATACTTCCAACTTTCTGCTTGGGCGATCTGCACTTTATTCTTGGATTTTTTTGTTTCAGTCCATCACTCAGAAGTTTTGTTTCAGTCAATCACACAGAAGTTTTGTGGAAAAAGTTTTTACAAAGTTCTCACTCAGTGCCTCGATGCCATTTTAATAAGCTATTTCTAGTATTTTTTTTTTTTTAGCACACTGCTGACACTTAGTACTGAGTGTTGCTCATTTTTCTCGCTGTGTGCTGTTGTATATGCATACTGCGGCATATACACTCTTCCTTCCTGCATACTGCCTATTATTTGCTTTGTAATCAAATTCTTAATAATCCAGTCCAACTTTAAGATGTCCCTTGTGTCCTGTCTAAATTTCACCTTTAATGTACACATCACTGGTTCACCATCACTAATTAGAAAGGCAGTGCTAGGCTGTGGTCTCTGCTCCCGAGGCAGTTGAATTTTTAAAACAGCTAATTGGTCTCAGTGGTATTGCTAGTAAAATTTTGCTAACTGTATTTACTTAGAATATAAAAGCTACAGTCGTTTTCTCACCAGCCTCTGTTTTTTTCTCTCTTTTGAAGTTTTCCCTTGCGGAACAGCTTTAATTCTGAATGTTAGAAAGTGCTATGGAGACTCCTTCCAGAAATGCTAAATAAATGCCTCCTTTTTTAAAAATCTGTTTATGTGGGGCATCTACCATAACAAGTGTTAAATAAAACTTTTTGTTTTCTGAAACAAAAATTTAGAAGAAAATTTATGTTTTTGAATTCCGTAATATTTTTGAGAGAAAATTCATTTTTCATGGTATATTCATATTTTTGTAGCAAGAAGATTAACCCCATGAGCTCTGTCATCCCGTGTATTTTATGTACTAGTGATTTATGTCCAATAAGCTACTTCTGCCCACTAAGCCACTGACTACATTTACATTTATGGCACTTGGCAGATGCCCTTATCCAGAGCGACTTATATTTATCTCATTTATACAACTGAGCAGTCAAGGGTTAAGGGCCTTGCTCAAGGGCCCAGCAGTGGCACTACAGGGGTGGAGGCATCGTGAAATCAAGGCCACCATTTCTTTTGAACTGTGGTGATTCAGAAAATTAAAGAACCTGTTCAGAGTAATGTTTCAGCCACTAGTTCGGTGAAAAGAGCCTTCCTTATGGGTGTTGTTATCAGACTGGTGGTGCCAGTGGCCTCTTGCCCTCAACAGCAGCTGTTCATCCCACTGCAATTTCTCACTGTCAGAGTTTCTGCGCTGCTGAACTTCTCTCCTCTACTTCACTCTGAACTCTTTAACTGAGCAGGATTGGGATCTCATGAGCAGGAATGAACTGCATTGCCCTTTAAAATGCTCAGCAAGAGAATAATAGGGTTTGGTAATGGAGCTAAAGTGTTTTAACACACATGCTCAACAAAATGGTGTCTATTCCGAGTCCTGATTTAACAACATGCAAAGTCAAGATGGACTTTAATTGCTGTATCACAGTTGAGAGATTTTCTTCTACTCACAGTAGCCTTCCCTCTATTTTTTGATCACATCACAGAGCAGGTTAATGTAAAACTGATGGCGAGTGTAACCTGAAATCCAGGTATTATTACCAAAGCAACACAAACCACATTCAGTCTTGTGGACTGTAGAGCCACCTGCTGTTCCTGTTAATGTATTTCACTGGAGATAAGGGACGATTAGAGTCAGTGAAGCCCACTGCTTTATAAAGCTCTCTGAACACAGTTTAATTGCTCCCACATGCACAGTTAATGCCTAATTGCTTAGCACTGCTTAGCCTCCATCCTCTTCTGGATTAAGGATGGAGCTGCTATTTTCCTCCTCAGTCCACTCCTGTCTATGTATATATATATATATATATATATATATATACACACACACACCTAACCATGCAATGATTATGTTAGTGTTATCCAGACAAGTGCTTGGAGACTGTGAGACTGTTTATATCAGGACATGTGGTATGATCGCTAAGCAGAGAGAAATCTTATTTGATATCGAACCCCCCAATTTTTTTTCTTTAGTTAATATCTTACAATTAAACATGTTACACTTAAGATTTTCTTTTCAACCATTAACAATGGACATTCTAATCAAATATTAGCTTAAAATCCTTGTTTATGTCAGGTCAAATCCTTCCTCGAACTCAACTTCCCAGAACACACCATGGCATACAAACATGGCCGCTACAGACTACAATCCCCAGCACAACATTCAACAGTCACGTTCATCATCTCCCAAGTTCTAGTCACACACACCTGATTCCAATCACACTCACACCCTATATAAACAGACGGACATTCATTCAGTGTGAATTAACGTACAGTGTGCATAGCCTCACTGCAATGTCATTTGATATTTCCTACAAAATGTAAATAATTGTGTTTTTTGTGACAATTATCTGGTGTCATCCTGATGAGGATGGGTTCCCTTTTGAGTCTGGTTCCTCTCAAAGTTTCTTCCTCAAGTTGTCTCAGGGAGTTTTTCCTTGCCACCGTAACCTCTGGCATGCTCATTAGGAATAAATTCATAAGCTTAAAATTCATATCCGGAATTTATATATTTCTGTAATGCTTGTCCATTGATAAAAGTACTATACAGATAAAATTTAATTGGATTGAAGTTCGAATTGAATTCAAGTAAACATATGATCATATGAAAAATAAAGCCACCTACCTTATATGTGAAAAAATAACATATGTTAATAAGAAAATCTGAAATTATTAATGTGACAAAATCACTTGATACCCTTTTTCATATCAAAATATGTTTCATGGAGAAGTTTCATTATATATATATATATATATATATATATATATATATATATATATATATATATATATATATATATATGTATATAAAATAATAAAGCACATACGTACAATACGTACATTTATACAATAAGACAATAAATAAGAAAAAATCCTTTTGGATGTACTGTTATTGGAAAATAATCAACTTTGTGGCAGTAACCGTAACTCCACTTACTGTCACGCCGCATTACACCAACCCATCATTGATTACTTTCCTATAATAGCATGCTCCCGAGTGTTTTGTTCTGTACATATGCTATGAAACATGTTATGTCCAGAATGTGTAGGTGAAATCTGAATACAAATTATTTTTGCTCATGTCTCACTCTTTAGTGGATAAATGTACAAAAACTTAGCATGCATCAAAATTACAGTCACCCAAAATTTCTATAATCCCTTCTGCAAAAAGTTAAAATGATTCAAGCTTGCAGAGTTAATCAGCATTGTTGTAGCTAGACATTTTATGGCTCTGTCGGTGAGCAGGCAAGACATTTGTCCTTTACAATGTTGGCTCATTAACGTCTGTGTGATGGAGTGTGTGGCCTTGAAGTGGCTCAGATACATGAACAGCGAGTTAAGCATCTTGGTTCCTCTATCATCTGGGTGTTAAAGCCAAGAGCAGGATGCTTTGAGAACAGTGTGCAGGTCAAAGTTTTATTCACCACTAATGTTAATCTCTCTTACACTTCTGAAACTTGGCTTTTATCATCTGCTTATTATGTTTGTTATCATACTGATGGGAATTGTATAAAATCTCAGCAAATGTATGTGTGTAGCTGAAACAGTAAAGCTGTGTTCATTCAGGCAGCTTATTCCTTATTACATCAGTGACTCATGACCATAGATTCTGGTGGGGAAGGACATCAACTTTAATGCCTCAATTATTATTATCATTAATATCATTAACCAGGTTTCTGCAAAATTTCGAGCCCTACATCTCAAAAACCAGACATAAGACATGAAACTAGCTCAAAAGATTTGTGTATTAGAAAAGGGAGACCCATTTTTCTTCCTTTTCTCAGCCTTTGTGTGGGTACAAGGTCATTGTGGTGCGCATGCAATTCTGATAGATGGATATTATCCACTCCATAATCCCCCCTTCCCTCTCCCAATCTTTGCAAAATACAGTATGTTAGTTAGTGTTAGTAGAAATGTTTCTGTATATCATGGACACATCATCTGCACTTACACTTTGCCTCTGTTTGTGGAAATTAGATTAGATTTGTTTACTTGCTATAAAACAAGATCTTGGAGGCCACAGATACTTTTAATCTAGCCCAATTTGGTGTGAAAAACACAACCCTGTCATTAACTGTCCTGTCTGTAGCTCCTCTTCCAATGAAATGCATGGGACAGCGTGATTGCTGTCCTAATGGGCCTCTATTGTGCTAGTTCCCATTTAGATCCGTTAACTCTATGGATCTACTGTAAATGGGGTAGTAAGCATGCTCCCCCTTGATTGTGCAAGAAGGGCGAGAAAATCGGGTCACTCTATGACTCTATGAAGGTTATCATTTGTTGAATGATATATACATATATACATATTTACACACACACACACAATTTATTTGTCATCTTATTTTTAATGTGATTCTATAATTCCAGAGTAGTTTTAACCAGTACTGGCAAAAACACCTACATCCTGCTTTGGCATGCTGGTCTGAAAAAAGAAGACAGTCCACTAATCCTTGCTGAACAATTCAGTCACTATAGCACAGTAGGGGATTCTGGCTAGTCAGAGACACTGTGCTTCATTCAAAAGCAAGTGTGATAATGCGATGATGGACAACCTGAAACATCATCATGTAGTCTGTATTTATTTTGCAATCTATTTTTTACTCTCCTGTACATGCTGATCCTCTGCCTGGAAAAAAAGAACCCTGCAGATGCTGTAGTTTTCAGCTCTGCCTCCAACAAAATCCCCAAATGTGATTATAGCTGATAGACTTTATTTAGAGTTAATCAAGATCAGAGCTAACCAAATTTTGCAGGCTTTGCTTGGGGCTGGAAAACTTTAAGATGGTTTGAACGTTTTGGTCCAAGGATATTAAATATAAGAATTATATTATATATTATCGACACTGAAATTTCATTTCTTCCTACTGCAACATTTTCTCTGAAGTTGTTTTCATTTTTGTGACAAGTCTAATTTGTTCAGAGGTAAGTTTAAAGAAAACTTAAAGGTGTATGTGATCTATGGCTTGGGTTATCACAGGACACCATCAAGTATTTATTATATTATATTGCAACAAAGCTTTGGCTCACCTTTAACAAATCAAGGAGCTCTGGGAGCAATAAAATAAAAGCCTGGCACTTTGTTTAGAAGCTGTTCTCTCCTCTCAGCGAGTGGCTCTGACAGCCTCCTTCCCCTCTCTTAGCTCATGTAACATCATCTGAAGCGTGGCTCCTCCGCAGATGCATCCCCATACATAGAAAAAGGATTTTTCCTCCAAAGACTTGTGCTGCTCTTTGAATGTCAGACTCCATGTTTAACTCCTCCATGCTGAATGTCAGGCAGCATTCGTTTCTGGAACTGAGAAGGAAGCCATCCCTCATGTTGAGGACTTTAACTCAGAATGACTCTCACTGTCTATGGCCTACGGAAAAACTGGCTCTATCTTACAATATTTCTGCGAGGTATTTTGTACACTGATGTCACATATGCTCATACTGTCACATTCAGTATCTTTAAGCATTGTTGTCTAAGTATTGGTAGATTTCAGTGCCCTCGTACAGTCATGTTAAATAAAATTAACATCAGCATGTTAAGCTACTTCTCAAATCAAAGCAACTATATTCACTGTGATATTTAAAAAAATTGAGTAACTGTGGCAGATGAGTGAACTGTGCAGTAGAGAACTTTCTCACGTCTTCTATCCATGGATAGTCTGTCTGACGCTGGTGCCCACTGCTGCATATTTTTAGACTCCCTCTGAGAGGTCGAGAGACACTTAGAAGAGTGCAGCGATGTCAGATATGGCAGAAGAGGAAAGCTGGCACATCCAGTACATCTCACACTGGTTCATCTTCTTCATCTGCTTGCCTGTTTCTTAACAGTGATGCAGTGCAGCCTGAGCTCAAAGACAGCATGGTTCAAATTTTCGATAATTCATAATTTGAGAAGCTTCTCTGTACCCATACAAGACTTCTCCTTGCGATTCTGGCTTTTTTTTAAATTTTGGTTATGAAGACCAGTTGGGGATTATGGCATGGACCAATGGGCATATGGATATGGAATATAAGATCCTTAAAAAATCCTTGGAAGCTACACAACATACAACTTAACACACAATCTCGTGTTTCTCTTGGACTTTGAAAGACAATGTTAATTGCGCTATCTCATGGAATGGTGAGTACAGTAAAATCTTATAGGGTGAGGAGCTTGACAATCTGGGAGAACCTTAGAGAAGAACCACTGCCCCTCAAAATCAAGACAAGACAGTTGAGGTGGTTTGGGCACCTTATCAGGATACCCCCTTGTTGCGGAGACGGAGGACGGACTTGGACGGAGACCCCCAGGGCAGAACCAGGACACAATGGCTAGATTATATTTCATATTGTATGATAGGCTTAGGAATGTCTGGGAATCCCCTAGGAGAAACTGGAATCTGTGGCCAGGGATAAACAAATCTGGGCTGACCTTCTCAGCCTGTTTCCACTGTGCCAGCAGGTGGGGAAAAAAGAATAAACTGATAAAAGACAACTCCTAGAAACCCCTGGTCCCTCTTCCATGATAAATCAAGTCCCCGAATGTTTTTCCCTGTTGAATAATTACAGCTAAAATTCTGCTTATCCTGCTGATGTCCACATTCATGCACCATTATATTTCAATCCTTCCTGCTGTTTCAGAGTACTACTTACTTTCTTGTACTTATTATGCAAACTTATGCTTGTCTTTGGGTGTTCAGTACTTGGTTGTTTTTAATGGCCTAACATTCCTTAGTTTTTGTTTTCATTTAGCTAGTTAGTCACTGTTGACACAATTTTGCAACATAGAGATCTGTCTCACCAAAACGAGCTGGATGAAAAATGGGATTAGCAGTGTCTTGCAATTTATCAATAGCAACAAAAATTCCTCAGCTGGTTATGTGAGAATTGTAAGAATTCCAAAATGCATTATGAGCTTTTTGGTGAGCCACACAATGAGATTATTTTCTAACATAATTAGCAGGACATAACCATAAACTTAAGCGTGCAACAGAAACTTTATTGTGTTTTAATTTTTTCTTGTTAACGCAATTATCGCAGGGTTGTGTTCCGCTATGGATGTGTGGTGCAAATAGAACATTACGCTCTTTTTTGCAATTTAATGAGCTTTATTCCATCATTTAAAAATGTTTCCAGTAGTTATATTGCCCTAACAAACAGCAATAAATAAGTCCTCTGCTATGCAAGTACAAACGTCAACTCCTGTGTGGATCTGAACTCCGCAGAGACATCTACTAATGTGAATTTGCTTCAGAGAACTAGGTTGATTAATACAGGTCCCCCTTGTGCCGCCAAACCAGCTCTGACCCATCAAGGCATGGACTTCACAAGCTTTGATATCTGGCACCAAGACATTAGCATTTTGGTTGTGTAGTCCTGTAAGTTGCGAGGTGAGGCCTCCATGGATCAGACTTGTTTGTCCAACACATCCCACAGATGATCAATCAGATTGTAGATCTGGGGAATTTGGAGGCCAAGTCAACACCTTGAACTCTTTATCATGTTCCTCAAACCATTCCTGAACAATTTTTGCAGTGTGGAAGGGTGCATTAGGTAGGTGGTACGTGTCAAAGTAACATCCACATGAATGCCAGGACTCAAGATTTCCCAGCAGAACATTGCCCAGAGCATCACACTGCCTTCTTCCCATAGTGCATCCTGGTGCCATCTCTTTCCTAGGTAAACAAAGCACACGCACCCAGCTGTCCACATGATGTAAAAGAATGTGATTCATCAGACAAGTTCACCTTCTTCCATTGGTCCATGGTCCAGTTCTGATGCTCACATGCCCATTATAGGTGCTTTCAGCAGTGGACAGGGGTCACCATGGGCACTCTGACCGGTCTGCGGCTATGCAGCCCCATACCCACAAACTGCGATGCACTGTGTGTTCTGACACCTTTCTATCATAGCCATCGTCAAATCTTCCCGCAACTTGTTCTCCAGTAGCTCTTCTGTGGGATCAGACCAGATGGGATAGCCTTTGCTCCCCACACACATCAACGAGCCTAGGGCGCCCATGACCCTGTTGCTGGTTCACCAGTTGTCCTTCCTTGGATCACTTTTGGTGGGTAATAACCACTGCATACTGGGAACATCCCACAAGACCTGCCATTTTGTAGATGACCTCACCCAGTTGTCTAGCCATCACAATTTGGCCCTTGTCAAAATTGCTCAGATCCTTACTCTTGCCGACTTCCAACACATCAACTTTGAGAACCGACTGTTTTAAATAAAAAACATGCATTCCTTCAATTAAACTCAAACAGAATGTTGGGTTGCAGATCTCAACCTGCACTTCACTCCGCTGCGAGAAGGCAACCTGGCTAAGGGTGCCAAATCTTTCCATCAATTTGGCACAACAGATCTATTCAATAAGGAGGCTGAAAAGGTGTTCTGACCACTAGAGAGAACAGCAGTTCTCGCAGACTACTTTAGGGGGGCAAGCAAGATTCTGTGACTTGTTTGCTGAATTCTGCTGTGGGCAGAATCAGCAGTAGAGGAGGAAAGGCATGTATTGGATGGTGAGGTCAGTCATAGGCCAGTGCACCTTGTCCCCGGGGGACTGTCCGGCTCTGTAAGAGGGAGCAACAGTCGGAAATGTGTTGACCTGGAATTGCCGAAGCACTCCACCTGTTTGCCCTACCAACATTTTCCGATGCCATTCTTCTGAGCATATGAGTTGTCTGTCTTTGTAGCTAACTTGCAGACACTGAAGGAGTGATGGATAACAAGGCACGCAAGCTAACAAGGAAACCCAATTCACCTGTGAAGAGATGAAAGGAGATGATAGGAGTTTATCATAGTACCACAGATAGCTCCAAGCGGCACATAAAGGCCTACGCATGTAAGAGGCAAGAAATATCAACAACAAAATAGTTATTGTGCATGTGCAACTGTTAGACTATAGATCACTCTAGACTGCTGACAGGAATTGGCAGGAGTACTGTCCACTGCTGGGCCTTTATAAGCACATTATGTTTGCCAGACATCTTTGGCAGAGCATGTTTACTGTAGTTTACATGTCAGTCTGTCAAACAGGGATCCTGTAGCTGTGATGAGGCAACACTACTCACTGCATGGTATGATGTATTTTGATTATAAAGTGTCTTCATCATTATGTTTCCTATTCTTCTAAACAGCACTTCAAAATTGGGTCTGAACTTTGAACAGTCAAGAAGTCTGTTTGAGTGAAAACTCAATATGATATGTTTTTCTGGACATAATTCTGAAAACAAAAATAGTGGATTCTAGCTCAGGCCAAATATCGCCAAATATTGCTGGTGGATTAACACTTGATTGCCCTGAGTAAAAGTCATTTTGTCCATTTGGAAAGCTGCATAGAATGGTTACTGATTAATTGCCATATTACACAAAAGGCCTTTGCAATATTTATGAAATAACCAGAAAAGCACTTGTTATTTAACCAACATGCTAGATTAATTATACAAATGAACTGTGAATGTCCACAACTGGCTAATAGTTTGCCTTTTTGTTCATAAGAAATTTGTCTTTATTTGACCTTTATTTCAGCAAAAAGATGCTCAAGCTAATACCAACATCTCATTAGCCACCCAGCTGTGCATATTACTCATATAGACAAACAGAGCCACATGTACTGTCATTATTTTTATTGACGGTTATTTGTATTGACAGTGGTGGTTCAGTGGTTACGATATGGGACAACGGCTTGGAAGGTTCTTAGTTCAAATCCCAAACTTCCACAGCTGGGCCCTTGAGCCCTTAAGGCCCTTAACCCTCAACTACTCCATTGTATAAATGAGATAAATGTAAATCGCTCTGGATAAGGGCGTCTGCCAAATGCCCTAAATGTGTTCTGAAGCACGTATTCAGCTTGTGCATTGCAAATAGACTCTTCATTTTCTCTTATCATTAGTGGAGTTGGAAGCACGACCAAGTCCTGTAAATTTGTCAAGAGATTTGACACGGAACTGAGAATTTTCTGTACATAATATTATTAAAAGCTATACAGGAAATCTGACTTCTAATTTCCAAGTAGAGCGTTTTAATGCAGAATTGTTGTTGAGTTATGTGTTGTTTGAGTGGTTCATTTGCAGGGTTATAAGTAAGTGATGCCAAATAAAAGAAGTGTCATATAAAGGTTTGTGTAGATGAAAATCTGTTTAGCTGTGTAAATAAACAGACCCAACAAGAGACAAGAGAAAAAAGTGGGAAAGAAACAGGGATGGACAAATAAAAAATTCATTAGCTAGCCCACCAGGCAAGTAAAAGCTCCACTGTGTGCCCAGTCCGATGTATGTTTTGCTTGCCTGGAAACCTAAGTATAACCAAAGTATAACAAGCTAGTTAAGAGTATTAATACAGACTAACAGAATCAACTGTATCTACTATTATTCCTGAAATACACTGCAGGTACTTCCTGGATTCTTGGCATATTGGCCACAGACCCAGTCTGTGTGTCAGACTCCACATTCAAGTCTCAGTTGGAGAGTACTATAGTGCAGCACTTAAGACGGTCGTGTAAAAATGAGGAGTCCCTGTAGGCTTGTTGTTTTCTCCACACTGGCTGTGGTTAAAAAAAAAAGGATGAGACACAAATGACCAACAAGGCCAGCGGCTGTGCTCCAATGGGAACGGTGCATCGGAAAATTGTTATTGTTAGATAAATGGAATATTGTTAACATATTTCTGCTGTTGCTGTAGCTTGAGGGTCTAATGCATTTTTCATCAGCAAAGCATTTTTAAAATTTTTTTTTATATTTGAACCATTCAAGTTAGCAACTCAGAAACAGAAATACGAAAAAGAGCTGAAGGCTAACACATCATTAGATGCTAGCTCAATCATTTATTCTGGATTTAATGCTTCAGTCCACTCTATCAGTGTCTGATGTCAGTGTGACTTGAGACAAAGGCTGTAAATGGTAAATGAAGTCACAGATTCTCCTTGTCCTCCTGATGGCACTGTGGGAGTGTAGATAATAGATGAAAAAAAAAGGACAAACATTTACCTTTTGCCATATTTACATATTCTCAGCTTGTTACTGTAATCTTGAATACAGAGATAATTACAGAGATGAATACAGAAATGAAAAAATATTTTTCAGGGGTAGACAAGTCAGTAGCCCGTGCATAGCTATTAGTTTTGTTTATGAAGTTATGAAGCAGACAGTAGGTTCAACAACCAGACAAAGACAAAGGCAAAAAAAAAAAAAAAAAAAAAAAAACACTCTACTTCTTTTTGACTTTCACAAAACAAGTCTTCTTTTGGTATGTAGCTACTGTATACTTAAATGTGCTTCAGAATGGTGCAACACACCTCATTGCTGTAACTATAGCATGAGCAAATCAAGCAAAAATAAACTTCAGTGCAATGTAGTGTCATGTAGAAAATACGCAGTCACCTCATGGGGAAAATCTGTGCTAAAGCCTTTCACACTGCATAACTAGACCTGTGTTCACTTTACCAGAAGAAAAAAGGACACATGCAAAAAAAAATTGGCAAATCTGTAGATTTAACGGCCGTGATGTCTTACGTACTCCACACTGCTCTCGTTACAATTATACAATTACTGCATCATTTATTACAGAATTAATTATACTCAATTCTATATGTACAGTAGGTATGTTTGTTAAGTTCTTTTAAAAATCACTAAACAACCATCTTTATCAAATGGTTACATTTTAATCCAAAATTGGCATTTGCTTTCTCCTATATGGGAGGGCAGTTCCTAAACGAGATTGACTTAACTCAAATTAATAAGCTTGCAGAGGTTTTTTGGATGAACTTGCAAAGCGTTGTTCACAAAACTCATAGTTTAAAGTTTATGAAAAAGTCTTTGGTTAAGTTGAATAAGTGTATTAAATGTAGTTGTACTGACATTCTCATGGATTTTTGCTCAACCAACACAACAAAACCAGTCATTTAAACTTTTTTGAAGTTGGGTTTTTTAGTGATAGTAGTAGCTTGCTTTTCTCCTGCACTGTCATGAAAGCCACTAAAAGACACAATACATGGTGTTCTTTTCAGCTCGCTGTGATTGTCTCACATCCCTGATGGCAGACAAGAGGAACAAAGCATGTCGCCACATTGTTCCTTGACACAGTGTCATATCAGCATCGGCTATGTTACACACAGCTGACTGTTAGCTCAGTTGGAATAGAGTAAACCAACTGAGGCCGTTGAAAAAAGTGGGCAAATGTTTTAATAATTTGTTAATAATAGTAATAGCAAGTATACACTGATCAGCCATACTATTAAAACCACTGAGCGGTGACATGAATAACACTGAATAATACTGATCTCGTTACGGTGGCACCTGTCAAGACGTGGGATATATTAGGCAGCAAGTGAACAGTCAGTTCTCAAAGTTGATGTGTTGGAAGCAGGAAAAATGGGCACGCGTAAGGATCTGAGCGACTTTCACAAGGGCCAAATTGTGATGGCTAGATGACTGGGTCAGAGCATCTTTAAAACGGCAGGCCTTGTGGGGTGTTCCCGGTGGGATCGGACCAGATGGGCTAGCCTTCTCTCCCCATGCACATCATTGAGCCTTGGGCAACCATGACCAAAAGTTGTCCAAGGAAGGACAACCGGTGAACCGGTGACAGGGTCATGGTTGCCCAAGGCTCAATGATGTGCATGGGGAGAGAAGGCTAGCCCATCTGGTCCGATCCCACAGAAGAGCTACTGTAGCACAAATTTCTGAAAAAATTCAAATTCAAATTTAAATTTTTTTTGTCACATGCATAACCATACACAGTGCGACTTGCAGTGAAATGCTTTATACAACTGTTCCGACATAAAATAAGAAAATATAGAAAAATATTAAATATAAAAAAAAATATATACAAGTATATGAAATGAAGGGATTAAAATACATATATATGTGTGTGTGTGTGTGTGTGTGTTAAGAGTTAATGCTGGCTATGATAGAAAGGTGTCAGAATGCACAGTGGCACAGTGCATTGCAGCTTGTGTATGGGGGGCTGCGTAGGCACAGATCGGTCAGAGTGCAGGAATGGTTTGAGGAACATGACAAAGAGTTCAAGGTGTTGAATTGGCCTCCAAATTCCCCATATCTCAATCCAATCGAGCATCTGTGGGATGTGCTGGACAAACAAGTCCGATCCATGGATGTGTCACCTCGTAACTTACAGGTCTTAAAGGATCTGCTGCTAATGTCTTGGTAACAGATACCACAGCACACCTTCAGAGGCCTTGTGGAGTCCATGCCTTGATGGGTCAGCGCTGTTTTGGTGGCACGAGGGGGACCTACACAGTGTTAGGCAGGTGGTTTTAATGTTATGGCTGTGTGTGTGTGCGTATGTATGTATGTTATGTTATTTTCAACAAGCAGAGTGTCCTTGTTTGTGAATGCTGGACAAATATCAAATGGTGAGCATTTCTGTAGTCACAACGTCTTCTTCTCATGGTATGTTTTTCTGATAAATAATTTAAAACTCAATAACAACACAAGCAGCATGGTTTAAAATCTGAATGCACTACCTCATCTCATACACTTCTCTTTTTTATGGCGAAGTTGAGAGTAAATCTGTAATGTGCTGATAAATGAAGCTTGTCTACAGAATGGAATTTTTGGAATTATTTCATTTGGATTGGTGAAAATCTTTGCGTTTAAACATAGCCACTGATATGGTGTGATGCTCTCTTGTCATTCTTTTGGTTATAGTTGTAGAAGCAGAATATACAGACAAATACTCAGGAGTTTCTTTAATGATCTGAACACTGGAGAGCTTAATCTGAACGTTGGAGAGCTCGTTGAGTCCTGGAAAGAACATTTATACGTGCAATGCAGGTAGTGGGATGAAATGGATGGTGTGAATGTGTATCTTCTGGCATGGAGAGCACTGGATGATGTGCTGCCAGGTGTGAACATTTGAGAGAATTATTATCTTGCAGCTTTTATTTAATGTGAGTTCTTATTTGTGGTTATTTGTTTTGCCATTGGCTGTTGGCTATGATGGTGTTTATTTTTGTGAGTTATGACAATCTCTGTGGTCATTGACCAATCTCTATGGTCTGGACATGTTTTTAGGGATTGAATTATCATTCAGTGCCAGTTGGAATGTGAATTGAGATTATAGAATATGGTTACAGCTTTAAAATACCCACTCTAACCTTTACCACACTGGAACCAGTGGAAAATGCTGAGTGCACTATAACTCATTGAGCATGCTTATTAATCATTGCAGCTATTAAAAGCTCATGCTTGTTTAACGAACCTCATCACATGGATCAATGAAGCAATTAAGCCCAGAATGAGGAACAGAGGAGAAGGCATGAGACTGTGTCTCTCTCTGTGGCTGTGAAAAGTGCAGCATGGTGTTTATCGATCCTGTATTCACCTTGTATGAGTGCAGGATCATTTCCCCTATTCAGCGCAGAAACAGAATCTGAGTCAGCAGCTTTAACCCGGGTCTATTTATCTGGAGGGAGAGTAGCTACTTACCTTTTTCTGCACTGTACTCAACTCTAATGCATTGACTTGGAACATAAGCCGGTTGCTTAAATTGTGCATAGAACAGAAATATTAGGAAGCAATTTGTGGCCATTTAGCTGATTCCACAAACGTCCAGTATTGTTTTTCGACGCAGTGGTTTCATCTGTGTTCTCCCATGGCCAAATGCGATCTTTAAAGCCATGCAAATGCACGGGGTCCAAGAGATCAGGAAGCCCTTTGCTGGCCACAAGCTGCTGGCTGAATAAATGAATAAATTGAATAAACACACTCTTTCTTTTGTTTTTGTTTTTTTTGACACTGAAGAGATAACACATTAGCTAGATAATCAGGGGTCTTGGAATGCTCGTATTCCAGCAGCACGCAAAAAAGAATTAATATTAAACAAAATAAGTCTAATACAGAAAGCTTGCCAAAGTTGAATCATTTCTTCTTTACAGTAGTAAGAAATGAAATATCTGATTATGAGGAGGAGCTATTAGGTCATCAGACGCACCAGAAACATTGACTCTTTGATGGTCAGAAATATTGATTCATCAACGATCATCGAAAAACCATCAGATACTGTCAAATAAGGGCTAGTTTAATTAAAGGATTTAGATTTTCCTAGTTATTCATGGAGCAACAATTCTGTATTCTGCCTCTGTCGTAGAGGAAACAAGTTTGCTCTTAGTAGTGGTACATTTCAACAACCACATGAATCAGCACAGGTACATCATGGCACAGAGGGTTGAATAGGTGAGCACGCATCCACCCGATGCACTCAATCCACAGATACACATCACACAGCGAAGATCAAATCCAGACAAAATCTGCTGCTCAAGCTTGAGTCTGGAGCTCTGCTACAACCATCAACCAGAGGACAGATTCAGACAAAGACCAAAACCTTAAAACAATAGAACAACAAACAGGTGAAAGAAAGAAAGAAAGAAAGAAAACTCTGGTAAGAGAGAGCAGCAAAAACATTCACAGCATACTTGCAACCAAAAACTGACTATTCAAGAAATTTTCTATTAACGTAACTAAAGTTAATTAAGTAACTTCTTAATTAATTTAGTAATGTAGCACTTGATTACTTTCACAACATATATTCTAAGTTGAATGCCTAAGTAGCTCTGAACCAATCATGATCTCACATGTTAAGATTTTCTGTCAATTTTATACATTTGATCAATTTTATCTAATTTAAGGTTAAGGTAAATTTGAAGTTAAGGATATAGGGCTAAGATGGGATTAGCATTTGTACCTTTTTTTAACAGCTTCACGTGAATTAAATCACACTCCAAATATTCATGTAAATTTTTTTACCTTTTTAATGCAGTCAGGCTCCTGAACAGTCATGTTTTCATCCCTATACGCTGTAACAATTCACCTTCAGTAACAAAAACCATAAAAGGCACCAAAATATCATGTACAAATCAATATTACCACAATAGCATCGATTACTGTCATAGTTTGTGGTGTTGCACATTATCATGGAAATCTTCTACTGGATAAATGTTGATCATCATATTATTTCTTGTACTACATCCACAATAAGATTCTTCAGAAACCCAGGTCTATTTAATTATCACTAATTACAATCTGTCTATGGTGAGAGACATCCAAGAAGAGGAAGTTTTCACTGCAGATGGCATCCTGGAGTGTTTGCCCAGATTTGAGCAGGATGTGATGTACCTGCCAGGATCTAAATTAGCAGCCCAGTCGGAAGAGAGCGGTCCTGCTGCTGGAGAAGAATCTGCTCAGTGTGTTCTGAGTTGTCTGGCTTCTGATGAGTCCAGTGTTCTCCAACTACATGGGATCTGCCAGACTTCTCTCTCTGGTGTTATTTTATGCCTTTGTTTATATACATTTTTCTTTTTATAGCCATTGTTTCTCTTGCCACTTTCCCCACCTGTCTCCCAAAGTCTATATGTGTGATGGATTAGGAAAACCCATCAGATATCGCTGTGTCTAAACAGCCAACAGCCAACAATGACTAAAAATCTGTTTTTCTGCTAATAAAAAGAACATTTTACCAAAATAACTTGGAAATGTTTTATATAGCTTACTTTCTAACCTTAGTTTGGCTGTCAGGGCTATTGTTTTTATAATCGACAAATAGGTTCAACAGAAAAAAAGTAAAAATTATTCTTTATTATCATAACAACAGTTTTCATTTGATGTGTATGTTTAAACTTAATGCACTTCATGGTGCTGCGATGCTCCTCAATACTTTACCAATAGAGAATACCATTCAAACTGAATAGCACCACTTATGTAGACTGACTCTTTAACATTTTTATTTTTTTACTAGGTGGGTAAATTAACACACACGAATGAATGAATCTTTTCAGAATCAGAAACACACAGGTATATGGAAATGCTGAGAAAACTGAGCATGATAAAATGTAACTCTCTAATATCGAATACACTATATAGTCAAAAGTTTGCAGACACCTGACCATCACACCCATATGTGGTTCTTCCCTAAACTGTTGCCAATAAGTTGGAAGCACACAGTTTTATAGGATGTCTTTGTATGCTGTAGCATTACAATTTCCCTTCACTGGAACTAAAAGGCCCAATCCTGTTCCAGCATGACAATAACCCTGTGCATAAAGCAAGGACCATTAAGACATGGTATGCCAAGGTTGAAGTGGAAGAACTCGAGTGTCCTGCACAGAGCCCTGACCTCAACCCCACTGAACACCTTTGGGATGAACTGGAACACCGGCTGCACTCCATTGACCAACCGCCTGCACTCCATTGACCAGACCTCCTCGCCTAACATCATTGACCAACCTCACTAATGCTCTTGTGGCTGAATGATCACAAATTCCCACAGACATGCTCCAAAATCTAGTGGAAAGCATTCCCAGAAGAGTGGGGGGTTATAAGGGGACTAAATCTGGAATAGGATGTTCAACAAGTGCATATGAGTGTGATGGTCTACAAACTTTTGGCCATATATTGTATATGTTACATCAGCACTTTCAATTTTATCTGCTTGTTTACTGGAAATACAGACCTGGATGAAACAGAACTTCCTACAGTTAAACTGTTGAAAAACTGAAGTTCTATTGATTGGCACTTATACTGCTGTAAACAGATGTAAGAATTTTAAACTTACAGTGGATGATTGCCAGGTTCTCCCTTCTGTGCAGGTGCGGAATTTGGGTGTGATTTTTGACTTTTAACACTCATTTTAAGAATGTTACTAAAGTAGCTTTTTATCATCTTCGGAATATTGCACGTATAAGACCGTTTCTCTTCATGCCTGATACAGAAAGGCTTATTCATGCCTTTATAACATCTAGGCTTGATTATTGTAATTCACTTTTTGCAGGGTTACCTGCAAATTTGATTAAGAGGCTGCAATATGTGCAAAATTCAGCTGCTCGTGTTTTAACTTACACACCATCCCGTAGTCATATCACTCCTGTGCTTTCTCAACTACACTGGCTTCCAGTTCAATCACGTATTGATTTTAAAGTTCTTATCTTAACTTATAAAGCAGTACATGGGCTGGCCCCAGAGTATATTTGTAATTTGGTCTCAGTGTCCACACCATCTCGGTCTCTCCGCTCTGCCGGTTCTCTTACTCTGTACCAGCCTCGCTGTAAACTCAAAACTATGGGTGGGAGATCATTCTCTTGTACTGCTCCGAGGTTGTGGAATTCTCTGCCTCTTCCTATTAGGAATGCTCCGTCTTTTGATTGTTTTAAGAAGTTACTCAAAACATATCTCTTTAGTGAAGCTTTTAAGTTATAATCTTACAGTTGTTGTTGTCATTGTTGTTATTGTGTTGTCATTGTGATTGCTATTATGGAGTTGTGTTGTTTCTTTTATTGTTGTTTTATACTGTTGTAGCGCCTTGAGTGTAAGAAAGGCGCATTATAAATAAATTTATTATTATTATTATTATAGTGTTTGCAGTTCAGTACTGGCAAAGACAAAGCATGGAGCATTTAGTATAATTTGGGCACTGTTTGTTCCTTTAAATAAATCCTTAATTGATTTTGTAGGAGATGTATTAGAGAAACTAGAGATGGAGGAATATTATCAAGACAGTTTAGACACTGAGTTCAAAACTAGTAGTAACATACTCATAATAAACATATCACACTAAACTAATAATCATCATATATAAGTTATGTTGTGTGTAGTTAATCTGTCTGAATGAGTACATTGTATCAGTGAAACCACTTTCTATATTTCTGTTGCTGGAATTACAGTTTGGAATTGACACTGGGTCAGATTGAACGCTGCACACTAATTAAACACCCACATATGGCCTTTCTTGATCCTTGTTTGAAATAAGGTATTTATAGGTCATTAAAATTGCAGCAGATGAAATTTTTGCATGCCAGTGTACACCACCATCTCTTTGAAACTGTATGTATCTGAAAAAAAAACTAGCTAACTGAGAGTTAGACAGTATTTGTTTAGATAAGAGATCAATTGGCCATATCTCATATTTTATTCAAGCTTTACGTTTCAGATGATTCCAGGAGCCTGATTCCTGTGGACTTTGTAATATAATGAACTGATACATTAAATGTCAGTGTGCTCAGTCAGGAAAAGTGTGTTCTAATGGATTTGTGCTTAATCTGATCACTCTCAGAGACGGGCAGTTTGGATACAAGTGTAGGTTTATTTTGCAAATCACAGGCGTATAAATCCAAATGGCAGAGTGATATTCAAACTATAGAACCGGCAATGGGTCAGATGTTCAGTGAACACACCAGACTGGGCTACAGTGAACTTGTTTACTATGTACTGTATGCAAAGTAAAAACTGGGAAAGCAAGACACAATACAACAAGGCTTAATGATGAGTGACTAGTAGGACTGAGCATAAGGTGGTGTAAACTTAAAGATGTTTGTCTACTTCTGGTCTCCTAGACCTGCTGATGAACTCCTCTTATAAAAGCTCCTTCCAATTCCAGCTCATATCCAATCTAAAACCATCTCAACTCTCATCAGGCTGATATGAGCTATAACTTTTTGCTGACTTAAAAACTTCAGGCACAGTGTTACCACTGAAGTTGAAAACCTCCATGGCCCTTGGAGGGATGTGAGGTCACTGTTAGGTGCGAGACAGCATCAGTGTATCTAATTAAACCCAGCTCACAT
Source organism: Pangasianodon hypophthalmus (assembly GCF_027358585.1). Taxonomy (NCBI): domain Eukaryota; kingdom Metazoa; phylum Chordata; class Actinopteri; order Siluriformes; family Pangasiidae; genus Pangasianodon; species Pangasianodon hypophthalmus. The sequence continues at coordinate 16,285,817 of NC_069731.1, read as the reverse complement.
GCTGTGACTCTAATTAATGATGATGAAGCTGCTGATTAATGCAGTAGAGACTAATTATGAGATGTTTTTTAATGATGAGGCGTATGGCCTGTTGACAGATAAGTGAGCTGCCTCCATTAAAAAGAGCTACGACTCTGGACTGCTTAAAAAGTTTTAGCTGTGCGCAAACCCATAGAAAAAAAAATGACGGTAAATGTTGATTGCTTGCACAATGTTTCTTGCTCATCTCTACTCCTTCCTTAAATCATTTGTCAAAAAAATCATGTGTAAACACTAATACCCTTTAGCTGCATTGTTCATATATCTCTGCTTGTGTGGGTATCGAATCCCTTGTAGCTGTCACTCATGCTGCATGCGCAGAATGAATAATGAAGTGTTAATAAGGGGCAAGTCAGCATGTTGCCTCTTAAAGCACTCCTCCTGGAGTCAAATCTTACCTCTCATTTTAGGAACATCCTTGCAGTACTGTTTTTTTACCGTTTGGAGTCCATAACGCACCATGTCTCCATGCAGCCCTATTTATCATTGTAACAACTAAACAGCTGTACTGTCTCTCTCCTACTGTCTTTGTCTCTCTCCTCAAGCTGAAAGGCAGAAGCAGCACTCAGGTACTGTTCCCTGCTGATGAGGCTGTTTGATAAGCAGAGCTTAGATGACTCTGTGGTGAAAACCCAGATGCTGAAAGCGGTTGTTTACCTCAGAGATGTGCTACTTAGACTGTACTATTAGATCTCAAGCTGGAGGAAAATGAAAATTTCTTCCAGAAGATCACTTTGTGACACTGCATTTTGATATATACTGACTGAAGGAAGTGGCTTTTTCACAACTTTTCAGAGCTAAATTTAAAATAGTTATCAGCAGCATGTTCCATGATGAGTAAAGAATAAATGAAACAACATGGAGTGCTCTTACAGTGATAAAGTGATTATTTTCCTATAACAGCATGACCTGAAGTGTTTTATTCCTCTTATACCACAGCAATTTTACAACTCCTTCCAGAAATGTTAAACATCTCGTTATAGAAAGCATGACCATATCAATGATTAAACATTTTCTTTGTTAGATAACAGTTTTGTTTTAAATCCATTTAGATAAGAGTCCCTGTTTTAGTTGTTACTATAGTTACATATTAAAAGAAATACATTAATGTAAACCTGTGATCTGCCCTGTAGCTGGAACCGCTGTTAGAGATGTTGTTGTAGAACATAGAGAAAAAAAAAAAGAAAATTCATCAGCACTGTAGTATAGTTATATGCCAGTGCACTTTTTTCTTCTGTTATGCTGGACAAGAAACGTTGCCTAACCTAAATAGCACACATATCATCACCATCATCATCATCATCATCATGATCATCATGATCATCTTAACATCTTGTTTGATAATTGGGAAGAAGTCGGCAATGTTGTTTTTGAACATATTCTCCTTTTAGCCATTGATTTAAATCCATTGTGTAGCCAGGTAACACATGACTGACTACAGTTTTCCAACTCATTAAAAGAAGAATATTGCATTAGGTTACAAAATGGTAACTAATTAGCAAACAAGCTGCATACAACATCACCGAGACATAATTTGTGCTGCTGTTGTTTAGATGTACTGTATGTGTGCACACTATCTGGGAAAGACTGTCATTATATCACCAACAGCTTGTTTTCTTCTAGGTTTAAGCCACTTTATGATGGTATCAGGAGATTGTCCGTTAAATTGGACAATTTAAATGCCTGAAAACGTGATCTCTGCAGATTTAAGGGCTGTTTTACTCAGCAGGCAATAAATCTCTCTCTCTGCTCCGCCAGCTTTGCATATGAAAAGTTTCTCGCTTAGCACAGCTGTTCATATGGCTAGTGAAAAATGTCTTTCATGTGGTAACCATAGTGATAGTAATATAACAGGTAGCACTTGACCAGCTGTTCAAAAATACTTCCTATCAAAGATGCAAAATAATTGACCACAAATAAAACCCAAAGCACTATACCACATCTTCATGCATACTTTTCATTTCATCATTTCTATAGTAACAACTTAACACAAGGACTTGTATGGTGGAGGCTCCACATAAACAGATTTAAATTAAAAGTATTTTTAGAAGGAGTCAGAGATAACTACGTTTTCTGACCCAGGAAAATCGTCAGGATGGAGGGTTTTACAGTTTCTTGGCAACATGACAAGCTACACTTTTTGTCTTATTATCTTCGAGAGAAAGGGAATGACCGTTTATAGCTGCTATAATGTAAATGATAACATGAACAATCTTGTTTCACAGACATTCCGCAAACTATAATTGGAACAAAGGTAACGTGTTATTATATAACTATGTTAATGTCAGGGTTTGTAGATTGCTGTGGTATAAAAAAATCACTGTATTGCTGTATTACTTCTGTTTTTGCTATATTTAGGTATTTTTATTGTTTAATTACTGTTGTTTTTTCTTCATTCAGATGTCTAAATCAAAAATATAATCACGTCACATATAAAAGTTATACAGGGAGTCCCAAAAGTCTCCATACATAGGGGACTATGTTTACCAGCACCACGCTGGTTGTGCCTTCATCAGTGGATGTTCGTGGACGTCCACTTTTCAGATGGTCTGCAACACTTCCAGTCTTTTTGAATTTGTTAATAAGTCTGGCAACAGTGTCTTGTGTGATGTGCTTGCCACGTGTCCTGTTAAAGTCTATCGCAACCTTTCGCAATCGAGAGCTTCTTGATCCAGCCATGAGCATGATTTCAATACATTCTTCTTTTGTCAAAGGCATTCTATTCATATATATTTTAAATCAGTTTTCAAATCAGTTTTACAAACATCCTAAAACCCATCAGCATTGTTACACTACTATTAAGATCTTTTCATTAATACTATCATAATACTGCAATGTGCATGCTTTAGAACCTATTAATTGTTCATACAGGAGTCTCACACTATCATGCTGGCTGGCTGGGTTTGGTTTTAAGTCTATTTTAGTAATATATACTCAAACTTCACCTTCAAAGTGGCTGTACACAGTGTACTAATTCACCTTACATGCATCTAACATGTCATCAGACAAGCTATATATACAGACGTGGAGATGTTAATGAGGTATCTGTCGCCTGTAGTGTTTTTGTTATTGCTTTATTTTTTCCTGACTTTAGGGTAAGATTAAATATCTAATATGTAAAATATTGACAAGCATGGGACATTCTTACCAGATAGTGCTGCAGGTTATGAAAATTCATTAGAGTGAGGTTGTGGTTCTAGGTATGGTTCTAGGTATGTGAGGTTCTAGGTATTTTAGGTAGTCTAACTGTTAGTGTGTGTGTGTGCATGTGTGATTCCATTTTAAAACAGTACCATTACTCTCACTCCAGTCAAAATCCTTTATAAAGTCTGTGAATAAGGATACATAAAAAACCCAATGCATTATGGTTCTATTTTCATATAGGACACAGTGAAGCCAGATGCCAGTGTCTTTACAGAAAGCATATGACCAGCTACACAGTACAATTTAGCACACACTAAATACTCCCTTTGGAGAGAGAGAGAGAGAGAGAGAGAGAGAGAGAGAGAGATAGAGAGAGAGATGTGCCATTGTATTGAACCCTGACATAAGGCCAATGGTAGAATATGTCCTGTGCTGTATCTTAAAGGAAACTTCAGAAATTATCTATGTGATCTGATATTTGATCTCAAAGCAGTTCAGAGTGTCAGACCCAGCTACTGTAACAGAGAAGTCTAATTAGAGCACAACTTGGCTTTGACATTTATCCATAAAAACAACAAAAAAAACACTAAAGATCTTCTCCACTCTCAGGCCTTGTTCACATGAATACAGATATATTTTTAAGGGTAATTTTGAGCCCTCTGTTATAAAAACAAAATTACAGTCCATTGAACAGCATTTTCATACCAAGAATGGTCACATGACCGTGGGGTTATTGTTATGACTGTTGTGTCAGATGTCTCAAGAATAACATTAAGAGCTGTATATTCAGTGTTGGAGAAGGCAAAATGGGGAAAAACACCTACAGGGCCAAAAGATTTATCGAGTATGAAATTACAGACCACAAAGTAGCAACCTGGTCAGCAGCCGTGATAAACAGAGTCTGAGCACATTCATAATACGCAAAACCTCAATTAACATGAACAGATTCATGGACAAGCCGAAAACGTAATGCCTCCACCATCCAGTGGCAGAGGCAGTAAAACTACATTAAAAAATGATCTATCCGTGGGGCTTTATTTTCATTCCCATGTCCCAAATTCCCATGTTAAATGAATTTTTGGTTTGGAAGCAAATGTTCTCATAAGGGAAGATGAGATTGGCGAAGGCTTAAATTGGGTTGTAGGAGGTAAAGAAGCTAAAATAAATAGATTCAGACAAATGAGATTCTGAAGGTCCATGTTTAACCACTGATTGTTTATTTCATTCCAAATATTTCAATTTATTTGACGTTTTATCCTGGGTATTACATTTTATCTTTGGCTGGAAGATTGGCTAATGGAGCAAATAGTTATTTGTTCTGGTGATGTAGGTGACATGGAAATATGCAGTCTTCTGCTGCAGGGTGTGGAATTTTATATCCCTCATGACAATAGTGTGATGTGACCAAATGAATGGTGTATAAATTTGGAGGCATCATTCAAATTAATTGTAAATGAACCCAGTTCTTTATAACACTACCATAAAACAGTTCAGATAGATGACACATTGGCACTTTTCTTTGGGAAATAGGTGAGAAATATGGTTTAGTATACACACACACACACTTAAGTTTCATTAAGTTGCTTGCATTGGCACCTACATGATTTTTTTTTTAAATTTTGACTTTTTAGCTTTAATATTTCAAAAGAAAAGAATCAAACCTTTGCTACATCTTGGCACTGAAGACTTTAGAGGTCAGTAACAGGTTTGTCAATTAAGTAAACTTTCCAGATCTATTTTTGCTTCTAGCTGTTTTTGCTTTAATATAGATAATTTAAACACAAGTTTATGCAAAGCTTAGATTTTCAGAGTGCCGGAGTGAATTGCCAAAGCTCTGAGTTGGCGTTGTTTATGGAAGACTGCTGCGTGATGTTGGTCTGAGCACTGCAGGAATTAATCTGTCAGAAAGCATTTTATGATCCAAATAAAACTACTCCCCCTCTCAGTGCCCCTCAGGGTGCACTTCTTCTGCTCTCTCTGGACAGAGGAGCCTCTTTAGTTGTTTGGTTCATCTAAGATTAGTCAGTCTTTCCCAAAACAGGGAGAGTGCAGTGATTATTATAAAAGCACAATCCTGCAGGTCCTTACAGCAGTCCTTATTCAAACTGTAATGCATGTATGATCTGCACAGGTAGGCCTATTAACCTGCACACATTTTGCATAGGAATTCAGCATTTTAACATTGAAGCATGCTAACAGAGTTGTGTTATCCCTCAAAAATATGCCACAGGAGCAGTTTTTTCTTTTTCCTCCAATAACAACAGCAGATTAGCCAATCAGCATTTGAATTTCTAATGATTGATTGCTCCCGATGTTAACTGACCCCTTCTAAGCCCCTCCCTTACATCGTATTGTCACGGGCTTGCCTGAAAATGCCACTGTCGTTCCCCAATCTGTGTCCCCTCCCAATTTGGTAATGATGATAATGCCTGATGTGTACCATGCATGCATGAATGGTTTATGGCTCAATTCAATCTGCAATGCGTAAATACGTGGCATTATGTAAGTTAAGTATAATGTACATTTGAAATGTTTGCCTGCTAGTTTGGATTTATCTGAGGGCCACTGGAGGACTATTGGTTAGGCATTGGCACTCTCACCACAGTGGCCCAGGTTAAATTCACAGCCAGGGAACCGACCCCAGCCACTTGGGTGGCACGAAACAGAAACTTCCAGCACCAGTTCCAAGCCTGGATAAAACTGGGGAGGATTACGTCAGGAAGGGCATCCGGTGTAAAAACTGTGCCAAATCAAATATGCGGATGATCCATTGTGGCGACCATTGTGGTCAATGATCCATTGTGATCCATTGTGGCGACCCCTAACGGGAGCAGCCAAAAGAAGAAGAAGAAGAACAACAACAACTTTGGATTTATCTGCCAGAATATGTTGCTGACTGTGTTTGAACTGGGACTGTTACCAATTATGTTTTTTCCTCACATTAATCAACAAATTCTACACTTGGATCCCACTCTTCTGTGCCACTCTGTTACACATACGCTTGACTTGAAACATGCTCTCACTTTCTGGCAGGTGGAGAACGGCGAATGGAGAAATGGAGAATGATTTAGTTTGTAAATGTGAAATAAATCTGGACAAATCAATGGACAGTATGTTCCACTTCGCTAACATTAGACAAGAATATAGTTAAGTAATGTGTAAGTTATGTAATGTCAGTTAACTAAAATTGTTGGGGATATACTGAAACCAAACAATGAAGTGTCAAATCAAAACTTTACATACAATTTTAATGCAGTGAAAATTAGGAAGTGATTGAAAACATTGTTCGTTTCCATTGCTCTCCTGCAATGGTCAGTGCAGAGGTGCTCAAAACCAGCAGCAGATCAACTCTGAAAAATGTTGATCATGATTTCACGGTTTCTATGTGAAACAAGACAAATGATTTGTAATAGGACTATATAGAAATTGTGTTTTTATATTTTTTTATGTGTGGATTTATATTAGTCGGTGATGTACTGGTGTAATTGTATTGTTGTACTATGTATTGGTGTAATTGTTTTAATAACTGATGAAATTCTTTGTAGTGGATTGCTCCCTAATGTATAAATGTTAGATCAACATGTTTCATACAGACTATATTCTTTAGACAGGAGGTCTATAGGAAGATATAGTAGTCTGTATGTCTCACCTCTCCAGGTGTGGTTACTGCTCACATTTCATTATACAAGATATTCCAAATTTGAATGTAAATTCACACAAGTATATACAAACTCCATTCATTGTCTCTATCTCGCACACGAAAACCTCTTACTTATTCTTCTTACATATTCTAGACAAATTATGTGTTAAACCCTTCCTGAAGGGAGACGCATCTGATAATCACATTCCAGCATTTCTGATTCCTGTTAAACTTTTTGCCTTTTTGGTTTGGCATCGGATCTTCTGTCACTATGTAAATTATTCATAATGAAGCCAGATAAAAAGGCTAATTAATGAGGTCAAAGAGCTCTTTGTAATTGAATTCTGTACCCTGATAGGATGACAGGAAGTGTCTGCCGTTTAGACTGGCAAGCATTGTTTGACCCACTGGTGCTGAAATGCTGCAGCCTCAGTGATGCTGTGTTACTGCATTTATTTTCATAAGCCTGAGAAAGGCATTTCGCTCTACTGTACACTTGTGTATATGTTTGAGCACGGTAAACTTGAATTGAGTTTATATTTCCCTGTCTTACTTTCTTATTAATGGCATCTTGAAAGTTCCAATCTGTTTTTATGAGGCTGGAAATGTATCTAGTATGGCCCTTTCGAGACATTTAGACTCCAGCAGGAGGCAATTGTGCTGCAGTGTTAGTATACAGTTCTGTGTGTAGATGAGGGATAGGGAAATATTAGGCTATGATTACTCATGCAGTGATGAATCTAGAAATATATAGAATGACAAAAGAGACAACATAATTCAGCCTGCTGGGGAAAAAAAAGATAATGTTTTATCCTCCTAGTCGAAGAGAGTGTTACTGGAGCAGGACAGATGCTCATAGTACATGGTTCACTGCAATGATGACTTTTTTGGGTATAACTAAACCATAGTACTTGAGTTACTTACGCTTATATTAAAAAAGAAAAAATCAACTTTGCTACATTTATTTTTGATCACCCTTACAGAGTAAAAAATATACTCTGCAATATACCTGGAACACTCTCAGCAAATTAAAGGACTGTATGTGCACATTTTACACAATTCAATTTCGAGACCCAATCAAAATAAAGCTTGCTGAAATGCTACACCTCAGGCACCAAATGCTTATTCAGCAGCAGCAATGTCTGAGACAATGAGCATTCCTGGCCCAATTTATCACGCACCTTCGGTTTTAATGCTTCTAATGAAACAACATGACAATGCTCACAAATAATGCAAATGAAAATCTCTGGAGATATTGGCATTTTATAGCTCAACATCCATGACCTAGACAATGACCTCAACATCCATGACCTAGACAAGCTAGCCAGCTCTTTTCATGTTTTACAGTATGAAAGCTCTGTATTAAACTTAAGATGTAACATAGAGGTTCTGTAGCGATTACCTCTTGTGTTAAATATATCTAAGTGCTGCCACAGCCTATAGGTAATGCTCAAAATAATGTGTAAGATACTATACGTAGCTAATTATGTATCTAGGAAAAATACAGGAATTAACATGAGTTAGGGAACCTAGCAATCTACTGATACCCCAACAGCATTGGGCTAAGATAGCTAGCTAGCTAATGTTACCTTTGTTTATATATTGTCGATAATGGAGGGGTTTACTTCAGCATAGCTCACTTGATTAGTTAGTGTAATTTTTCAAAAATGCTTTTCTCAGATTTTAAAAAATATTTTTCCTAGAGAAAATACTTGTGTGTTTTGTACTCCTCCCACCACTGTTGCTAATATCACACCTGCAGCGGTTTGAGTGTAACAGATGCTGTGTTAATCATGGAGAGGTCAAAGTTATTGTCAGCTTTAAAAATCTGCATTGTATGATTCACTCAGGTTTGAAGAACACTCCTTAAATTAGAACAAAGAGAAAGCTGTGGAGAAAAACATCATGAGCTTTGCCAGAACTAAAGCACACTAACAGTGAAAGACATAAAGGACCTTGCATATTGAGTTCATTTCTTTTTTCATATATATATATATATATATGTATATATATATATATATATATATATATATATATATATATATATATATACATACACAGATCAGGCATAACATTTAAAACCAATAACAGGTGACATGAATAACATTGATTATCTCGTTACAATGGCACCTGTCAAAGGGTTAGATATATTCAGCAGCAAGTGAACAGTCAGTTCTCAAAGCTGATGTGTTGGAAGCAGGAAAAATGGGCAAGCGTAAGAATCTGACAATTGTTATGGCTAGATGACTGGGTCATTGGCAGGTCTTGTGGGGTGTTCCCAGTATGCAGTGGTTAGTACCTACCAAAATTGGTCCGAGGAAGGCCAATATATATAAATTTAAAAATTCAAGCTAAAGTTAATAAAAAAAAATAAAAAAATAAAAACGATTGTGTCTGTATGCCCTAATCTTTTTCTGATATGCTGCTTACTGTTATGCTACGTTGCGTGCCATGAATATTATTTGTGAATATTATTATTAATTTTAATTATATCTTTTCTGATAATATAAAAGGGTTCCAAAGCACATTAACTTGCAGCATAGCTACAACATTCTCATTTAAAAACTTTTTTTTAATCTAGCAAAAGGTAGTACGTGTGCCTTCTGGTAGTGATGTTAATAAAATAACCATGGATATTAAAATGGCTGAAATTAGACTGTATTGTTTCAGAAAGGCTCATAATTTATGTGCGACCAAAGAGCTTTGAGTTTAAATCCTGTGAGCTGGAGCACTTTAAATCAGAGGTGAGCGACTGTCAGTGCTTTATGTGCATGTTCAGTCAGTACATCTTCCTCTGATCAGCTTTCTCTCACTCTTCCCTGCTCCATCACTCTTCCAGTCTCTCACTAACTCCCTCACTCCATCTGTCACAGCGGCAGATGTTTATACATTACTGGTGTCCATTTGGATTCACACATACACGAATGTAAGGAAAACAATACAGCAGATTCCCCTCGACTTGTTTGAAACTGCAGCATGTTTGAAAATAAAATTGATTCATAATGCCAAGTAAGTATTTGGTAAAAAAAAGTGCCCTTTATCAGATGTTCTGCACTTAAGCACTTTTCTTATTAGATGCTTAGGCTCTCCATATGGACCAACAACAGGTGTAGGGTCTTGCAAGACAGGAACTGGTAGAGAACTGATCGCTTGTTTAACGTGTCAGCTAAAAACTAGTTTTTATTTGTTCTGTTAATGCGAGAGGCCCCTGAGGGGTGAGAAGAGGTTTAATTATTGGGTCTTATTCTTAGTTTTTTTTAACCTGTTTTCTTCCAATTTGTTCATTCGCCAATTCCCACCCACTATCTCACCACAGCTACCATCCAGAGACGGTGAAGACTAACACCTACTTCCTCCAAGACACATGACACCAGCTACTTTTTTTTTTCAAACTGCTGCTCATGCTGCATCACGGGCAGTGTAACACACCTGGAGGAAAGTGTAAACTGCCCTCTTCCGCATACATGAGCTTACAGATTCCCGTTACTGGCTAGTGACGGATTCACTCTGACTGTCAGAAGATCGGCCACCCAGAAAGCACAGCCAGTTTTAGTCTCTTGGACACCAGGCCACAGATGGCTGTGGCATCAAAGGGATTCGAATTTGCAATGTCCTCACTATACACTAAATGTATTTTTTGAGACATATGAGGAGATCTGACAAAAATAACAAATCATGATACCTGAAGTTATTTAAATGTTACATGATTTGGTTTGTGTCAGGTCCACGCATGCCACGAACTCCACTTCCCAGAACACACTGCAGCCTACAAATATGGCTGCTTCCGGACTACACTCCCCAGAAATCATGGCAGTTCACTTGCTCCCAATCACACACACCTGTTTCCAATCACACACCCTCAAGCACACACTATAAAAGAGACTCTCATAATATCTTTGTGAAGTAGCACTCTGTTTGTGCCTCATATCTGTCTTTACCAAACTGTTTGTCATTGATTATCACTGGTCTGTTTTTTGTACTATTATCTGTTTCTTGATTCACGAGTTTGCATCCATCTCTACTCTCCCTTTGTAACAGTTTGCTAATAAACTGCCAGCAAAACAGTGTTGCATTTAAAAATATATGAAATACTGGGTTGATTGATATTGTATTGATATTGTCTACAAAAACAAATTATTTAGTACTTAATACTATTTAAAGATTCAGTATAAAAACTCAAAGAATCAGTTGCTTCCATCTCAGAAAAGTGTATTGTAACATAATTTATCATGATATCGATATTATTTTGTCATATGCTGTCGATATTCTTGAATCTGATTGGTCAGATGGTGTTAATTATTCAAATCACAGGTTAATGTTAATGCATTGGACCTTATACTGTGTATTATTGTCTTTATAGTAACAATCATTGGTTAATAATAAACTGATTAAAATAAAATTAAAGAAAAACTTATAATTGTTGATATGAAAAGGTATCTGTAAGGAGATACTTATTAACATTTATGGAAGGAGTCTCCAGTGTCAGTGCTTTATAACAGTCAGTATGTTTTCCACCATGGGAAAGTCTTCAGAACAGAGGAATCTGGTTTCTTGGTAACATGACAAGCTGTGAGAGAAAAAAGATATGGTTTATTGCTGCTATAATGTAAGTAACTAACTTGTTTTGCAGTAACTTTAAATGGATAAAAAGTACATTTTTTTTGTTTTGTTAAAAATGAAAGGTGTAATTGCTGTGCTATAAGAGGAATAAAACACATCATCACTTCACATACTCATCACCCCACCCCACCATTGATTATTTTTCTTTTCATTTCTTTCTTTCTTTTTTTCTTTCAAATTTCCCAGCTCTAATATGTCTCTCTCTTTTTCATATGCCTGCATGGGGTATTTGTGTAGGCTGAGCCCACTTGTGTCCACTTTGGCAAAATGTTCCCCCATTCAGATAAAGTTTTACTGATACTAGTACCAGTATTAAAAAATACACATTTTCCAACCTGTAATGTTTGATTTCTTTTTAAAAAATAAGATTCATGTTACAGACAATATGTTGCTCTGGGTCAACAAAGGTAACACTCAGATTGACTGATGAGTCTCATGCAAATACTTATAGCTCATTATTTATTAATAAGAAAAAGCTAGCTTTGTTTAATCAATCTGCAAACTGTGTGTGACATAAACGCCAAAGGACTCCTGGAATATTAAAGAGATAAATTACCGAGCACTTCCAATCCACTAAGTATTCAATATGCTACAGTTCATTCAGTTGACTCTGTAAGAATATCCTGCAGGTCAGTTCTTTTCTAGTGCAAATGAGCAATGTTGTCAACAATGTGGAAGCTTAGTAAACCTATCTGTCACCACAGACAGTCAGAATTGAGGAGTGCAAAGCCAATTTGATGCTTGACTACCCTTCGTAAAACTCACAAGCAAATATTTCTGAAGGTCTCTGCAGTATGAGCTGTCCAAATAAATCTGGCAGTGGTGGGCGCCTCGGTTTGGCAAGAACGTCATCCCCCAAACTGCTGAATAGACCAGTGTAAAAGCAACAAGTCTAATCATGTTTACCAGCAGCTCTGACTCTGTGGCAAGTGTGTAAGAGTTGTTTTTAAGAGCAGTACAAACAGGCAGGATGTTGACTTTAAAGACAGAAGAATGTGTTTTGCTTGGTTTAATAAAAGAGCCTCATGAAAGCTTTGAAAAAAAAAAGAATGGGAATTTTTATTCTTTGCGGAGAACAAACTCAATGCTCTACTCCTGATGTACTATAACGTTGGCTAGCTGGGAAATGTTAAGATGACATGAACAGGTGTAACAAAGCATTTTATCATAATTTCTCATTGTCAGTGCCACCTCTCTTCTACCTCACCAATACAGATTTTGAATTTATTTGCATTCCAGATTTTCTTTTCAGCTTTGCAGCCTGGGCTAGAGTAGGCCTACTGGTGAAAGCTGCATGCCAGCTATCCTGGACCAAGATGGATCCAAGATGATACGGATTTGACAAGATAGATTTGTTTAAATTTCTTTCATATCCATAAGCCCTCACTTACACATTGTATGTGTAAAGTGTCCTCTAGCCCTGTTCTAGCCTACAATTTGGGAAATATAGACATTTGATATGAATAATTGTATCATTAAATTTCCGATGTACAAATGGGAAAGGATTCCATGACTCCAGACTTAAGAATCCATGTGCAGGAGGTTTACAAATACAGTACACAATCCAAAATGGACTCAAAACATGATACAAGTCCACAGTATACCAAAACCAGAGTAGTCTAAGGGTCAAATATGGATAAAAGGCTCTTACGCAAAGAAAGATATCAGCAAAGCTTTACAAAGACAATGAGGTAAGATGTGCTTTAAATCTTTTATGTCTATGAATGGGAAAAGAGTGATAACCAAAGAAGAGTCTTTAACATTAGGGGTAGAGAACCGTCTGATGGAACGGCAATGAACTGGTGTAAATGGCAATAAGATGCTTTTTTTATGGTCTGATGAGCGGTGTCATTGTCACAGCCACCAGGGCAGATCCTCCCTGGACCACAAGAGGGCACCCTTACTCACTATATTGAACGTCTTCTTCTGTTGTCTGCCCCATTTCCTATCATGATCATGCACACCTGTTTTGTATTTTCTTATTAGTCACCTTATTTAAATTCTGTGTTTTTCTCTTTTTGTTGTTGAAGCATTATTCAATTCAATTCAATTTTATTTGTATAGCACTTTTAACAATGGACAGTGTCACAAAGCAGCTTTACAGAAATAAATGGATTAAAAAATATATTGTAAATATGTGAATTTATCCCTAACGGGCAAGCCAGAGGCAATGGTGGCAAGGAAAAACTCCCTGAGACAATATGAGAAAGAAACCTTGAGAGGAACCAGGCTCAAAAGGGAACCCGTGCTCATCTGGGTGCAACGGATAGTGCGATTATAAATAAATCCCTTCTATTATTGTGTACTATATGGACAAATAGTGCAAATGTGCAACCAGTAAATTCATCACAGTTTTCGCAAGAAGTCCGGTTGGTTAAAATCTATCCGCTGTCCACTGATGGAGTCCTGAGAACGAAGCTGCTCATGGCAACTGCAGTCCCAAAGCCACCACTGCAATCGAAGTCCCAAGCCATTATAGTACAGCTCCCCATATGTGAACCCCAAGTCATCTCCTCAGCCCCCAGGTGGCACCATCCCCAGCAATCCAAACGGTTCTTCAGGTTATGTTTACGATTATGCTTAGTCTGTGTTTGCATGCGTGGCTAGATTTTGGTTACTGGTTTCTCTGTGAATAGGTTGGTTTTCTAGTTCTAAGTTTTCCTTGCCTTGTCCCAGTTTTTTTTTTTTTTACTTCCTGTGTTTTGGGGTATCTCTTGGTTGTTTTTGTCACTAATAAAGAAGTTCTGTACTTTGCGTCCGTCTCCCTAGACTCCCGTTATGACAATCATATGTCATTTAGTTTAGACATGCTTGTTATATTTAGGCTTGAACACCATGGGAGACATTACAGTGACTCAATTTAGCCTTTCCATATTTCCAGGACTTTTCTCCTGTCCAAATGTGTGGGCAGGGAGTGTTGACTTCTTGTCAAACAGTACAGTGAGGCTTAAGCTGAAGATGTTAATCGAGAGGGAGGTGTTGTGGCGGCAGCAGGAGGGCAGGCTGCATGGATTAGGTCCATTTGTCCTGGAGATTCAGTCCAACAGGGCAGCTGGGGCTTCTTGGCATCAGATACGGATGCACAACCTGACTTGAATTCTAAATACATTTAGATAGAGAGAGAGGCTGAAAATAATAAAAACATCCACCTTTACTGTCAGGAAATCCTGTATGGAACAAGTCCAGGTGTCTGGCCGCTCTCTGTGATATGCGTCCATCTCGTCTGCGCCTAATGAGCAGCCAATATTGCGACCACCTGTTCGCCTGCGCCGCATTATGATTCACAAGTCATTAAGGGTTCAAAGGATTTGAAGGGATAAATTTAAATGAGGGCTTATTAATAAACCAATATTTATTCAGAGCTTGATACTTTATTAGCAAAGCTTATAGAAGCCGGACGGAGCAGCGGCATGTTTGCACTGGGATTACATCATATTGCTCAGTGTATGTGTGTGTGTATGTGTGTGTGTGTGTGTGTGTGTGTGTGTGTGATCATCCAAAAGCAAATTTTAAAGGTAATTTGGGAATTATTTATAGGAAACTTATTTTTTGTGAATTTATATGTAATACTTATGTCTATTTGCACTTTTACCTGTTTCTGAGGCATTTACAGCAGCCAGAAGCTTACACAGTCTTGCGCAATAAATCTGGGAAAGGTTTTGTGTCTTAGAAAAAGTGAAAACACCAACTTCTCTGAAACTTGGAGCTCAGTATATGTGAAGGACTCAAGTGAGAAGTCAAAGTGCTTAGAAGCTGGGCACTCTGGAACAGCACAGTGATCAAAGGCTTTAATGTTCTGAAAGAAGGCTGAAATTTTCTGGCACTTTCCATCATTACCTCCTCCCCTTAAGTTCAAGTTTAGAAACGTGTACTTTAGATTGTCACCTAATCCCTTCAGCCAGTATATCTCTTGTAGTTGCGGTATCTAATTAGATGATTTCAGTGCTGCTCAACCCATTAGCCTTGGAGAAAGAGGATTACTCACAAGTCTCACAAGTGAAACAATTTTTATCCTATATAATTGATGAAGTTTGATCTGCATGTAGTGCATCTACTTTTTCCTGCAAGTTCAGTGATGGGCTTGAGCCCACAGCAAAACAGGTTATTATAAGCTCTTTTATAAAGACAGTGTTAATATATCCACAGTCCACATTTAAATGTCTCGAAACATACGATCATGGACCATCTCCTGTTAGGAGCTATCTATTGGAGAAAGGCATTTATAATATGCTTTATTATATGCTTTCGCTGTATGGGGCATTTATAATCACCCACCTCCTTTTCATTAAGGAGACAGCGAAAATTCTTGCAGATCATAGGTGAAAGTTTCTTAAATTTATACAAATGAGACAATAAATGAGGGATCTTGATTGGGTAGTGTGGTTTTTGTGGTGTGAATGGGGATGGTCAAGCTGAACAGAAGTGTTAGGAAATATAACTTATTTCCAATGGCAAGTGGTTATATCGGATACAGGTTGATTATCTCATTACAATGGCACCTGCTGTAGGGTGGGATATATTAGGCAGCAAGTGAACAGAGCATCTCTAAAACAGCAGGTCTTGTGGGGTGTGCCCAGTATGCAGTAGTTAGTACCTACCAAAAGAGGTAAGCCAGTGGAGGCAGTGTTAAGCTCTGGGCAATGTTCTGCTGGGAAACCTTGAGTCCTGGCATTCATGTGGATGTTACTTTGATGCGTACCACCTACCTAATCATTGCTGCAGACCAAGTACACCCCTTCATGGCAACGGTATTCCCTAATAGCAGTGGCCTCTTTCAGCAGGATAATGCGCCCTGAACCACTGCAAAAATTGTTCAGGAATGGTTTGAAGAACATGACAAAGAATTCAAGGTGTTGACTTGGCCTCCAAATTCCCTAGATCTCAATCCGATCGAGCTTCTGTGGGATGTGTTGGACAAACAAGTCCGATCCATGGAGGCCTCACCTCGCAACTTACAGGACTTAAAGGATCTGCTGCTAACATCTTGGTGCCAGATACCACAGCACACCTTCAGAGGTCTTGTGGAGTCCATGCCTTGATGGGTCAGCGCTGTTTTGATGGCACAAGGAAGACCTACACAATATTAGGCAGGTGGTTTTAATGTTGTGGCTGATCGTTGTGTACATGTGCAATATCCTTGATATTTATATACTTGTGAAATTTCTGTGGAATGACTATTTACATTAGTTTAAAATGTTAATTTATTTAATACATTTATTTAGAGACAAATACATTGTTAAAAAACATGTAGGAAGATTCTGTGTGGCATAAATACATTTGGAATTGAAGAAGTTTAAGAAACATGAACGAAGATATCCAGAAGTTTCAACAGAACCAGCTTTTCAGTAGAGCCAGCTTCTGACCTTCATTTCATTGGGGATCTAGGCTACAAATCTGGACAAACTTGCTTGTTTTTTTTTGTTCTTGTTTTTGTTTTTTTGGAGGAGGCCAACTATATGTGAAGAAAGTATTTTGTTCTTCTCCAGTTTGACTTTGACTGTTAGGCTGCATTGTCTGATCGTACTCCCTGAACACCAGAGGAGGAGGAATGAGAGCTTCTTTCAAATTTATTTCAAGGGATGTGATGGGTTAGGAGGGCACTCATACTGCTGTCCATGCAGCATCTGCAAAGAAGTGCAACACATATGACACTCCATCTGCCACAGAGCACAGATCCTCCTACATCCAGAGTTAGCATGAACTCCCATGTGCATTGATCCTGGGGTTTTGCTCTTGATGGAATGTGAATGAGTTCCTTGTGTGACTGTGCATAATCTGTCTGCTAAAACCCAGAGTGCTCTCTCCACCACCCACCTCTTTCTCTTCCACTTTCTCTTTAACCCTCTCCTTCCTTCTTCTTACTCTAAAACAGAAGAAGGAAGACTATAAATTGGGTTACACCTCCCCTTGAATAGAAGCGAGATAGCTAGCTGGCTGTCGCTAATAAGCACTCACTTTGCTTTGTTAATAAATTATTGCGAAGGAGTAAATGGATTACTCAAGCGACAGAAATGTCAAATCTGTTTCAAGGACGTGTCTCACTCAGAGGTCCGGATTGGTTCATCAAGAAGGGATTACCGGTGGTTCAATTAAGTTTTTGCACGGTGCATGCTGGGTATTATAGTTTCACTACATCGAGGTCTGGAAAACCAATAGAAAATCATGAACTCTGTTAAAGCACTAACACTAAGAGATATAGAACCGTGTGACAGAATGATACACACCATGACAAACAACATGTTAAATTCTAGTTCTATGCCAGAATTCTCCTTTAAGTGTGTGTGTTTGTGTGTGTGTGTAATATTTTGCCCCACATCATTCTTATTATGCCATCAGTGAGATTGTGATACAATGCATTGCTCAAAACTAAGTTTCACTGTTACGCTGTTGATAGATATTAGATTTTAACCTTAATAACATCACAACTAGCTATTCTTCACAGGGACACCCTGTGTGTGTGTGTGTGTGTGTGTAATATTTTGCCCCACATCATTCTTATAATGCCATAAGTAAGATTGTGATATAATGCATTGCTCAACACTAAGTTTCACTGTCATGCTATTGATAGATATTAGATTTTAACCTTAATAACATCAAGACCTGCCACTGTTCACAGGAACACCCCTCTATGTCTCTCTCACCTATTTTAAATCTATTGATTTACTATACCATGTGGTTGATAAAGCACGAAATCCAGTCTCCTATGATACATGATCAGAAATGATTCTACATGCTGATAAATGCTTATGGATCATGACAGAAAAGGTTACAAGCATGGTGTAATGGCACCCCGAACAACCCCCCCATACCGTGGGAGCCTAACACGCTAAAATATACACCTTCTGCCATGTTTTGAACTCAAATCCAAGGTGTGCAGAGGAAAAACCAGTTTATACATGTTGCTTTTCTGCTTATGTACAGTAGATGCTGCATTATTGCATCTTTACATCCCTGTTGATCCATTCCTCTGTAGTGTACAGGATATTTTAAGCAACCTTCAAGGATCCTTGAAAATGGATTTATGCAAGATGCTATTCTTATTCATTTCACATCCTTTCATTTCATGTCATGGCTGCCATCATGGTTTTAATTTCCGGTTGTCTAGGCTGCAAAGGAAGTTTACATAAAGCCTCAGTCGCAGTTCAATATTCACCATCTGAAAAAAAAGGAGTGCATCATTTTTATTATTTAATATTTCTTAATAATTCTGCATAGATGCTTATTACAATTACATTCTGGCTGTTTTGGTATTGCTTTCTTTCTTTCTTTCTTTAGCATATTTTTTAAATTATTATTATTTTATTAAGTAACAGGCAAGGAGAAAGACCTCTGAGATGCTTGACAAAAAAGATATTTATTGTCATAAACTGGGGAAAAAAAAGGATATTGTTATACTGACATTATAAAATGGCATTTGAGCATTAAAGATATTATATTATTATAACATGTCAGTACATTAATCAGTCATTAAGTCATTAATAGTATCCAAAATGTGAAATATTTTTAATAATATTAATACTTTGGTATTATTTATTAAAATCTGATCTTTAACAAGTATTATGGCTGCATAACATCTTAGATATAACAGTTACTTTAAAAATTAAATACGAATTAAATTACATTATTAAAAAAAATAAATGAAAAATTGCTTAAGACAGTGATGTAGGGCAGCTCCAAATATATTTTCAAATACTTATTGCGTAAATTTGTTTGTTTAAATTTGTTAATTCGAACAATATGTTGGCGAATGAATGATGTTTGCGTGAAAGCCTCACACTTAGCAAGCAAACAACAAGCAGAAATGAATATTTTTATCTAGTAGCTCAAAAGAAACTAAAATTAATGACACAAATACTATTTTAATGAATGCATGCACACAAGCAAGCCATAGAGCCCCTATCCTAGCTATTAAAAAAAAAATTGCATTCAATCGGCAGGTACAATAAAAGAAGAAAAGAAAGTGTGGCATTGTGGGACTTGCTTTTGGCACATGCAGCATAAACACAAATGATCTGTTGTCAGGAACTTCAAGCTGGCATTTTACAATAGCACAAGGCTATTCGTCCTCTCTCCATCACCAGATACTGATAGCTGTATGCTGGTAATACATTCACTGACCTTGTCTCACTGACCTGTGTGGAAGTAGCAGTGAGATAGGGAAATTGATGATCCATTAGGTAATCCCAACTCGCTATTTATCAACCCTTTGGCTATTTATTTTGACCCAGCTGTGAATTCATGAATGCTAAATTTGCTTTTAACAGAAATGTCACAACTGTGGGGCCTTGTTAGAGCTTGTTGTGAAATCACTCCAAAGAGGATACGCTGACTTGAGTCGGACTCGTTCACATTGAAACACTGACAAAGCACAACCTTCAGAGTGAATGCTTTCTGTGCATACAATGGTGAGCATTAGGATGGAAGGTGAAGATTTTCAGACAAAGAAGAGCTTCGGACTCATCTGTGATTCGACACTGTAAAGATATTGCAATTTATTATAAAATAGTTAGTATAACAGCAGTATAGCATTTCATTTATTTCATTTATTTTCTACTGATGAACAGACCAAGGCTTTTTCTCCCTGAACTATAACTGCATTATATGAGGAATAAAACACTTGCGTGTATACTGTTATAGGAAAATAATCAATGATCAGGTTGTATAATGTGGCCTAACGCAAAGAAGAGTCACTTTTATCATTCCAAATTGATTAAATTCCTATAAAAACATATTCCATAGTTTTTCATTCCTCTTATACCACAGCATTTTGCCAATATGAATGATTTTTTTTTATTAAGGAATGACACAGTGCTTTTTTCAATGAATAGTTACAGTTAATGTTGTTGAATGTCAGTGTTCCCTCACTAGCCTCTTTTTTTCTTAATAATTTCTTAATAATTTCTTAAGTTTCTTAATAATTATTTGAGTTAATAAGACAAAAAATCTTCCCTGTGTCAGAAAACCTAAAGTTACAGGATGGATACAAAGCACTGACACTGGAGACTCCTTTCAAAAATACTAAAGAAATGACTCCTTACAGAAAACTTCACGTTATCTATGATTACACACATTTTTAAATGTGTCTGTTTGGTGCGTCTACCATACACACGTCCATGTGTAAATGGTTACCGCAGGAGTGGTGATGCATTCGAAGGAAAACATTAATTAAAACCATTGCAACTGGATCTACTGCCAAAGCTGCTGTTGCGGCAAATTAATCAAGACCTTCTGACCATATAAGAATCAAGCATCTAACAAGGCTGTGGCATGAAAGTGTGATTTGTGCCTGTTAATAACGCATTATATTCAACATGTTCTGTATGTGAAAAACAGTCTAACACTTGCAAGCTTCTGTTAATATGCTCCAGCTGCACTTTATCATTTGCCTCCTTCATAAGGCATACAATGTTAACTATTACACATGGCAGCAAAATGTATACTTTTAAGATCGCTCATGATCTAAGCATACTGTATATTTTTAATAACTCACATGTATTCAGATCTCTAATGAGATAAAAGCCTGGGGAATGCTGTGTACTTCTTGGTAATTTATCATACACTGTACTGTACAGGGAGTTCCAAAAGTCTCCATACATAGGGGACTATGTTTGCCGGCACCACATCGGTTGTACCTTCGTCAGTGGATGTTCGTGGACGTCCACTTTTTGGTTGGTCCGCAACACTTCCAGTCTTTTTGAATTTGTTAATAAGTTTGGCAACAGTGTCATGTGTGATGTGCTTGCCATGTTTCCTGTATCCTTGCCATTTTCTTCCTGATCCAGCCAGGAAGACATTGTAAGAGATTTTGCTAAAATGTCTTAATGTCCCCTGGGTATGGAGACTTTTTGGGACGCCCTGTATATTGAGAGTAGACAGCGTGAGAAGGTCCTGCAGAGTAAACGCTTACATTTCATTTCTATTACGGACATTACGGTACTAATCAGCTGGAGAGAATACTGGTGTAGGGCTGCTTTGATTAATTATATTATATAAGTAAAGGATTTTTCCCTGCCACAAATTGTTTTGTTAAATTGATTGAAAATGATCTTTGACAGTTCTGGTAAAAACTTTGCTGATAATATAAGTAAAATGAAACCACTGTTATAGGTTTAAACAGTGTAAATTTGATTACAGCACTTATTCCACTGAAAAACTCTCCCAAGACTGTTCCAGAAAATTGCTTAATTTACTGTTGTTCATTTAATGCAGTTTTTCATGAACAGGAATCACATTATCCCTCAGTCTTAGCGGAGGAACAGCAGACAGGACAGTTAACAACAGAGCTGACAGTGTCACAGTTTTTCTCTTTACTGGCCAGCAAGATCTTATAGCAAATAATGGGAATTAAATCTAATGGATTTCTGCAAACAAAGGCAAAGTGTAAGTACAGACAGTGTGTCTATGATGTACAGAACTATTTCTACTGCTAAGATATATTGCAAAGATTGGGAGAGGGATTATGGAGAGGGATTATGGAGTGGATAATACCCCGATGAGTTTGTTACCCACGCAAAGGCTGAGACAAAGAAGAAAAATGTGTCTCCCTTTTCCAATGTCCAGTTTTTATTTCGCTAGTTTCAGATCCGCTACCGACTACTGAAGTGGTTATTTAACAAAGAAATGATATAGTGAAGCATTCTATAAGCACATATTTATTTAACATTTATGGAAGGAGTCTCCAGTATTAGCACTTGCACAGTGTTAGTAAATTTTCTGACATGGGAGAGTCTTCAGGACAGAAGACTTTGGACTGCCAGTAACACTGCAAAAACTGTTTATAGCTGCTACAACATGATTATTAAACTAACTTGTTTCATGGACTTTCCATGTCATTAAATGTAGCTTTAAATGGGTAAAAAGTATGCTGCAATAAATGGCAAATTGCTGTGTTATAGGAAGAACAAAACACTCTGGGATGTGTTGTTATCTGAAAATAGTTAACATTGGGGTGGTAATATTTAGTCCACTTCAAAATGGTACACATTGTGCCACAAAAAAATCATTGATTATTTTTCAATAAAAGCACACTCTTTCATGTTTTATTGCTTAATTAAACTTTATTGATTTATGAGATCTGATTCAAGCACTCGATCCTGGTTCTCAGAATTTTAGGACAATACTGTTTGCAGTGTTGGCATATAATGATTAGCTGACATTTTCATTTTGCCAGAATTTCCTGCACTTTGTCACACCAGAGTGCTTTCTTCCTCACTTTCTTTACTCATCTGCTTTCATCTGCATGCTGGTTTATCATCCTTCCTGTCAGGCTTGACAGTCCTTCTGCATTTAACACACAGCTCTGTGGACGACTCTGTGATGTAACTGTGTTCAAAATGCTAAAGTGGGAATGACAAAGGTCATAGGGAAAGTAAGGAACTCTCCTCTGTTGCTTGCACTGACTGTTAACCAGGCTTTTTTTTTTTCTCTGTATGTACAGTACACTACATATTTTTTAAGGCCATTTTGCGAAGTCTTGCCATCACCTGTGTATCTCTGAGCTGTGTTTTTCTCACTGTTATGTTGTTTTGCCCATTTTGTTAACTGAACCTTCGCCCACATGTCTTCCTGTCTCTAAACAATCTGTTTACTGTTTTTGATTCATGTCTGTTTGGAAAGCAATTTAATGCTGTATCTTGTAATTCAAAGGTAGAAATGACTTCCATTAATGATATTTATACATGCTTATTGAATGTTTGTGTGAATGCTCATAATTCATTTTTTTATTTTTTTTTACCCAAAGTGCTTGTTTATTGCACTCCATCATTTCACTCTCTACTGATCTCCCACTTGCAATGTAGTCTGTTAATGAACTCTGCTAACTAATTCATTTGAACAACGTAACTCTCTTTCCTATTTTCTATGTGAGACCTGGTTCTCTTTATTAGTTTTTTCAGTATGTTTTTTTTTTATTATTTTGTTGGACTCTTTAGTCAATTTAGAGATCCTGATCAGGTTAAAAAGATAGGCATTTGCAGTGACTGTATGCAGGGAATGAGGGGCTTCAGGAATACCATGGAGCTTGTACTGAATCTGAGAGTTTTCAGTCACGTGCTGTGAACTACAAGAAGCAGCAAGATCAATCTTGATTCTTTTCCTGACTTTTAATCTTGAATGTATCATGGATTTTCTCACACTAGCTCTGATTCTGTCCTGCCACCTCCTGTTTCTCATTCATGGACCTCTTTCCTTCCTTTTTTTCTTAAGTTTATAGTTACATTTTGGGGTCTGATTTATCAGATCCTAAATAATAAGTGCTAATATGCATGGGATAAGTTGTGCATGCAAATAGTGGGCATTATCATATTATTATATTAATAATTTTGCAAGGAATAATTGTGGGAATTCCATCAGATGTAAAGTCAGTGCAAAGAAATCTATAAGCAAATGAGATTTTTGTAGCTGCAGAGTTATACAGGAACAGAAAATTGTCAAGTCCAAGGCAAATCCAAGACCAGGACTAGCCAAGACTGAGTCAAGACTGAGTCTTAAGGGGGTTGAGGCCAAGTCAAGATTGAATCTCAATGAAAGAGAATCAGAGTCAAGATTGAAGAGAACGAAAACCATCAAAACCTTTTTGAGGCCAAGCCTTTGTGTTGGCTTCATTCATGCATTGTGCCAATGATTAGGCTATGTTTTCTACAAGAAGGAATGACCTCTTCTGTATGCAAAAAGAAAAGACAACACAAACATTATTTTTTTACAAACTCTTGGTTAAGAACAGTGACCATGGCCAAGATAAGTCCAAGTACAAATGCCAATATATCCAAGTCCAAGTCAATACAGTAAACCTTTTGAGACTGGACTCAAATCCAAGACCAGACTCAAGTCCTTATTAAAACCTATACAACTATTTCAGATTAGTCAGAATTCTCTATAACTGCAACTCTGACAATAGTGCCAGCTGTAATTCAAATGATAGGTTTATATTAATGCCCTTGTTTTAATAACCAGCTCATTCACAGGGACTTGTATGGTGGCTCTGAGTAAGGCTAATAATAAACAGATTAAAAAACAGTTTCTTGCTAACATGACAAGCTGCGTTTTTTTGTCTTATTAACATCAAGAGAGGGAAAAGGAGAGGCTGGTGAGGGAACTGTTAATAGCTGCTATAACAGAAGTGATAACAGGAACTAATGTCTCTCTGATATTACACTACTATTACATCTAAATAAAAACAAAAAATGTAATGTTGACAAACTACTACATTACACTCTGGGACTTGCCACATCATACCACTTCATTATGGATTATTCTCCAATAATAGCATGCCCTGTAAATACTTATTTCATAGTATAATTTGGTCTTCAAATGGGCGGAAACACCATTCCACAGGCATGCTGTCTCTGGGTGTAACAGGCTTGGTAAATTGCATTGTGGGTGCAACATGAATCAATTTGCATTAGCATGTATTTTGTATCCTTATCTAGACCCTGTTGTTAAATGAACTTGCATGTTTTTAAGTCTGTAAACATTTTTTTTACACATGCATAGCTTTTGTAAGACCTTTTGTAAGGACCCAGGAGCTACACTTGCCATCTAGATCTCTGTGGAATCCTTAATAATCACGCTCAGCATTTCCACCTGCTGCTTTCGGCTCCTGATCATTACAGGATGTATCAGCTGTTTCTTTTTAAATTACTTCTCACATTACTTTGAGTCAGCAGTCTTGAGCTCATTTATATAAGCACTTTTCTACCAAATGTTACACTACTTGAGCCTGAGAGCTATAAATGCCCAAATCATGTACCTTTTATACCAGGCTTTATAATAAAGGATTGTTTCCAGTTGCATTCATAAAGGTCAAAGTAAATGTGTAGAGCTAGAAAAGGTCCAGTACTGTTAAAAAAAAGTGGCAGGAAGATTTATGGATCAGGAACGAAATATGAGCATTTCCTCCAGGCGTTTTGTGATGAATGACTTCCAAAAATGACTTCCACTAAAGGGCATACACACTGTACTATACATCATCTATACATCATCTTTAATTTTGCAAATAAGCTGTACAACTTAATCCGTTTGCCATTTTCAGTCTCATGACTCAGCCTTAGTAAATAGCACTCCATCATTAACATCTAAGCTCCATCTGCATGTGTGTTTGATTAGAAAAGAACTGAAAGCTCACAGAGGTGTCAAACAGCTGTCTGTGGCTGTAACAGCTGATCTGATTGAGCTTTTCGAGTGGTGCAGACTGCAGTGTGATGCTCAGGATGCTGACACAGACAGAAGAACAAAGCCAGCTCCCAGCTCTCCGTATTAGCTCAAATATCCAAGAAGAGGTGAAAGGCAAGACCCATGGATTTGCTGCAGGATGAAATGACACAACACTAAGCGGATACTGGAAAGCTTTTCGTTATCTTTAGAATGGTTCGAGGTCACAATCAGATTGTGACCTTAGAATATGGCTTTTAAAAGGCTGATCACTTGATTATGCCTTTTTCTTACTCACTATATCAGTCCCAATTCATTTACAATTATTTATAAAACATAATGCTAAAAGACATTTTAAAGACACGGGTAGGGGCATTTTTAGGAGTGTCTTAAACCCTAAAAATAATACGATAACATCCAGTGTTCAATAAATAATTTAATGTTTACTGATGCTTACTATAAACACCATGCAATGTGGTCTCTTAATGTCAAGCTTTGTTTCGCTAAGCAACATAACAGACAAAATTAGGGCACTCAGATTGGCTTAAGTTGCACATTAATACAGAATCCTATAATTGTCATCACAGTTGCGCAAGCAATCACAGTTGCGTGTATATGAAGGATTTTCACATGGCTCAACCAATCAGATTTCAGAACCATCCATTTATAAAAGTAAATTTTTCTCACCTTCCCTACACCTTAGTCATTCTTTGAATTTTAACTGTAAGGCTTGCCAGATTCAGAGAGCATTCTGGGAGAATAAACAGCTTTCTAATACCACGGTTGGCATGACATGGTTCAGGTTTCCACATCACTGAAATCCCTCAAGATTAATTCCAACCACAAGAAGTCATTCTTGTGCTCATTGTTACACTAAAGAGACAGCAGGGAAAATTACACTCTGCTGAACATTCTTGCTAATGTCCTCAGTGTGAAGTTAAGGTGCATTATAGGGAAAAACCAGTGACAGAGGACCTCCATCACATTGGGCGTCAAACAGTACCTGCCCATGCGGCATTGGAGTTGCGAGAGCTCCACATGGATGGCAGCTCATCAGCTGAAAATTAATCCCAACAAAATTGAGTTGCTGTACTGTACATCCCTGGTGATACATCCCCATGTCAAGATCTTGTGATCCCCCTGGACAACTCTCAGATCTCACCATCTGTCACTGCACACAACTTTGGGGTAACCATGGACAACCTTCTTGACTCATGTTGCTAAACTGATTCGGTCAGGCCGGTTTCTCCTTTAAAACATTGGAAGGATCCAGCCATTCCTATCCACAGAGGCCACTCGTTCGATCTCTTGTCAGTCTGAGACTAGACTACTGCTACTCACTCCTGGCAGGTCTGCCTCTCCGCACCTTGCAACCTCTGCAACTAATCCAGAATGCAACTGTGCGACTTGTTTGAAACCCCAAACTTCTTTCACACTACCCCACTGCTATGCTCCCTCCACTGGCTTCCTGTAATGGCCTGTATCCGATTTAAAACACTCATATTTGCCTACAAAGCCAAAAATGGACCAGTGCCCACCTAAAAATAAAGTACTTATCACACCCTGCTCTGCACCATGCTCCCTCTGATTCTCTAGCACTGCTCGATTGAACCCACCATCTTTCTGGGTACAAGGAATACATGCATCAAGTCTCCTGACACCTAGGTGGTTGAATGAACTTCCCTCCCTTGGCTGACTGAAAAGCTGACTGCCACTGACTGACATGAAACAATGACTAAAGACCTACCTCTCCACTTCAATTAGAACTTTGTTATTTAAAAAAAAGTCATTGTCTTGTGTCTTTGTTTGTTAATATATTTATTTTTTTGCTTTATGCCTGCAATCAGACACAGGTGTGACAATGGAGGCCTCATTGGATCTGCGGTAAATTGATAATAATTAGATTCCATTTATAACCATCAGTGTAGAGGACATTCACATACTCAGACTCGCACACACACAGCCAGCTCCACTGTTTGTCAAGGCTGACTCCTACTCATTAGATCGCTCTGAAAACAATGTGGCCTGACAGCAAACCATTATCATTAGCCACTGAGCAAATCACACACACTGAACTAAGTGATGCTCTGTGTCAGTGCCTTAGGGTGTTTAATTCTCCGATTCAATCTGAAGAGAAAAAGGTTGTGTAAATACCATGCTCCTTAGAGGGAGAAGTAAAGAAAACTGTTTAGAAAGAAAGAAAATCTAGGATGAGCTTGATGTGAGTAAGTGTCCATGCAGTTTGGTCACCAATAATGAATATGTTTTCTAATGAAATCTATACAGTAAGAAAATATTCATATTTCTATATGAATATACGCATATATTTTTGTAATATAATTATCTTTTATGTTACATTTATGGAGAAAGATGCTTGAGTGTATAATTAGAGGCACAAGCTTTGCTATTAAATTATGTACACACTCGCAGAGATGTTTTTTTTCCCCACACAATGCATTATCTGTACCAGAATAGTATTCTAATAGGACTGAAAAATGTGGAAAACATATGAAGCTGCACATTCTTACTGTATTAATTATGAATGTTTACACTTACAAACTTGCGTGCACAAAAAGTAGGCATGTTATGGGAGAATAATATCAAAGAAACAGGATGAAACAATATTTAAGAGATTACAGAGTGACTCCCAGAAGAGTCGAACTGAAACTAAACATTACCACACACACATACTGTATATTTGCAAGTCCAGTCTAAAAGCAATTAAAATCTGTGAGATGTGCTGAAAACCTGCCCAAAATACAATATGAACATCAATTAAAGGATTGGATTTTCTGTATGTAAGGTACTGTATGTGTGAATAAAAACCTTTTGACAGTCTATTTATATGTTGTTGGCATCAGGGGTGTGAATGTGCGATGAATATCTAATATGAAATCAACTTTGCTGTTATAATACTAAGTCATTTTGAGAGACTGAGGCATAATCCGGATAAATTATTCTCAAAACTAAAACATAGTAAAGAGAATAATTTTGTCTTCAGCTGTTGGAAATGCGTTTCCACCTTCTGCAAATATAATACATGGTTTTCGGTTGTATAATATTCCAGGTGATAAAGTGGTCCATTTGACTATTTGGCCCATTAAAAAAAAAAAAAATATATATATATATATATATATATATATATATATATATATATATATATATATATATATATATATATATATATATATGTATTTTTTTTTTTTGCTCACCCAGGCATTTCTGACCATTGTGGGGCTTTGCCTAACAGGATGCTGTTGTCCCAGAGGCTTTTGCCTTCAAGGGGATAGTCCTGTCATGGGGCTTTGTGCAGCAGGTGGCTTCTGTCCACCATGGGTCTTATCCAAATGGTCTTTATGCCCAACATGGAGCTTCTGCCCAAATGGGACTTATGCCCAACATGAGGCTTCTGACCAATCAAGGATTTTGTCTAGCAAATGGCTTCTGCCCAAGCAGGGGCTTTTGTCCAATATGGTTTTTTCACAGCCGGTGGCTTCTATCCATCATGGGTCTGAGGTCAAATGGGGCTTATGCCCAACATGGGTCTGTGTCCTAATGGGGCTTATACCCAACATGGGTCTTTGTCCTAAGGGAGCTTATGCCCAATGAGGGATTTTGACCAGCTGGTGGCTTTTGCTGAACCAGGGACTACATGGGGCTTCTGTCCAATCAGGGATTTTGAAAAGCAGGGGGTTTCTGCCCAACCAGGAGCTATCAGACAACACAGGGCTTCATGGCACAGGGGTTGCTCAAGTCCAGATGGGACTTATTCTGTCCGGCAGGTGACTTCTACCCAACCAGGGGCTTTCACCCAACATGGGGCTTTGTGCAGCTGGTGGCTTCTGTCTATCATGGTTCTTTGTCCAAATGAGGTTTGTGTCCAGTAATGGGACTCAGAGATGCCCATTCAGAGATTTTGACAAGCAGCATTTTGTCAAGCAGGAAGCTTCAGCACAACATGAAGGTTCTGTCCAACAAGGGGCTAGAAAAAAGAAAATGCATTTCTCTAAGCCAAACCGACAAGCATATTTCTTTCATAACCTGAAGTTATAGTTTCTTTTGGTTTCTTTTCCTTCTTTAGTCCTATGCTGCTGTCAGGATGAGACAGCAAGAGACAGAGAGAGAAAGAGACTCCCCAAGCTATTGTGAGCAAAATGTTGACACAGTACTGTCAGGATCTGGGCACGAAAGGTGAGAGGTGCAGGAAAAAATAATAAAATGCCCCATACACTTGAAAAAGCATTTATAAGATATATTTTTGTCAGGGACCTCAAACAGTTATGTCTTATACACTGTCCTTTAAAGCCTGGCAGACTTATGCAACAAAAAACCAAATATCACTTTATTTGTTTATGTATGTTGAATTAGCATTGCTTGTATTAGATTTAGACTGAAAAACTTGCACTGTATGCTGTTAGAGGAAAGACAGAAATAAATGGTAATCATTGTCTAGGGATTCATCATTTAGGTATCCTTGTAAGTTAACTAAAGTAATCTTGCACATTGAAGGTAATGTTAGTGTAGACCTACAAATAGGAGTTGTGAATGTGGTTTTATGCAGAAATTCAACGGTTCTCTTTTTACAGTGCTGTGGTTTACAGATCAAGCAAAAAAGCTAAATAAATGTCTAAAAGGAGAAAGAGTGTTGAGTTTTCAGGTAAATATCAGCAATTCACAGCCAAATCTTACCTGCACTCATGAGAGCTTTTAAACTCTACTCTTAAAGGGGGTCAAAATTAACAAGTGGACTACACACATTCACATAATCAGTCACTGGCTTTCATATCTGCATTTTCTAGATTCTGAAAAGATCATATGAAAAGATCATTTGAAATACACAATCCTTTGAAGAGCCAGTTAGTAAATTAGCTTACACATTTGTGCATATTTTCACACGCATAAACCTTTAGTAGTACCGGGGGCATTGAGTGGGGTCTTTGCTCAACCAGGCATGGCAGGAAGCAGGTAAATTCTGCCCAACATGGATCTTTGTCCAAATGGGGCTTATGCCCAGCATGGTGCCATTGTTCAATCAGATATTTTGTACAGCAGGTGGCTTCTGACCAATCAATGACTTTCACCTAGCATGGGGCTTTGCACAGATGGCTTCTGTCCATCATGGGTCTTTGTCCAACTGGGGCTTATGCCCAACATGGTGCTTTGTCCAAATGGGATTTTGACCAGTAGATGGCTTCTGCCCAGCCAGGGTCTATTGCCCAATATGAGGCTTTGCACAGCAGGTGGCTTTTGTCCAGTATGGGTCTTTGTCCAAATGGGGTTTATGCCCAACATGTGGTTTCTGTCTATCATGGGTCTTTGTCCAAATGGGGTTTATGCCCAGCACAGGGTTTCTGCCCAATCAGGGATTTTGGCAAGCTTTATCCATTTGGGGCTTATTCCCAACATGGGTCTTCCCCCAACAAGGCTTCATTCAGTAACTTTCATAATCCCATACCTGCATTTTCCTGATTCTGAAAAGATGTGTTGCAGATTCTTGCAAATTTGGAATCTTAATATAACAGCTTCATTTTCAATTATTAAGTCTGTATAAGCCTAATGTTCCAGTCAGATTGAAACAGTGTCTATTGGGTGTTAGTATTAATGACGCATCAGATTTTTCGTGCTTTAAGTCTGTGGAGTCTGGCTCTTGGCTCTGTATCGATCCATACTCGTATAATTTATTGAGAAAGGGGATTTAATCATGAAACCCAATTTCAGTTATATTATTTATTTCTGCTTTGCCTGAGGCAGTTGTTCACAATCACATTTATAGATGTGATTGCTGAAGAAAAATAATTGGCAGAAACAAACCTCTGCTTTTTTTCAAAAATTGTTTAATTAGCCACAGTCACCAACTGTCTTATTCCAGGTGACCAAACAAGCTTTTTATCAGAATGTCAGCTGCTAACCTCTTAAAAACACAAAGCCTCAATTATCCACTTGCTTGACACAAGCTGAAGGTGGTTAAAACCTTCACCAAATGAAGCTTCTCTTTTACAGGATTTACAGATGAAGCTATACTAGCTAAATAAACAAGGATTTCCAAAGGTCTGAAGGTTGAAATGAGGTTGAAATTTTTTAAATGATGCTCCATCCAGGCAGACTCCATTACTAATATGCCAGAGACATGTACTGTATGTGCACACACAGCTAACCTCACTATTCATCTCTTGTTTTTATAGATCTATTTTCTACAGGCACAGAGTCCCAGTTTGTGTGGATGAGTCTTTCGTGAGGATATTTGAGGTCCTAGGTCTTATATTGGTTTCTAATCTGGAGGTCATTTATCACCAATGCCACATAGCTCTGTGATATTTGCTTCTCCTTGATTTATTAAACAAGTGTGCGGTAATCTATTTTGAATTTGTATGATGTATTACTGGTGTCACTTGCAAATGTAGCTGGTTAATTATTTACACTCACAAATTGAATATGTAACTCAAGTTAACAGTGGCTTTTGATTCCCAAAAGCTTTACCCTTTTAGAGATTATTGTGGTGTTGAATTCTCTATTCTCATTGGTCAGAAGGTGTTGATTAATTTTCTATAACAGCAGCTCTGACAATAGTTCTGGCTGTAAGGTGAACCACAGGTTTATATTAATGCTAAAAATGTGCTACATAGAAGAACTCTGTTGACTGATATGGTGAGGTTTTCTGTAAGGAGATGTTTATTTAGTATTTTTGGAAGGAGTATCCAGTTCCAGTTCTTTTTTTTTAACAGTCAGAGGTATAGCTGTTCCTTCAAATTTTCAACAAAGGAGACTCTCCATTATAACAAGGTGTATTTTTATTTTTTATTTTTTGCACCTTATTAACTTCAAGAGAACTGTTTATAGCTGTTATAACTTAAGTGATAGCAGGAACTTGTTCCATGGACGTTCCACAGCATTAACCGTAACTATAAACTGCATAAAACTATGACATGTTTCAAAAATAAAACAAATGTTGACAATTTGCTGTGGTATTAGAACAATAAAACACTTCAGAACTTAATGTAATAGGAAAGTAAGTTGATTCATGGAGGTAACTTCATGTCAGCCTACATCTCACTATGTTGTTCCTGATCCTTTTCCTGTAATAGCATGCCCTGTCTTGTTTTATTCCTTACTTATTTATAAGATATAATAAGGTATATCAAACTAAACTGGAAGCCCAAAGACTTAATATACAACTTGAATATAAATTTAATGATGACTTGTTCAGCCCTGCATCACTATCTGGGACTAAGCAGTTTAAACAGAGATTCTCTGTCTGTTTTATTCCCTTAATACTCAGGCTTAGTGGACTAGCACACATTCACTTGTATTTCCTCTTCTGAGCTTTGGTGTGAGTGACACTGTGCTCCAAACAGTAGCCTCTGGGTGTGCTATAAGTCCTAATTACCTGAAGGTCAGTGAGTTATGTGTCCCTGTCCTAAGGACAGGTAAACGTGAAGGGACGGATTAACCAGAGCTGACCTGCTCTATGTCATAGCTGTCAATCTTTTTAAACTGGGAAAGAAAAAAAACCTTCTCTCATGTCATAGCATAGGTCATCTAACAGCCAGTCTGATTAAAAAAAAAAAAAAAAAATTATCCATGCACAGAGGGACACACATGAGCTCAGAGAACTTTTAATGTTCCAGTGGGCTTCATATATAACGTACATGTTAAGTATGCATTCTGTGTGTGTGTGTGTTTTTTAATATATTTGATTACCTCTTCAGGCTGCATTGCAGCTACTGAATGAGTGCACAGTGCCACTGAAATACATTTGTAATAAAAAATGCAGCATCATACATTTCTATTAGTGGATATTTAATGCCACTTGCACACCACCAGGCCTTGTTCTTTGCTGCGTGTTTATGAAGGGGTAATTCGCTTTTATTGTTGTGTATGAGTATTGTTCAAACTATTAAGACAATGCTCCAGCCAAGCCAAGTGATTTTTCCCCCCTAATTCTACCCACTTGTCAGTTAACACATAGCTCCTCTGAGACACATGAAGCCAGCCAACCACATCTTTTTTTTTTTTTTTTTTAAATGCTGCTCATTCTGCATCACAGGGCAGTGTAAGCCGCTCAGAGGAAAGAGCTATCTAGTGGACAGTCCACATAATCTATGGTGGACAATCCACTCAATCTAACCCACTAATAAATGGATTAACAATTTGTTGTTATGTAACAAACAAAAATGCATATTGATGGATATTGATATGGTGATGTTATTTTTATGGAAGGAGTCTCCAGTGTCAGTGATTTGTAATAGTCAGAGGTAAAGCTGTAAATTTAAGTGGGCTTTGTGGTTTCTTGGTAACATGATAAACTGAATTTTTTTTTTTTTTTCTGATTAACTTTAAGAGAAACACAGAAGGAAGGCCGGTGATCAAATGATTATGAATGTGTGATTGTGTGTGTGTGAGAGAGAGATAGAGTGTGTGATGCCCTGCACCCCAACCAAGGTGTACTTCTCCCTCTTCCTGGGATAGACTCCTGAAACTACTGCAAAGATGAAAAATGTAGCTTGACACTTCTGCTTTTCTCAAGTTAATTAGAATTTGGTCTGCTTTTTAGTACATTATACATTTCAGATTTTCTTCTGTGTTCAAGTTTAATTAGTCCTGTTACAAATGCAGCATTTATTTATTATTTATGAACTTTTGGTGAAAATGAAGCTCTGGATCAGTTCCTCCAACACTAATAGCTTCTATGATGAAATGACAGGAAGTGTGTACTAATGAATGAGGAGATAGACTAGGATTTTCTTTAGCCATGCTATGTCTTTAGTGCTCTTTATGTAAGCATGTTAGCTTCTGCACTGTACTGTGCCCTAGAATCTGAGCAGGTTCACCTTGCTGTGATGGCTTCCTTAGGTCAAGAGCTTCAGTTAATGGTCACATTAAACATCAGAATGGAGAAACATTGACTGTGGTATTGTTGGTACCCGAGTATTTCAGAAACTGCTTATTACTTGGGATTTTCATGCGCAACAGTCTCTAGAGTTTACAAAGAATGGTGCAAAAAACACACAAAAACATATCGTCTGTTCTTCCTCCAATCTTCAACTGTCCAATTTCAGTGACCTATTCTGTTGCTGCTCTTGGCTGACAAAAGGAAAACCTGATGTGGCGTTCTGCTGTTGATGTGTCTCTGAGATGCTTTTCTGCTCACCATGGTTGTAAAGAGTGGTTATTTGCATTAACATAGTCTTCCTGTCAACTCTGTTTTTCTCTGATCTCTCTCATCAACAAAGGCATTTCTACCCATAGAATATGTAGAATATGTATATGATCTCTAGGGGGAAAATTGGCCAAATGGGTCATCATGCTTATTGTATTATATTTAACCAGAACAGAACTGAGACACTCTGGACAAAATGGACTAAAACAAATGTCCATGGCTTTTAATGAATTTGGATTTAAATGAGTAAACTCTCACCCTGAGAAAATTGATTCTTCCACTGAAAGAATCAGATCTTTCAGATATGAGAGACAGTGTGTGTCTGAAGAAAAAGTGTGTGTATACAGTAAGAGATAGAAGCAGTCTAGCACAGCATTATTATTATACTCTTTAGGTATACTTTATGTGATGCTCTGATGTATAGGCTTGTCTCAAATTGCTGCAGATTTATCTGTTAGTTTTCAGGAGTAGCTGGTTAGGACATAAAAATGGGCCACTGAAAGGCTTTTATTGATCTCAATGCTATAACTTACACCAGAGTTTCAGCCAAGTGGAAAGACTCCACATATTGTCTCTCCATCATTTGTCATTGTTGGTGGATCTGCAGCTCTGGATTTAACTGGCCTTGACTGCTAACCAGTGGTGGTAAGAGCACAAAACACACTGCGTAAGTAAGAGTTGTCTGGAGAGAAAAAAAAAAAAAAAACTACTTAAGTAATTACTTTTTTCAGATGTCTACAATTGATACAACCAATCCAAAAATGTTCTATAACTGAGAAATCCATTTTTTAACAATAGGTTTTTATTTATTTTATTTTTTTATATTTTACAGCGGCTTCAAACACAGCTCAGCCAATCAGATTTTAGGACAGAAATGATCTGTTTTATAATTGTTTATTTACATCTCTGTAAAAAAATGTTCCCCAAAAGAACCATTGAGACACACCAAAACACATCAATTATCCTTTAAAATTTCTTTCATTACCTGTCAATAAAGACTAACACTCGAGATGGGGGTCAATACTTTTCCTGTCAATACTTTTCCTTCTCCTGTGGCAGAACTTATCTCAAGAATAATACACATGTCCCTATTTCATGTATGTAGCAGTCTTCTTTCTCTACACATCTTATCCTTCACATTATTATTGTGTTATGCGATTAGAAATTAAAGCATCAATGATTGTAGAATGAGAAATAGCAGTGAATGTTGGAGGAGAATAGAATCCAAGTTGAGTTTAAGTGATTTTGCTGAGTATAATGAACAAAATCAATCAGGATCCAGATGTGCAAAGCTGATAGAGTACCTAGAAGACTTGCGGCTATAATTGCAGACAAGTATTGAATACTTATATTATTAAACCTTCAAATGTACCTTCAAATTACAGCCATTTCAATTCCAGATAGTAACACCATGAAATGCAGGGGGAACAATTATTTATCCAAGGGGTGGGGGGTGAATACTTATGCAAGGCACTGTAGCAACTAGATGTAGCATAGCAGAGTGGCGAGACATAGCAAAAAGTAGGGATAAAAGCATGACATACTGCAGGCATTTACAGACTCCAGTGTGACAGCGAGGGTTGTCAGATGTCTTCTGGGTGCTGATGTTTGAGTACTGAAATGAGAATAATAAAAGCTGTAGCTCTTGGTTAATATTGCCGTCTCTGTGAGATGCATTTCCACTTAGTACGTCTGGGTGAGAGAGTGATTTGGTTAGGGATGGGAGCAAAGTAAATGCAGTCATGCTGGAAAGTGACAGATACTCATTAGGAACTAATGTAAGCTTCTTGGATCCATCAGCCCCTCCTTTTGTCTGTCTCTGTTTCCATCTGCTCCTTCCTCCAGTCTCCGACTCTCTGATGATAAGACTGTATTTCCTACATTACAGCAATAGCTGTAGTAGGAGGAGCTGTCGCTGCGAGTGAATGCTCTTTATCATTCCTCTTGGGATTTGCGCTGCTGGTGAGCGCCGAGCTGCATGGCAACTTCTCTGCATATCAGGGTTTGTGCATGTCAAAGTGTCTGGCTGGGCTGATTTGTTGTAGTCTCTTCCCAGTGCTGTTCTGCAACGTGAAGTCTGTGTCTGTGCTTTAGTATAAAAGTAGAATTATAGTGTTCATCCAAAAGAAGCACGGTGGTGCAGCAGATACTGTTGCCTCCTCACAGCTTTAGGGGCCCTGCTTCAATCCTTCGCTTGGAATACATCTTTTTCAATCTTCAACTTTCCTGTGCTGCCTGTAGCCTCTGATTCCTGTTCCAGGATTGGAACCTGCTGTGATCTTCTGCTGTTGTAGCCCATCCCCCTCAAGGTTTGTGCATTCTGGGATGCTTTTCTGCTCACCACGGTTGTACCGAGTGGTTACTTGAGTTACCATTGCCTTCCTATCAGCTCAAACCAATCTGGCCATTCTCCTCTGACCTTTTTTCACACCTTTCTGTGCAAACACTAGTGAGTTTAAATGATGAACGTTGTAAGTGAAAATACCAAGGGATCAGCAATCTCTGAAATATTCAAATCAGCCCATCTGGCACCAACAACCATGCCAAGGACATGATCACTGAGATCACATTTTTCTTCATTTTGATGTTTGATGTAAATATCAACTTAAACTTTTGACCTGTATCTGCATGATTTTATGCATTGAACTGCTGCTCTGTGATTGGTTGATGCATGATATATCCACCCCTGTATAGATAGTAAACACTCCAGTTCCATGTTTTGGTTTTCTATTTGGTTTTCTAGGAAGTGAGGAGGTTTAATACTTCTGACTCCTGCTTTGCACTAATTTTTTCTTCTGCAGTTACATTCAACTATGTCTAACTCTTAGGTGTTAAACAGTTTTGCTTCTTTAAAAGATACATTTCCAATTAAAATATACTTCCACAGAATATTCTAATTAACTTCTGTAATGTGTGTGAAACTGAAACATGAGAGGAGGTGAGAGACCTTAATTTGATTTCTGGACCTGAAACCCATGTGAATTTAAGACAGCTTCTTGTATTTAACCCTCTCTTAGTGCAGGTCAGTGGACTTTATGTGAATAATCAATAAGACATGGCCTGAGGCTCTGACTCCATCAGCAGGATCTCAGTGACACAATGCACACTGTCACACTGCAACACTGTAGGACACCTACACACTGGTGGACAGAGAGTGTGATCATCAGTCTTCCCGTACGAGCCACGCTTGGCACTACGGCATGATTGCTTTCCCTGCTGTGACAGCTTCCCTCCTCCTGCATCCATAATAGCTGAGCTGCCAACATTGCTAACAAGAATATCCTAGCAGGCAGAGAGAGAGAGAGAAAAAAGAACTTTGTTACAAAAACCATAGGGTACTGTATAACGGTGGATGGGACAGTTCCATGCTAACAGGATAAATAATAAAACAAAACGTATTATATATATATATGAAATCTACAATCTGCAGAAATATAGGATTTATAAGCAATCAGCTGAGAGTATATGCTTATATTATACAATTGTTGCAAAATTAACGTAAGTGCATGTCAGATGTTGTAGATATTAGAAACTGTCTACAAGTTTAGGGAAATATACTTAGTGTTGACTGACATTTTGTAGATTGGAACATCAGTATCCACAACTTTGACCAAAAAAATGGTTTCAAATAGGAACACAAACTGCAGTAGTATAGCCTACATTCTGAAAGATATTCAATGGCAATCTAAATAAGTAAAAAAAAAAAGCAAAAATAAAAACTATTTTCTTGGCTTACAGTTAACTGATTTCAATTCCTCTCACTCAGATCTAGCCAGACTTTTTTTTTTTTGGTAGCACGTAAACTAAATGATCACATGATATGGTCATCAACAGTATGTTAATCACGATGACAGATGTTAGTCCATTGCCATACCAGATATTCCCTGGTATACACTGCTTTCTTTGTCAGCGATTCAAAATCAGGTGATTTCAGGCCGCCCTGATGGCATGTGATTTGAGAGAGACTGTAGGAATAACATTTGTTAGCTAGTTTGTTTTTCTGGATGTGTGCCAGAAAAAAATAGCTAGCTAATGTTAATGTAGTGTTAGTTAATGTAACAGGGCTAGACCACAGCCCCGCCTTCTTGTTTTCTATTGGCTCATAAGAACAATGTTTGCGAATAAACAGGTCACAGTTCCCTTAGATAAAGTTGGTGCAAAGTAAAAGTAAGGTCTATCAGAAACTAATGCGTCTTTTAGATTCTGAGTCCTTTCCCTTTCAGTGAATTGCTTTTCCACTGGGTGAATTTTATTAGTGTTCGTTCTGACTGTTGCTTTAGTTGAAAAAGTGAAAAAAATCATAGTTTTCAGGGTTTCTCTATAAACTATGGATATTTGTGCCTCTTCATAATAAGGCAAAGACTATTTACCCCCATCTCATCAATCTTTGGATTCTCATCATGGTGGTGAAAGTAATTTTGATGGCAGCCTGTTAGCAGCTGTCATGCGATGGGCGTCTCACAGTCTCCGCCTCACATTATCATTGTGTTCTGGGCATTTATAATGGCACCCTGGCAGATTCAGTGCTGATGACATAACCAAGACAGGCTCATTAGCTACACAAAGACAGGCAGCATCATCAATGACCATCATGACTATTGATGGGATCCAGATGTCTGTATGCAAGCTACAGATTTCTGCAATCACCACTGACATTACTGAAACCTGCAAGTGTCACTTCTAGACTGGAGAACTGTTCTAGCAATTTATAGTGATTCATTTATAAATTGAAAAATCACTGTGTGGAAAATAAGATGGACAAAAAGTAATGACACCCAGCACTAATATTTATCTACTGTAAGCTCCTTTGGGTGGTGTTTCAATGAGGTTATCTATTATCAGTGAAGTAATCAGCATATTACATAACATTACATTATTTTTTATCTTCTTTTGAAGGCCTTTTGGATGCAATATTCCTTTTTTTTTTAAAAAAACAAAAGCTTACTAGAATATATAATATCACTGATTTATATACATAATATCACTGTATTACATTATTATAATACCTATCACATGATTTTAATAAGGTACACAGTACATGCTCTTTATGTATTATTGATGGTAAAAGTCAAACACGCAGAAGAGTGTTGCAAATTTGATTTATAAAATTTATTTGAATAAAATATTTGAAGAAATAATGCAACTTCCAGCCGTGTACTGAGTTAATGAGAGCCTCTTCAGATGTGTAGGAGAGCATGAATCAGTTAATATGACTATGACTCCAACTTAAAAGTGGATTATTTTGGAGTAGATTATATTTAAAGTGGAGTCCTGCTTGACTCATGCTCATGGATGACACATGGCACGGATTTGATTCAAGCGTCTGATTTATAGGTCATGGGCAGTACTCATAGTTAATGAAAAGCATGAAAATTACGTCAGTATTTACATAGGGAATGTACGACAGGCTATGCGACTCTCTGGCATGCACTTCATGTCTCTAAGGTTGCCAGATTGATTGTGAGTAGAGACGTCCGAGACGTGGTTATTCGATAGCGTCTAGACACTGTCTTTAAACACAAGCATTTACCTTTAAGCCTGAAAAAATTGGAGGATAGAAAATGTGGACTGTGGATTTTGCTGTCGAATATATTATGATGTAACAGAAAAGCAAGAGACAATTTAAACATGAAAAAAGGGAAGCTTTTTCATAATTGTGCATGAGACTGAGACACACCTCTGGTTTTGGTGAACTCCTCACTACAAATAACTTATCTTGGCCCCTTGTTTGTGCTTTGTGTTTAATCAGTTCTGGATAGGATGATCGTCTACATCATCCCTTTTTGTACGATAATTATCAGTAAGACCTTTCCTGGAGCTTGTCTCTCCACAGTCATCATTTTAGAGCTTCTTTATCCTCACAGACCTGCTTCCTCTTCCCCCTATCTTAGCGTTTGTATCCTTCAAGTGTCCTATATCTGCTTATCTCCTCTCATCAATACCTCCTTCATTCATCCTCCTCTCTCTTCTACATTTCACACCGCAACCCATTTAGTGCTGTTTCACTGCCACCATTCTGAGTGTCAACCAGCAGCTTTTGTGTTTTATCTCCATTTGAGTGCACTTATCAACAAGGACAAGTGTCTTCCTTCAAGATGGCGTTGTGTAACATCAATAGATCTTGTTTATCCGGTTGAGGCCAATTTTTAAAGTTATGGCTGCATAACAGGTTGAGATATCAGATCCCACTGAGGGCTGCATCACACCTTATCAACAGCAGTGCTGTTTGTGCTTCTGCTCTGACAAAAGAACCTGACATTATAGTTCTCTATTTCTTTATTGTTTTGAATAGATCTTATTTTTCAGAAGCCCTGAAGCACATGTTGTGAATTTTTTTTGAAGCTCTGTTTCATTATTTCAGCTTACCAACTCATTTCAAAATTTCAAAATATTATGTCATTATTTCAGGTTGTCTCATTTTGTCAAGATATTGCCATTATTTACCTCATCATTTAGCAAAATTGTGCCTTTTTATTGAATTATTATTATTATTATTATTAT
Organism: Pangasianodon hypophthalmus; assembly: GCF_027358585.1. Lineage (NCBI taxonomy): Eukaryota > Metazoa > Chordata > Actinopteri > Siluriformes > Pangasiidae > Pangasianodon > Pangasianodon hypophthalmus. The sequence goes on along the minus strand of NC_069731.1, from coordinate 16,244,568 downwards.
TATTATTATTATTATTATTATTATTAGTAGTAGTAGTAGTAGTATTTCAAGATATTAAGTAGTTATACTGACTTACTAACTTTCAATGTAATATCAATTTATTTTGATTTAATATCTCAGGATTTTGCATTTAAAAATCTCATTATTTCAAGATATTTCAACATTATTTTAACTTATTCACTTAATAAAGAATAATTCATTTTTCTTGTACTTTTGGATCTTGAGAAAATCCATTAAACAAGAGATTAAATTTTTACTTAGCATCAGGTTTACTAACGGCCTGTATATCAGACTTCACATTCATTGATCTGATTTGATCAGTAATATATCTTATCTCATTAAAAATCCACTGAAAAAGCATCATAACTGCTCATATTGTATATTTTTTAATAGGAATTCTTGTTAGTAAGCTTCTCAATGAAAAGAAGAGTGTATACATGTTTGTATTAAAGCCTCATTTTATGCCATTTATCACAAAAAATATTATCAGTTCTGTGAAATCCATGCCATCATACACACATCACATCACACACTGCTGTAATTCCACCCTGTCAGTCCAGCTATGCCGGAGAATAAATTGTGCTCCTGTTGGATCTGTTTGCTTTTGATTTCTGCTTGGATTTGACATCAGGTATGATGAGAGTTGAGGATTGATGACATGTCATTTTGTCTGCTTCTGTTCCAGCCCGAATCTTATAGCACAACATTCACACTGATCCCTTTGTGGTTCTGTATTCCATTCTTATTCTGCCATGTTAGAGACAAATTCATACAACTGAAATCAAAACAACATTCCCACACAACGACTCTGTCACCTTATATTGAGATATAAAATCACCTGCCAAGATATGTCTGTAGGTCATAACATTACACACACACACACACACACACAAAAAATCATGATTTGCGAGTCTAGTAGAGAACTTTAGCCTTTAGAATGTGTTAAGTAATTGTGATTTGATTTTGACCGAAAAATGAAAAAATGTAAAAGTTCAAGATTTGACCAAGTATTTATTAGTTTATTATGAACAACTAATACACATTTTCCTGATCCAAAAAGAACAGTGTGTTTTTAATCATTAAAAGCAGTGAGAATAATACTATATGAAGCATCTATGAACTCATTAATTGAATAGCAGATATTAGTTATGAACAGCCCTATAGACCAGTGTCCCATTCAGGGTGTATTCCAACCTCATGCCTAGTGTTCCTGGGATAAGTTCTGGATCCACCACAGGATTTGGCAAGGCAGGCTGACCAAATCTGGATTGAATCTGATGAACCCTGTAGGAGAAGTATTAAAATGTTTGGTACTTTTTGGCATGGATTTATTTAACACATTATTGAAAAAAAAAAAAAGGAAGTGGAAAGTGGCATGCATATCTCTTATCTCTATTCGTATTTTTTTTTCTAATTCAGGGCACATTATTTTATTTATTGTATTTTACTTATTTTTTGAGAATAAAAGAAAATGAAGGAAAGGCTAGCACCCTCAAATACAAATATAGAAGACAGATATCAGAACATAATAGACACAAATAAAATGTACATAAAAACTGAAATAACGTCAAAATTAACTGAAAATCAACTGTAAATATATATATATATATATATATATATATATATATATATATATATATATATATATATATATATGTGTATCCAGTATATAATAAAATAATTGAATCTGTGTGTTAGATTTAAATATGATATCTGTGCAGTTGTCATGCTTCTGTATATAATGAAAGGTACAGAGTGTCTCTCCAACATCATATTTCTTTACAGATCCCTTTTTGATTGATTTTGGAAGGAAAGCCTGAAGGCGGTTCACGCCCGATCCTTAACTGTGTCTTTTTATAAACCTACTTCATAGAAAGAAGGGAAGACACAGCTGCTGTTTCTGACCCTCACATGTGTCTTAAACCCAAATATGCAGCCATTATTGATGAGGTCTCTTTTCATATCTCTACATCTTTTCTTGCAGGTACCAAACTTTTAAAAAAGAGCATTAAAGTGGCCAACGTTATAAAGCTTCAAACATGTTAACTTTCTGCTTCTTTTGTGCTCCAATGGGAATTAATAGACCGCTCATTTTGTCTGTACATAAAGGAAAAAATGTAAGAAAAAATAGCCAGCATGTTGTTCTTTCCCTCTATGTGTTAAAATATATTTCAGGACTCTTACATACACGTGGTATATTTCAGTTTTTTTGGAATTCTCGCACTCAGAGAATTTATCATTTCCATGCTCTACTAGTAGGGCGTGAGCTACTTTGAAATCATGTTATTACAGCAAACGCGGTCAATTTCACATAAGAAGCCATTTTTCCTTCTTATGATTTCACTGCCTTTCAACTCTTAGAAGCGATTCTCTATAACAAAATGATCCGAGACACCATGTTGTGGGCACATGAAAATGTTCTATTTTCTGTTTATTCATATTCATTCATGTTTTCATTCCTGCACTTTATGTCTTTGTGTTAGAAGTTTAAAATAACCTACAGTGCACAGCTTTCCAGGAATTTTTTGGTTCCTTTTCTCAGTGCATCTTTCTACCTTCACTATACGATATTCACATTATCACCTTCATTCAGTGACAGCTCTCTGACTCCCTCCCTAGCTGTCTCCTCTCTCATTATCTCTCTATTTCTCTTTTTATCCTTCTCACTTAGAGGCCTGTCTTTATCTGTCAGAAAAGCCCCCGAGTGAATAGAAAGTAGAGCAAGGTGCCAAACTCTCTCTGTCACAAGATAATAGTCTCGTACATGCTGGATCACATTTTATTTTCACTCTCTTGGCAGAAAGATGTCTCTTCTGTCTTTTGGTGACTGACCATAAGAAAAATAGCTGTCAGATGTGACAGTGACGCACCACCAAAGGCAACAAATATTTGGAAAATCATCTAGAGATTGGTGAGATTATATCATGGGTTTAAAATAGATGTATTACTCTGTAATACAAATATGTGTTAGTGTAAATAGATCCATTTTTTTAGGTAGTACAGGCAGCACATATGTATCTTATACAGTATTAAAACTGCAAGTGACATTTCCTGGGCAAGAATGGAGTTAATTCTATGTTTACTAAGTTCACTTATCATTGTTGGCAATGGTATGCAGTTATTTGGTGAAGACTTACCTTAAATTGCATCCTGTCACAGAGAACTGATTGCAAATCCACTTTACATTCTAACAGTGAAACATCCGCTTACTTTGTCTCAATTATAAAAATATATTCTTAATTATTCACTGTCCAAGTTTTAAGACGGAAGTTAGTTTCACTATAAATCGCAGGATTTCTCCTTCTTTTGGCATTTACATTTTTTATTCAAGTACCTGACACACTTAAAGCTAAATCTCCCGATCTGTGCAGAAGAATCATATAAAACAACACATATTTTTATTATATAAAATAGACATCGATCTCTGACTCTAGAATGGTGCGAAAAACAAAAAACTTCAGGTGATAAGCAGTTCTGTTAGTGGAAAAGCCTTGTTGATGAGAGAGGTCATGGCCGGACTGGTGGAAGCTGACAGGAAGGCTACAACAAGGACAGGAACTTTGAGGCTACAGTGAGCACAGGTTTACTGAAACTCAGCAATCGGAGACTGGAAAAAGACCAGGCGACATTATCACAACCTTCCCCTGTGGAGTTTTGATGAACCTGTGCCCCCTGTAGTCTCGGATTACCAATGTGGTCTTCTGTTTTTGTATCCCTTCAAGGTTCAGCACATTGTACTGTACATTCTGCTCACCACGGATGTAAAGAATAGTTATTTGAGTTACCATATGCGTCCTGGCAGCTCGAAATAGTTTTATAGTTTGGCCATTCTCTTCCGACCTCTTTCATCAACAAGGCATTTCCACTTCCAGAACTGCTGCTCACTGTTTTTTTTTTTTTTTTCCTGCACCATTCTGAGACTGTTGTGTGAAAAATCCAAGGCAATCAACAGTTTCTGATATATTCGATATATTCAAACCAGCCCATCTGGCATCAACAATCTTCTCACAGGCACATTCTTTTCCCCATTCTGATGTTTGATGCAAACTGAAGCTCTTGACATATTTCTTTGTACGTGTATCTTCATGATTTTGTGCATTGTGCTACTGCCACAGGATCGCATGAATGTACAGGTGTACGGGTATTCCTAATAAAGTGGATAGTGAATATATGTTTTTCTTGAATTGATTACAATTTTTCTCAATCACTCAAACACTAACACTAACACTATTCTATGAGCCAAATATCTGAAAACCATTTCTTCAGCTACTAGAGGAAAGACTAATTTCCTAAAACTCTAATCCCAAAATTGGTGTTTTGACACATGCTTCAGATTTTGTTGAACCTTTTGTGCAAAACTCTACACATAAAACCCTCAATTTTTGCATTGATTTCACAATGTGCTAGCACTCATTACAATTAACACAAGTCATCCAAACCTGAACTCAATTAACATATAATTCTCCAGGTGTAAACACTATGAAACAAAAATTCCCTCCCACCAATCAGAACCTCAGGATGACTAAACAGGGTCACAGGTGCATTCGCATGGTTTGGCACAATGGATCACAATAATAAAAGAAGAGCTGGGAGAGCTCAACAGCAGTGACGGAAAAACGCAGCTAAGCTGCTAGCTGAAGAAGGGAGTGACAGCTAGCTAGCTAGACATATAAACAACAAATTTCAGAAAAGAATACAAATAATCAAACAGAACTTAATACATACAGTTTATTTACAATATTTAAAAATTACACCTACTGCAGGCTCCAAACGATTCCAACTAGCACAAATACGTTTAAGTTTGTGATATCAGACATGTTCCAAAATTCCCAATTTATTGATTGGCATCTGGTTAAAAGGCTCCACCCCTTTTGAGAGTTCTACCAATGATCATAAAGAGAAGCGGTGCATCCAGGTGGGACAAACGAAGAGCGCAATAAACTCAATAAAGTCTGAATTTATTTATTTTTTTGTGCAAAACACACTTTCCCACACTCCATTCTTCAGATCTTTGATGTTTTGCTGTTCATTTTGAAATGAAAGAGATAGAAGAAGAAAAAACAACAACATATGTAAATTAAAATGACTGAAAGGGTTTAAAATTGGCATATCAGCCCATTTAAAGATAAAATATTATTTAATTAAAATCATTACACCTTTTTTATTCCTTATCTCTGATTTTGTGGATTAAGTGACATTTTTACACAGTTCTTGAAATTGTGTGTCAGTATTTCAAAATAATGGTTGTTGGAACAACTTAATATTTGCTGTGTAAAGTTTCATATTTCATATTAATTCATGTTTAGGTTTCATCCAGAATTCTGAGAAAGCTACTAAAAGGTTTTCTTTCATATACCTTATGAACAGAACACACAGTCATGTCTACACTCTTCTAATTTGCATTCATTGTGCATTTTGAACAGTTTTTCAATGCGTCTCGCATAAGTAGTATGGTTGGTGTCATACGTGACATGCAATAATAACGCGCATGCATAATTTCATTTTCTCTCCCAGGAAAGGGAACTTGCCATGTTTAATTTATAAATTGGTTGACTTTCCCTTCCCCAACTTCACCCACAGCATGTCCACTATCAGACTGCACACGCAAACTAGCGCTCTTTCCTTTTTCCCTTGAATCTACCTCATTCTGGTTCCTCAGGGGCTGATGTGATTAGCTTTGACATCCAGGGTGTGACTTCGTATCGTTTCAAAATGAATCAGATGAAGATCCTGAAGGACGATATAGTGCTGAAGTGAGAGTGATGGGGTGATCCTGCATGGCGAGGGCTAGCTGGGTGATTAGTTCACGCTGGAGATGTGGTCAGGAAGACTGCTGCTCCAGATAAACCTGGCTACGAGCTTCAAACCACATTCAGCTTGCTAGCTTCATGCAGCAGTTTGTAGTTACAAAATAGATATATTATTGATATTTTGTCCTAAATCTAACCAAAATGCAAAGATTGTTGAACAAAGGAAATCAGAAATCAGACTAATGCATCATTGTTTGATGGAACACTTAGTGCTCCTGTTTTTGTGAACCTGGCAGTAACCAGTACGGCTCCATCCTGGGTCACACCTAGATAATCACTAGTACTCAGAGCGCTACCAGAGAAATGTCAACGTCACTGTAAGTTAGCACACGCTGCACTTTCTGACCAACCGAGAGTTTGAACATCATGCAAGGGTTAATGGCTTTTCATTATCATGAAATATAGCATTTTAATTTATATGCAGTAAGAGGATCGACTAGAAAAAGCACACTGTAAGAAAAAAAAACAAAAAAATATGTTTGATATAAATCACACCAATCATGGGATGTTCAGTTGTGTTAAGGAAGTAGTAGAGAAAATAGACATTCTTTATATATTGCTTGGTGGATTTTGTTTTCTTCTCATAATATTCACTTGGTTCCACTCTCACCTGTTGCCTGTCATGAACGGATGCCTTCAAGGCATGTCAAGTTTTCCTGAGAATAAAATGGGGAGAAATTATGCAGTAGTTTACTGAGAGGTATGGAGTGTATTGATCCACTGGTGTAACTGAAACTGGTTTTCCTCCTTAAATAAATGAAGGCCCTCTGGCTTTTGACTTGACTTTGTGCTCTGGTGCTAAATATTTGATTTTCTGAAGAGACCTGAGAGACCTTTCAGCTGGAAAGGCATTTAGCTTAGCCAAGCTTGCAGCAATCTTTACTACTGTAATGCTGTTCAGATTTGATACACACTTTTCTGCAGAAGGTTAGATGTGACGACTCATGACTTTATTTCATTGTTGAAAATTTGGCACAATTTCCACACACAGAGTGATAGTTAAATAATAAAAGAAACCCCTAAACCTTAACCTCTAGCCCTAACCCTAGAGCCAAAGTGTTAAAGGGTTAGGGCAAAAGCATTCCCAAACAGCGTCAAATGGACATTTGGCATTTTCTGTGACTCCAAGCCTGACTCCACACTACATTTTTTATTACAAATGTATAATATAGTCTCCTCTACCACATCCAGCTTCAAACAATACTTGGATTTAATGCAGCTTCACACACTTAGGAGCTTGCAAAAACAACCTAAATTTTCAGTACGTGCAAAACAAATGTCCGGGTACTCTGTTTTTGCAATTTCTCAAAACTCTTCTGTTGTACCAAAAGACTTCTGTTGTTTCACTGAATCAGAGTCAGACTCGATGTTGCATTTGTCCATTTTTATTGCTGAACTCCTAGGCTAGTGCGGCATGTCAGGATAGCAGAAAATGCCAAAATAGCATGCGCCCTTTTTTTAAATATGTCCTGTTTGAATGAGATATTTCAAAATATTAGCTCACAAAATCAGTCTTCATTGTTAGAGAGATATTTGTAATATTACTACATACAGTATATGTAAAATAAATTAATAAAACAAAAGAGGACATTTCCTTTCATTGTTCATTTTGAGTCAAAATAATTTCCACTTCTGATTTTCAGCCTTTACCCTAATCATTCATTTCGCCTCCCAGCTGTCTGTGTGCTTGACCTTTTATGGAGTTTTGTGGGTGTCACTACATGAAAATGCTAACTATACACTATGGGTGATCAACATACTCGCATGACTAGGAAGAAAATCAGTGTTTCTGAAACTTAAAAAAAAAAAAAAACGGCAGGGCATTTTTGTTCAGCTTGGCTTGTGCAAAACCTTTTCAAACAACTTTACGAAAAGGGTGGAAAAATAGAGTCCATTGTGAGTTCCTCTTATGACCCCATTTGTAAATAGGTTAGGGCAGTAGTGTTAGGGCTTAGGGTGAAAAGGTTAGGGTCAGACTCAAAATATTAGAGTTAGGGTGAAAGGCATAAGGCTTAGGTCTAGGGCATTGGTTTAATCTCTGAGTCATTACTCACTCAGGTTAATGGGGGTCAAATCAATTAAGAATAAAACATTTTTGCTAGTTTGCTTAGTATTTAGTAGTTTTAACTACAGTATAATAAAAGGTCTTATCCAGGGTATATTCCTGCCTTGCACCTAGGATTCCTGGCATAGACTGCCGATCCACTGCAGTCCTGACCCTGATAAAGTAGGTGAATAATTGAATGAGTGAATGAATTTATAATAAATGAAGGAAGTCCATATTGTTTTAACTTTTGGTCTAAATCTGGGTTTATTTTTTAACTATATGCCATGCAAAACTTAAAAAAAGTGTTAAATTGCAAAATAACATGAATAAAACAGCTTCTTTTCACAAACTGCTTTGCACCAACACCTAGCTATAAGCCGTTTAAGATTTTTTTAAAAGACTGAACATGATTATTTATACAGCGTCAGTTACAGGGGTTCAATGTTTGTCTGCTGTTTCATTTGCATGAGTTTGTCAGGCTGTTAACAAGCTCACACGGCTTTTTTTTTCTTTCTTCAGATTTTCCCACTTCAACATCATTAACTTATACAGTATATCTCTCAGGGAAAAGTGTGTTTATATCACGTTTTTAAACAGTAATTCTCTGCATCTCATTGTGAACGTTTATATAAGCGGTTACATGACAAAACAAAGAACACCAATTATGTGAAATTACTTTTCAATTTTTAATCATTTGTATTTGGCAGTTTAGATATTTCAGTGTCTGTTTAGATATTTCAGTGTTTTGACACCGGGTCTGAGAGTATGCTGTCTTTTATTGCATGTCGCAAATAATCTTAAATAGATTAAATATAAATTTGAAATGATTATTGTGTACTGTTACACACCATTTAATGTTTAATCTTTATAAACACACAGGCTCAGGGCTGGACAAATCATACATTTCTTAGCTAGCGCATTCGCCAGTCCCATGTTTTTGTTTTTGTTTTTGGTAACTAACCTGATGTAATAACGTATGACGAGATAGTTAGCTAATTCATTAAAAAACAAGCGCCCATTATGCCCATTATTCTCTTCTAACATAACACATCAACAAAAAGTCAGCAAGGGCTGCCGGGGCTAATGAATCTTCTGCCACTTCAGGCTGTTTCAGTAAACCATCCCAGCCACAGATGACTGTTGAATTGTCGGGGGCAATCTCTGAAAGATTGACGATTATCGAAGATGATCAAAGATTATGCTTTTCTATTATTGATTTAATTTTGAAAATATGTTTGATCTAAATCACACCAATCATGGGATGTTCAGTTGTGTTAAGGAAGTATTAGAGAAAAAAGACATTCTTTATATATTGCTTGGTGGATTTTGTTTTCTTCTCATAATATTCACTTGGTTCCACTCTCACCTGTTGCCTGTCATGAACGGATGCCTTCAAGGCATGTCAAGTTTTCCTGAAAATAAAATGGGGAGAAATTATGTAGTAGTTTACTGAGTGGTATGGAGTATATTGATCCACTGGTGTAACTGAAACTGGTTTTCCTCCTTAAATAAATGGAGGCCCTCTGGCTTTTGACTTGACTTTGTGCTCTGATGCTAAATATTTGATTTTCTGAAGAGACCTGAGAGACCTTTCAGCTGGAAAGGCATTTAGCTTAGCCAAGCCTAAGCTAAATCAACAACTGTCACAATTTAATGTCATTCTTAGAGTTGCTATTTGAAATTACCCCTGTACTCCATTCTCCCATCCTGATGCTGTCATCGGTTTTGTCAGAGGAGTGGCATGGTGTATATGAAGTAATGATACATATGTATGCATGGCTGTGTTTCCGTTCACAATGGAGAAGGAAATGTTTTCACAAACTGCATCTTTTCACGCACTCGGATTCAAAGCAGATTACTTTCTGAATGACAGAAGAAACGTGGCTGAAATGAAAAGGAAAGAGATGTGACTTAGCTGTTCTTTCTGTCTCTCGGAAGAGCTGTGATTTATTTGCTTCAGTCTCTGGGAAAAGAGCCCATGGAGTGAATTCTAATCACTGCACTGCAGTTGAATAATCGGGATGAAAGTCACTAAGTTACTAAGTGTGCTTAGTGTTGGCTTCAAAGGCAGAATTGATTTTTTTTTTTCTAGAAAATTGCAGACGTGGCTTTGTAAGTATTGTTAAAATATTGCATTTCGTTGCTGTAGTGGTGTTCCAGTGCTAGAAGCTGCCAGATTTGCAGCGGTGAGTCGGTAAGACAGCTGAGGAGGCTTAATATAATGCTGTTCACTATAATGCTTTTAACCTCATTAATCATGGCCTGGTGTCTGTAGATTCCAGAAGCAAGAACATAAAAAATGATATTACTGCATCTGGAGCTTTTATGTTTTCCAGTAAAAGTCAAAAGCTACACTTTCCAAGATGAGTAATAGACCAGAGGGATTTGTGTACTCACAGTTGTGTGGTCTGCTTGTAAAAACCTTGTGAGAATTGGATTATGGGAAAATGTTCTTTATTACATTTTCAATGAGAGTTAATCTTACATGCCCAAAACTCAACCTGAAAACTGAATATATGGGTCTATGAGCTCTTATGTTTAACTACAGTAAATTAATTTCTGATAGTGTGTCTGTGTGTGTGTGTGTGTGTGTGTGGGGTGGATCTGAAGAGTTGAAAGTTCAGTGTTAACAAGCACTTCATTTCTTCTTAATTAACCTGTGAATGAGAAGTTATTGTATGGTCCCTTATGGGGAAATAACGCAGACGAAGTGGGAAATAAAGAAGGAATAAAACATGACAGTGTAGGAAAATAATCATAGATGGGAACAAAGCAATTTGCCAACACTACAGCTATTTGGCAATAACACAACACTTTCGAAAATTAATAATTTTTAGACATTTATGGTTACGTTTAATATTGTAGGAACGTGTCCGTAAAACCTATTAGTTCCTGTTATTGCTTATGTTACAATATCTATAACACAGTTATGTTACATTATTTAATACGTTATGTTACATTATTTAATGTTGTGTCGTGTTATGTTTTGCTGAATTTGTTGTACTATTTTCATGTGTATGGATTTTATGTCAGTAAGAATCTGGAACTGTACTGGAGGGAAGAACACTGTTTTTTCCCAAAAGATATTCCCTCAGGTGGTGTTTTGATGATGGTGGTAGAGAGTGCAGTCTAAATGTGCTGGGTTGTGAAGACCATAATATATGATTTATAATCATTTTCATCCTCATCAAACCATTCAGTGAGTCCCTGTGCCCTGTGGATGGGGGCGGGGTCATCCTGGAAGTGACCACTCCCCTCAGGATAGAAATGCTTCATCTTCTCTTGTGTTCTTGCACTCTCTTTGTTCTTAGCGCAAATTGTCATGATTTCCCTTAGACTAGCCCCGCAGTATCTTCTAGCTAAAGCTGTACGTTTATTCCTCCTGTCCTTTACTTCAGAGAGGGGACTTTGACGGACGAGTGTGCCCAGCTGAATGTGGCGCTATCATCCTGCATAAAATACAGAGTGAGACAGATGGATGGAGAGATTGAATACTCCCACATCTCTCTCTACCAATATAAGACACATTTCTCAGCTGTAATAGTGTGTAGCCTTGTTCTAGTGTACTGGACTGTGTCCTCTACTGTGATGGAGAGACAGAGAAAGAGCTAGGGACATGACGAGAGAGAAAAAGAGAAACAGAGGGAGACGTGATATTCTGTGTTATATAACAGCAGCAAAATGGTGATATGTTGATTTTTTTTCTCCTTTTTTTTCTAGTGGCTTTCAGCCTTTGCAACAGGAGTCAATAACACCTTCCTGCAATTTATCAATCAATGTCTGTAGTGATTGGCTTTGATTTGGGGTTTGAGTCTTGCAGATTTGTAGCTCAGTCATAATTGAGATTCAAAGAGCGTCTTGTAATTTGCTTCTCGTCAATCTACTGACCTCCTGATGGTTTTGTGTTGTCTATGATAAACATGCGAGAATCAAATAGCTCCAACACACAACTCCAACACATAGATATGAAAACTTAATAATGCTTTGTACTCAAATAAAGCATATAGTGTTCTTCTTGTTTGCATGTGTTTATTGCTCTAAAAAGTTGCTGAACTGCGTTGAATGAAAATGCAGGACATGGACTATTATTGTGCTGTTATAAGAAAATAATCAAGTACAGAAAGGAAGGAAGGAAGGAAGTGGAGCTACAGCACCATGAAGTTGATTATTTACCAATAACCCCATGTTGTGAAGTGTTTTTACTCCCCTTATTTTTTATTAATGAAAGAATGAGACATCATACGATATAGAGTTTATGGCTACATTACATGCTATTGAACATCAGAGAAACAAATGAGTTCCTGTTTATAAAACTTGCATTATATAAACAAACTAAACAAACAAAAAAGTCGCTTGTCATGTTAGAGAAAAACCAGAAAACACAAAGTCCCTCACTCTGTCCTGAAGACTTTCCCATAGTGGAAAACTTACTTACTCTTACAAAACGATGAAACTGGAGACTGTAGACTGGAATCTCCTTACAGAAAGCTTCATATGATCTTGTCTTGTCAGAGCTGCTGTTACAGAAAATTAATCAACACCTTCTGACCAATCAGAATCAAGAATCAACAACAGTGATGTTGTGTAAGTTTAACTGGAATATACCACTGACATATAGGAGAATTTTATTTATTTGATTTAAATCTATTGATTTTAAATTATAAAATACAGACAGAAAACCCACTATATATATGTAGTGTGTGTGTGTGTGTGTGTGTGTGTGTGTGTGTATAGGCAATTGGTCCACCACTGTCTCAGTGAGTACTGGGGGATTATTAATCAGTTTGATAGATTTTATTTGAATATAGTCTGAAATTAGATTGGTAAGTCTTGGATGGATTCATGTCCACCTCTTTGCCCTTATTACCAAGAAACCCATTGTGTGTGTGTGTGTGTGTATGTGTGTGTGTGTGTGTGTGTGTGTGTCTGCCAGAGGGTCAGAAATAAGGAAGTGCGCAGAGTCTCAAGAACAGAAGCCTGCAGAGTGAAAATGGCAGTCCATCTCCTGATGAAAGTGCAGTGTCTGCCACCATCCACCAAGCTGCCAGTTAATGCTGAAGGATGAAGTGCCTTACAGCTTTATCAGCCTCACTCATCTTCAGAGAGGCCTTAATGAGGACACAGTCTCTCCATCCCTACTCCTGTCTACCAGGCTGGGAAAACAAGGTCAAAAAAGCATCTCTGCTCCATACACTCCGGATTTATCAGCGGTGCACATTCATTATTATCAATTAATGATCCTCTGTCCATCGCTGTTATTTCAGCTGCCGGCTGATATATCTGCATGCTCTAATTTGTTTACAAGTGATTCTTCCTTTTCTGAGAATGGTAAGAGCTTTTCTATGACAACAGGAGTGAACTCAGATTTATTGAATTTTTCCTCTACTGAATTTAGATATCATTAAATAATGCAAAGACACAGCTTTTGGATAAATGTAGCATGGTGGCATAGTTGGTAAGAAATATACAACAGCTTGCTTGGGAATTAGCTTGGAGGATTATGGGGGATCTGGAACCTATGCTGGGAACACTGGGTGTGAGATGAGAATACTCCCTAGACCACAGAGAAAAGCTTTTTATTTTCTTAATATACAGGGTACACTGGGATAGTACCAAGCCAGTGATGTGATGTACAGTATTGAAGTGAATTGTGTCACCAGGACCATTTTATCCTGGTCAAGGTCACGTTTGATCCGGAGCCTATCCCAGGAGTACAGGGCATGATACTGGTAATGCACCCTGGATGTAATGTCCAGTCCATCACAAGGCACCATGAACACATTCTTTCACACCTTAGGGAAAGTTAGAATAGCTGATCCACCTTCTGGGAGGTAGGAGGAAACCGGAGAAGCCGGAGGAAACCCATGGTTGAACCGAGGGCCCTGGATTCCACTGTGCACAACAAACACGGCTGGTGTGTCATTTCCACCGCAATTATCATCTTATAATGGAGGCTAAAGCACATGGACAGCTGTTGGTAGCAAGTCCCAGTGCTGTGCTAGAAGGCCAAACAGCAGGGTAATTGGGCCTGTTGATGCTAAGAGGCTAATTCAGATACATGGTCCAGAGGACATTGGATTTAATTGCTATGATCCTCAAACCCAGGACTCTGTCCAATCAGAGCTGCAGTGACAGCAAGGTGTCAGAGAAACAAATCACTGATCCAGATTGAGCTTTCTGTGAGCAGCTAATGAGAAATGTTTCGTTACAGCTGTTGCACATTTGCAACTTATTCTCCCCTGTCATTAAACTCGTTGTATCCATTCAAGCACCATTTTCTTTTCAACAGCACGTTGGGTGTTATCCTCGCTCTGGAATGCCGAGAAAAGCCGGTAAGTTTGGTTTTTTTTTTTTTTGGATAATTGTAGATTTTGTTGGCTGGGTGGATGTGTGGTCATAGGAAGGCCGACTGCCATTTCTGAAAACTGTTTTTCTTGAATTTGGAGATTGAGTTTGGATTGTTTCCTCATACATTCCCAGTTTCAATTAAGTGACGTAAGTATGTCTACTGTCCATATCGTCATATTAGAAGCCAAAGAACTTACCCCACTTACATATTTTTGTCAGTATGGGGATGATTATCTCATTTTGTAAGAATGATGTTCATAAAATAAACAAATTCTCTTTCTTTTCTGGCTTTATCACTGGCCACTAGTTTCACAAGGCCATATAGAAAAAATAGAAGCTTTAAACTTCCTGCTAAGCAAAAGTGAATCCTAAATACAATCCCTTACTCTAAACCACAAACATGGTCAAGTGTGAAAGTTAAATACATTAAATGTGTTAAATCCATTCGAATAAAAGAAATTACTGACATCACTCTTTCTTGTTCAGAAAACTTGGCACCCTGTGGTATGCCTACTTTATGAGAAATAGACTTCATAACACTACACATCGCATTATTGAGCTATAAAGTTTTTTAATGGAGACAGGGTTTGGAAATTTTATGAAAGCTTGGTTATTCACCCATAATGAAAAGTTTTAGAATGAAATGTGATGTCCTATTAATAATCAGAAAAGGGTCAACAGGAAAGCAACAAAAGTTGTTTTATTTCCTCAGGAACAAAAGCTGCCAAACATGATGATGTTTTACCCATCATATTGCAGTTACATTACAGTTATATTACATTACATTAGATTATATTATATTACAGTTGCATTGGTGGTGAAAAATAAAACAGGCTGTTCTTTTTGAAATTGGGAAGATGTTTGTAGATGGCATTCTTTATCAAAGAGGAGTTTTAAACGAAGGTGGGCGATCCCATGATTGTGGTGCCATTTAGCTCTTGTAACTCTCAAAAATGAAACTTTCTTTTGTCATTTTTCAGCACTGAAGCTAAGAAAACATCATTATCTCAATTCAAGGGTTCTTTTTTGGTTGTATTTTGCTCTTAAATGATTAACAGGGTTGAGTTTATTGACACAAAATGAGGTTAACTAGCATCCATACTAATGACCTGACGACATTCTAATGATTTAACTAAGAATTTTAATTATTAAATTACTTTCAGTCCATAAACTGATTAACAGGGTTGTACATAAAATGACCTTGTCTGTCAATATCACTGACAATAAAGAAAAAAGATTGAGAGAATTCCCTTTTCTTCTTCTCTTGACCTTCAGGAGATTTAGATGAACTCTTGGTCTTGTTGAATATTCCAGATATTTTTATAATAGTGAATGTATTCAGGTAACAGGGTTGAGTGAATTTTGGGGCACAAAAATGTACATTTTTTCATAATGTATAATAGATGAGCCATGGAAAAGCATGAGATGTTAAATGGATTCATACAATAAAGCAAAAATAATGTGACTTTCGAAGTATTTTAATGATTAAATGGAGTTCTAGTGAGCTGGGACAAAAATGCTGTTTTCTAGGTGCTGAAGATAGAGTTTTTAAGTTATTTATCAGAAATGTGAACATACTTAAAATTTCTTTAAGTATTACTTTAGATATTAATATATTTGCAAATGTAATATCAGTAGGACACAAATGGTACCCCAGTTATGGAATCACACAGGTAAAGCCTCAGTGTTCTTCTGCTGAAAGCTAGAATGTGCCTCTGGATCTCATTAATTATTACACTTGATTAAAAAAAAAAAAATCCAGACTGAAGTAATCCTCACTCTTATCTTTATTTATCACCTGTATTCCCACGACATTATTTGAGTAGACACACATCCGTGCAGTCATTCAGGTGCCATATCGCTCTCGTTCTTGTGCTCTTTAACAGATGTGGCTTTATTTCTCCTGTGTTTCTTGTCATGTTCCCACCATCAGGACTTTTTCCTTGCTGTTCTCTCTCCCCCTTTTCTCCGCTGTCAGAGACACAACAGATGGTGCAGATAAATTTCACAACATTGCATTTTTCCTCCCTGCGCAGTTTTTCACAGAAGTGAGAACAAATTCGGACTCTTCCAGATGCTACAGTTTGTCTATTAGTGTCAGGAGGCTTTACTGCAGAACATTTGCTCCTTATAACAGTCTGTTCGGTTTAGTCGTTTTCGTCGTTCCATCATATCCTCTTTAGTATACAGTCTACAGTTTCAGTCTTTCACATGGGCAGAGATTTGTAATGAATTATCAACAGATTTGCTTTCATTAAATCTATCTATCTATCTATCTATAGATCACAGTTCACAGGCTTTAAGATATTACTTGTGCTCATTATCATGAAATGTCTGTGTGTTTGTATTCAAGATGAATATAATAAATCAATTGTTTCCATTGGTCTGGTACATTGGTAGGATATTTATAGCATGCTGTATATAAGGAATAATCCATTTCAATTAAAAAAAAAGGATTCTGGAAGGTGGGTCAGTGTCAGAGAGACTGATTAGAGCTGACTATGTAATAACATTAATGTCACACATTGGAAAAACCTAAATAAAACTACCAAATTTAAGTCTATTTGGACATCACTCATCACCGACATACACCAGGGAATCACTTTGTGATAGATAACAATAAAGGACCTACAGACAAACCACATAACCAAAGCCATATCACATAGCTCAAGCATAATACACACAAACACAGCCAACTAAATTACTCACACATACACACAACATTCACAGAAACCAAAGTTGGTGTTTATACATGTTCATTAACTCAACCGACAGACCAACTACTACTCTTTACACACTCCCTCCATACCCCTCCATCCACCCTGCACCCTGATAAGTACCATGTCCATGTCGCGTCTACTGTCTTGTCTTGTCTTGTCTATAATTTTGTCTCATTTACTGTCCTGTCTGTTACATCTTAAAGCCACCACTCATCCATACTGACCACAATATCACTGACAATAAAGAAAAAAAAGATTGAGAGAATTCCATTTTCTTCTTCTCTTGACCTTCAGGAAATTTAGATGATAAAATAATGTGATTTTTGAAGTATTTTAGTCATTTTAATGATTAAATGATTAAACTACATTTAATCATTAAAACAAACAAACAAATAAATAATTAGAGCTGACTATGTATAGCTGCTATTATAACATGAGGCAACATTAAACATAACTCTAAATTGCTAAAAAAAAAATGACAATGTGTTTAAGAGGAATAAAGTATTTTGTAACATGCTGCTATAGGAAAATAATCAATGTTAAAGGGTCACACCACCCTGACATTGAGTATTTTCCTATAACGTCTGACGCAAAAGATTTTTATTCCTTACTTAAGCAAAATACAGTTTCATCAACTAATGCTTATTTCATCCGTGACTAAAAATAAGTGAACAATAATGACCAATTAAATGACAAGTTACCAAATGTAGAGTAATTAACTGAACTCAAGGTCTATATATTGGCATCCACCATTTAGCCACCACAAAAATGTTCATAATTGGTTCACATTAGTCATAGCATTTTTATTCCTGGATGTAATTAACATTTGTAATTAACAGGAGATCAATATATGGCTGAGTGGATTCATTATTTTTTTTTTTTAAAAAGTGTATTCATAGTGAAGTTGATGGTTTGTAAATGTTATCTCCTGCTGCAAATAATGTTTGTTATGGAAACCTTAATGTAAAGTTTTACTGTTTAGAGTTTAGGCCTCTGATATTCCCCAGGCTTGAGTTGAACATCTGCAATGTTCTTAGATAGCATTATATTGACAACTTTCACACCTAGCCAATGCTGGATTGATGATTTTATATCAATTCATTTGATGGTGGCAGCTCCTCAGCTCTGAATGCTGTTTGTGGTTATTGATTGGAGTTTTGACGAGCATCAACACTTCATCATTTATTGTTCTATGTGCATATGGAATTATAGAAATAACACGGTGCAGCTCCTCAAATCAGAGCATTGTAAACATCAACTCTTCAGTTGACTCATATGGGGAAATTGACTCACTACAACAACATGAAAAAATCATTTGTGTTTTTCTTCATCAGTTCAATATGTTTGGTGGCCTGGGAAAACCCTTAACATAGTGAAATCTTCTACTATATATAATTCTGAAAGCTGCAGGCTCCCCTGAACTGAAATATATTTCTCTTTTGCATGTATTTCAATCCCATTAAAGTTTTAGTTCTGGTTACAACCAGAAGCGAAAAGGTAGAAAACAGCATTTCCTCCCACTTTGGTCACCTGCCAATTCCGACCCACCAGCCAGATCTCCTCTGTCATACAACTACCACCTGAGGAGGAACACATGCTTCTTCTGAGACATGTGAAGCCAGTTGACTACATCTTTTCAAACTGCTGCAATGGCATGCTGCATCACAGGGCAGTGTAACAGACTTGTAGGATTGTGCTATCTGCCCTCTTCCACATACATGAGCTCATAGACACCCATCATTGGCTGATATCATTGTGATTGGCAGAGGGATAAGGATGTACCATCCCTCCCACACAGAAAGCATGACCAATTTTGCTCTCTTGGCTCTCGGATATGGATGGCTATGACGGTGTCAGGATTTGAACTCACGTTCTCTGGATAATAGACTGGATGATAGGATGATATGCTTTTCTATTACACCATTCAGAGTTCCTTTTATGTGAGTTTTGAAAACAAACATTAAAAAAACACCTATATATATATATATAAAGAGTGAAGTTATTTTTTAATATATGATGGTGCATGTTTCAGCATTATACGTCTAGATATATTTAACCTAACATAAACATAGCCACAGAGGACACTTATCCGCTGTTCAGGCAGATGAAGAATTTATTTAATCTACTAAACCAGGTTAGAAAGCAGTTACTCAAGATGAATGAATAGAATGAACTTCTCTGAAACATTAAATCTCTCCATCACACTGCTGTTTTGGCACTCTGTTTTTCACCTGCGTATGGAAATAATAGCCACGCACTTTGATTACTGTAGTCTTTTCTCCATAATCACTTTTATGTCATCTTCAGGATCTTCAAGATTTTCAGTTGAACATGGATGATAGAAGCACAAGTCCTGGGGTCATGTACTTCATCCCATCAGGCAAAACGTAGGATTTAGTGAGTAAGTTCACTTCCTTTTGGCTTTCCAAACATCAACCTATTTCATGCATTTAGAACAGGAACATGAGTCATCCTTAATAGCAGTGAATAGGTTGATATAATGGCTGTTGAAAGAGATTACGTGTGTGTGTGTGTGTGTGTGTGTGTGAGGTTTGTGCAGTGTATCCATCACTGAAGACTCATGCATTTGCAGGAGTCATGTGATCTCTCCCCAATCCCTCCCTAGTTTGATGTGCTGACAGCATGTTACACCAAACATTACTTTCCCTTCATTTTCCACTGTAACTGCATTATATAACTGTCACTTTCCTTTACAGTGGGACGAGGACAGGCAAAAAAGCAAAGCAGACAGGATACTTCAGTTCTGGGCACTTTCACAACACACACTGTCTTCTCAGACCCTGTGCAGATATATACAGATATTTTTGAAAACGACAGCATTTTCGAAAATACCTCCATCCACACGGAAACGCAAAAATGAATTGAAAACACTCCGCCCCAGTGATAGTATGTCATAAACTGTTATGTCAAGTGCCTCAGGAATAATGTTAAGAACTGTGTATGGAGTGGTAGAGAAAGCAAAATGGCTGCAACACGAGGATACATACATTATGTGTAGACTGATGAGGAGATTGAACTACAGCTTAAAATTCCAACTGAATACAAAGTGTTTGTCCGGGTCTTGTCCAAAATCTACATTGGCTGGAGTGGTGGATTCAGTGGTGGATTCAGCAGTACAGTGAGTGATGAAGTAAAAATAAAAAAAAAACAATGTTTTCAAAAAAATATTAGTGTACAAGTTCAGAAAATCAAATTTTTTTGAGATTCAAGACCTGATTTTCCACAGCATAGGGAGACAAATAATCAGAAATCTGTCCATCTTCCACATGTGGCCAAACTGGGGTTTGGTGGAAAATCAGGAATCAGTTCTCTGGACCACTCCCATCACACTTCACCAAAATTAACACTTGGGGCAAACAGCCTTGAGTCTGTAAAAAAAACACATGCGTGAAAACAACCTGAGTGTTCACACGTGAGTACAGATGTTCTCAGCACTGCACACTGAGTAAAGTGAATGGTTCAAGTTGTCACATTATTTCCCGTTTTAAGTTCTGTGATGCTGGGGAAATCACTGTTATGATCAGCAGAGGAAATGTAATGCCTTATTGATATATAAAACCTGACTTTCATGGGACTGGAGCACTGTAATCAGCTCACAGCTCCGGATTTGCCGGAATTCCATCATTCCAAGAAACCATTATTCCATGCATCTAAGAAGCATTGTTCTTTGCTGCTATATGAGTGTTGGTACCAAAGGAAAATGAGTTTAAAAAGCATAAAGGGAGGTACCTCATGATAACCATTTTGCAAACAAATCAGTTCAAAAATGATAAATGGAATTGCACAATTGACTAATATTTTGGGCGGAAATCTTTGGCATGTGAAAG
This sequence comes from Pangasianodon hypophthalmus, assembly GCF_027358585.1. Taxonomy (NCBI): domain Eukaryota; kingdom Metazoa; phylum Chordata; class Actinopteri; order Siluriformes; family Pangasiidae; genus Pangasianodon; species Pangasianodon hypophthalmus. The sequence goes on along the minus strand of NC_069731.1, from coordinate 16,223,795 downwards.
CGAACCTGTGATTGAATCCCACCCCCAAATGAGCCCAGAATCGATCCTAGGTGCGCACTCCAGTATTTACGCCAAGTGTGAAAATGTTCTCAATTACCACAAACACCAAGACAGAAACATGTGTGTCTTTATTATTATGTCTCAGCGCCATGGCCTGTCACAGTATCGGCGACGCCGTGGGTGTTGGATGAACGTGTGGTGCATAACTCTTACTAAGCTCCGGCAGCCGATTGAGATTTAAACCCAATTAATCCCAGTGTTCCTGACATAAACTTTCAACAGAACGTCTCCCACCCGCAGGAGAATACGGTAGAACAAAGTCCCTGCAGACTTCCTTATTCATAAATCTGCTCACGAGCTGCAACCTAACGAGCATTAGCTCGGAGAGGATTGCTGCTTAATTTCATTTCACGCTGTGCTAATGGCTTTGACATGAAGACAACTGGAACCTCGGAAATCTTTCTCCCTAACGTCGGAACACGTCACCATTTTTCATTTCTGTCCTCTCCGCAGATTCAAAGCACCTTTAAAGATAACAAATTACATCAAGGAGAAAGGCATTGAAGCCATTAATTGGTTTAACTTTGTTGCTTTAATTAGGACTTCACTAGGGACAGAGATAAAGGAAGTGAGCATGTGACTAGCTTAAACATCTTTTCCACTCCCACTCAGTATCATAATTACCTAGCCTTAATTTCTCTACTCTTAGTGTTCACGGGCTTATCATGTTGATTGTCAAAATTCAGGATTAAAATGACCCCAAGGAAGGCTGGAAATCTCAGAGGCACTGTAATATGATTCGAACTCGTCATTTCAGCGTACTGTGTCATTATTTTGACTTCTCATTATTTCAAGATATTATACCATTATTCTAAGTTATTATCTTGGTATTTCAAGATACAGCATGTCATTATTTCAACTTATGTCATTATTTCAAGAGCTTGTCTCCTTACTTTAACATAATATCTTATTATTTCGACTTAAAAACTTGTTATTCTGAGAAATTATATTGCTATTTTGACTTAATATCACTACTTTAAGATGTCATTATTTTGACGTATCTTGTTATGACATTATTTTTGACTTAATATCGTGTAATTTCAGGATATTACACCATTATTTTGAACTCGTGATGAGATATTATCTCACTGTTTCAAGATATTGTCATTATATTAATTTCATGTCATTATGTCCACTTAATATCTTGTAATTTCAATTAATTACCGCATTATGTCAATAATTGTTGTTATTTTGACTTTCTCATTATCTCATTTTTTCAAGATATTATCTAATTATGTTGAATTATCTTGTTATTTAAATGTATTTTGTAATTATTTCAAATTACTTTGTTATTTTGAAATATGATCCCATTATTGAGACATTATCTTGGTATTTTAAGAGACATTATGTCATCATTTTGACTTATGTAATTTCAAGATCTTATGTCATTACTTTAACTTAATATCTTATTATTTTGACTTAGTAACTTGTTATTTCGAGACAGTATGTTGTATTTTGACTTAATATCCTTACTTAAAGGAATTACTGTAATTATTATTGTTATCTTGTTATTTCAAAATATTATGTCTTTATTTCAAGATATCATGCCATCATTTTGACTTAATATCTCATCATTTCAGGATATTATTTCAAATCATCTCATTTTTTCAAGATGTCATTTTTTTAACTTAATGCTTTTTTATTTAAACTTAATCTCTTTTAATTTCAAGATTATTTGCTACCTTGAGTTATTACTACATTAAGTCAAAATTATTGTCTTTATTTAGTCTTTGTCATTATATCATTTTTAAAAAAATATTATCTCATGTTGACTCATCTCATTAATTCAACATATGATATAATTACTTTGAGTTGTTAACCTGTTACTTCAAGTTAGTTATTCTTTTGAATTATTATCTAATTATTTCAAGATATTATGTCATTATTTGGATTTATTTCCAGGTTATATCAAGGTCTTATGTCATTATCTTTACTTAATCTCATTATTTCCAATTATTTACTTATACTTTCACATTCTCTCATAATTTCAACACATAATCTTGCTATTGCAATTGAACTTTTAACACCCCACAATAGTATGTCAAAGTAATGATATAATATCTTTAAATAACATGATATTATGTTGAAATTAGGAAATATTAACTGGAAATATTGATATAATTTCCTGAAATATTGAGTTATTATATCAAAACAGTTGTTAAGATGTTAAGATAAAATTATATGCTATTTTGAACTAACTAATTTCTACTTATGCATAATAATAATAATAATAATAATAATAATAATAATGATAGAGAAACTTAACACTATTGACCAGGAAGTCGTGAGTTTAAATCTCGGAAGTATTTGTCAACTGTCTTGTAATATAGCTACCTGGAAGTCAGGTTGGATGAGTATATATTATAAAATCACATGCTAAAATAAACATATTTTCCAAAATTAACCATCCATATTAACAGTCTTCAGTGCTTAATAAATAAATGAAAGCTATATTTTTATATGTGTTGGGAAACATAAGCACAATATGTAGGAAATGATGCCAAACTGACACAATCTGAGCATCTGGGTTTACGCACATTAGCCTTTTCAATCAGGAAACTCTATAAGCAAAGGTAGTCATGCTTTAAAGCCATGCTTTATTTTGCTGAAAATATAAATCTAAATGCTGAAAATACATATGCATACAATTTTTTTTTTAATTATAGACTATGCATGAATACTTCTTTTGGTTTATTCAGCTCAGGCTCTGATGATGTGTCCCAGTGATTGCTCGTATAGACACCATCATAAAGCAGAAAACTAATTCTCTTCTGCCTCCTCGGGTGAAGTGATGTGACACTGAGTGTGTTTGATGTGAGACTGATTTAACCCACTCTTTCTCAGCTCTAAAAATCCTCAGTCCTGTTTTTCAGACGTTCAATCACTAATCACTGTGAGCATGGAGGACCTGGGAGTTGGGATAGTTTTCAGCTGCTCCTGTGATGGCACTGGACACACATGTACACACATGTACACACATGTACGTACACATTCATGTAACTCAAGCAACGTAGATAAAGGCTTTGATAATCAGGGGAGAAGCATTATCAGTTTAACATTGCATTACATCACACATAGCTAATGATAGTTTAAGAGTGTTACGCTAGTCTTGCTGCATATTCAATTTTAAACTGTTTAATCCTTTAAATCTCGTTTAATCTCTGTTTTCTTCTAGCTGTCCATAAGCAGTCATGTAATGCTTACTGTATAAGCACATGGGGGAAATCTACTGGATCAATCCTGATGGCCGTGGACCTCTAGGACATGAGTGTTTTGCAGTTAGACAGGTAATTTATATACAAATTAGAGCGCAGTACCAACAACTGATTTATAATCCATTATGAAATAGCATGAACATATCAAACAAGAAATCGCAAATCAAGACAGAGCCAAGTGTGTTAATTAAATGAGCTACACTCTTTCCCCCCGTGTAGCACATTTCAGAGAAAATGACAAACAATCTCACTTTTAAGAGAAGCATGAGAGAAACAAAGTGTCCCTTTCCACATCTAGCAGTTAAGATTAAGATTCGTTTCCAAGGAAACCTGGCTCGGTAACACAGCAGTCATCTTGGATTTCGGCATTGAACTTCCTGGTAGTCCAATTAAATGTCAAACATCAAATTAGTTCCTTAATCAAAACGAGCGAATGGGGATTCAGAACAGTTTATGGGTTTAAGTGTGACATGCACAAACATTTTGCTGGATCTTTGCACCGAGACACAGTTAAAATCAAACTGAGTTCAGTGAACTTGTTCCAGAAACATTGTGATAAAGCATGAAGGATAGAATTTAGGTCAGAACTTGGCAGCAAAACACATCAAAACCTGTAGTAACTTGTTGTGACATTTGTAACTGTCACACTAAAAGGCTTGTAATATGCAGATATCACTGAAACAAATTCCTGTTTGAAGATATCGATCACTGTGTTTCGGTTTAGAGTACACTGTATGTGTTAGGTGCTTGAATATAGTTAACACAGAGTATGTTACTGTAACTTTAAAGGCAGGACACAAGTGTGTATACTCAGTGTATGTTTTATTAAAGGCAATCTATGAATCATAAGTAATGTTCATAGTATGGGTCAATAAACAGGAAGTCACTACCAAAGAAGGAGGATTTACAATAACAGGTACACATTGGAAAAACTGAATAAAACATAAAGAGAAAATAAGGCTCATTAATGCACGAGAACAGTCAACAAGACTTCGCAACAAGAAATGAAAAAAAAAAAAAAAACAGGGAATAAATACACAAACTAATTAAGGGCTGAACATAGAACAAGCAAACACAATGAGGTAATAAACCAAAGACAGGGCAGGGGTGGAGAAAAGAGTACAACCAAAACAAAATCAGGTCCAAACATAAACGCAAGACAATCTTGCAACATCCCAAGCTGTGTGTTTCTGTCTTAGTAACTTCAAGAAAAAAGAAAAAAGATAGGCTGATGAGGAAACAGTTGTTTATAGCTGCTATAATATAAGTGTCAACAGGAACTATCTTGTTTCACGGACATTTCCGCAACAATAAATGTAACTTTAAATGGATAAAAAGTGTAATGTGTAGTCTTTGGATAGTTGCTGAGGTATAAAATAGAACTAAAACACTTTGGTATGTGCTGTTTTAGGAAAATGGTCAACTTTTTTGTGGTAACCATAACTCCAACATCACACCACCCCGTTGTTGATTTTTTTCCTATAACAGCATCGCACCAAGTGTTTTATGCCTTACATATCAGTCGAATCTCTATTAGCTTTTAAAGCTTTACACGGTCATGTTCCCTCTTCCCTGGCAGAATTTCTCTTCTACACTTTCTCTAATGTACTCTAACGGCGTCCACGAGTTTAGTTTGAACACCTGGGGGTCCAAAACTTTTGAACTATGTACTCCTCCTCCTTATTCAATGCTTAGCTTAAGTCTTTCCTCCTCTCTCAACACTTTTGCCCTGTTCCTGGGTTTATTATTTCCACTTCTGGCTAAGAAACGTGGCATTTAAATGCTTTTATTATTTTAATTTATGAGCTTTTATTCTCATTGTCTTCGAAAGATCTACTCATCATCTTCTTCCTCTCCGTGTTGATCATTTAGTTATTTAGTTTTATTTGTTCCCTGTCCCATGGCTCTACAAGCCCTCATTTCTGTTTACAGAAGCAAGACTGATTTATTGGAGGTCATTAATGCTGATCTTTTAACGATCATCCAGAGACTCGCTCCCATGTTCCTAACAGTGCTAATCTATTAGCTGTGGAGAGTTTTTACTCTTACAGGGTGAATCAATTGTCCATGCGGTTCTGTGTCTTTGCTTATTCGACATTTCACATTTCCTCGTCCTTGCCTTGTTCATGTGGTTTGTTTGTTTCCATGTCGATATCTTATTTCTTTCTACTTTCTACCATGCAATAGCCAAATGTACCAAACACTAGTGGTTAAAAAAGCTGACACCAACAATCTCCGTCAGCCCACAGAGACCATCGGTTTGTGTTCTAATAGGGGAGAGTGGGTCAGTTGTAACAGGGGTCAGTCGTAACACTGTAATCAATTGCTCCAATCAGCAATAAGCTACAGTGATGACACTCATTCTGAAGAATTTCAGTCTGATTTTGAGGCATGAGAGAAGGGATGTAACCGAATATGAATACATTTTGGGAATTTGGGAAGCTGATGACTTAGAATATATGACAGGTAGTTATTTTCTGCATGATAAAATCATTTCTAAAAACATACATGCACTTACCCGCCACTTTATTAGAAACACTTGAGCACCTTATCGTTCATGCAGTTATCCAATCCGCCAATCATGTGGCTGCAGCACAATGCATAAAATCATGCAGATACAGGTCAAGAGCTTCAAAAATTTGTTTTTGCTTTTGTTGATGTCAAATGGACTGGTTTGGGTGTTTCAGAAACTGCTGCTCTCCTGGGATTTTCACGCACGACCGTCTCTAAAGTTTAGACAGTGCAAAACACAGAAAACGTTGAGCGAGTGACAGTTCTGTGGGCAGAAACGCCTTGCGGATGAAAGAGGTCAGAGGAGAATGGTCAGACTGGTTTGTGCTGACAGCAAGCCTACGGTAACTTAAATAACCACTCTTTACCACCGTGGTGAGCCTAAAAGCATCTCAGAATTCACTGCACATAAAAACATTGAGGCAGATGCACTACAAGAGCAGAAGACCTCATCAGATTCCACTCCTGTCAACCAAGAACAGGAATCTGAGGCTGAAGTGGGTACAGACTCATTTTCCCCAATTCTCAACTGTCCAATTTCATTGAGTCTAATAACTGTAATAATAAAGAGCCTTCTGATGTTCCTAATAAAGTGGTCATTGAGAACATATTTCCCACAGACCTGAGAATTGAAATGTGCCCATGGGGTCAGTTGTGTCAAAGAACCCAAAGTGTGGGCAAAAAAACTGGAGTTTTGGAATATTTTACTATTAAAAAAAATGTGACGAATGTTCTGAACCCAGTTTCCCCTATTTGTTGTTGTCTTGTGGAGCAAAACTGTTATAGTGTACATATACTTAGAGTAGATGATGCCAATTTGCCTCTGAAATTCCACCTTTTCATCAATCCCTTCTTGCCAATGCTGTTACTATACTGCTATTAATAATGAACTTTATCTGTTTGAAGTGATCCATTTTGTATGGATGTTCAGTGGATAATGTGAATAAATCCGTTAACTCATTGAGTCATAACTAATCAGTAAATCAAAACCAACTTAAGGTCAGTGTGTGAAGAGTGTATGGTTATAGAGTATGCTGGATTGGTCAAATAGGATTGTGATATCTTAAAAATGGAAGTTCTTCCTCGTTAGCGGAAGTGAAAGTGATTGTGGCTTTGGACATACGTATTTTCATTTATGTACTGCTGTTATATATTAGTTTATGAATTCTGAGGTAGTTATAACGGATCATTTTAAAGGACCATTGTTTAGCAGCTTGTCTGTTTGTGAGATGGGCTACTTAAAGGCAAGATATACAGTATATTCATATTAAGACATCCGGTAAACACCATATTTCCATGTACATTAATAAAGAGTTTAATTAAAGCATAGCAATGTATATATACATTTGGATCATTTGGACCAAGGATCGAAAAAAAATTAAACAGACTGTCAGGTTTCATCACATTACAGCATGGGCTGACATTCTGCTGCCAAATGAAGTGATACATGTGCTGCATTAAGTCCTGTAATTAGAAAGTTAACTTCAATTCCTGTCAATTTTATGATTTCTGAGTCTCTGAGTCTGAGTCTTGGGTAAGGCAGCAGGTTAATAATAATCACAGTCTGATCCTTCTTTGGCATCTACAGTCGTTTTTTTTTTTTTTTGGAAAATTACAGAGTACAGAAGATGAAATACTGGAAGAGGAACTCATAGAGCTTTATTGAGCTGTTTGTGATCCAGTAAAATAAATTTAAGTAAGTAAGTAAGTAAGTAAAGTAAGTAAAGTAGATTAAAGTAAGTAAATAAAGTAAGATAATTAAGTAAATTAAGTAAATTAAGTTAACTAAGTTAATTAGGTAAGTATTGTAAGTTAATTAATTAATTAAGTACATAAGTAAGTAAATAAGTAGGTAAGTAAGGAAGTGAGGTAATTTAGAAAGTAACTGAGTAAGCTAAGTAAGTAAAGTAAGTCAGAAGTAAGTAAAGTAAGTAAAGCAAATAATTTAAGTAAGTAAGTAAAGTTATGTAAGAAAGTAAAGTTACATAATTAATTAAGTAAATAAAATAAAAAAATAAATGTAACTAAGTAAAGTTACATAAGTAAGCAAATAAATTTAAGTATGTAAGTAAGTAAATTAGCTTAGTAAGAAAGTAAAGTGAGTAAAGTTATGTAAGTATGTAGGTAACATGTAAGTAAGTAAGTAGGTAAGTAGGTAAGTAAATAAGCTTAGTAAGTAAGTATGTAATTAAGTAAGTAAGTAAAGTCAGGAAGTAAGTAAGAATAGTAAGTAAGTAATGCTACATAAGAATAGTAAGTAAGTAACGCTACATAATTAAGTAAGTAAGTAAATAAAATAAAAAAATAATTGTAACTAAAAGTTACGTAAGTAAGTAAATAAATCTAAGTACGCAAGTAAGTAAATTAAAGAGAAATCCACTTAAGAAATCACACATAAGACAATGGAAATAACAAGGTACAACATACAACTGTAAATGCAAACAAATTTCTGTCTAATTATAAACTATTTATAAACTAAATTATTGTAAACAGCCCTTTTTCCAGCTCATTTTATCTGGAAAATGATAAGCCATTCCTAATATTCTGGACATTTTCCATTAAATGTTCCACAGATTATATACACTGATATGAGTATGAGCATATATTACTTGGGAAGAAAAATATTTACGAATGCAACATTAGGCCTGAAAATAGCACTAATGCTAATGTGAGACTGTTCTCCATCTGCTCCTGATATAACTAATCACAACATCACCAGACTAGGTTCATATTTTTCATGAGAATTTCAGGTCCTGAGGACTTCCATTAGCAACGCTAAGCTATGACATGGAGATATGGCATTAGTATGCCATGAAACTAAAAGATAAGCAATATTTCCATAGTCTCCAATATTTCCATTTGTAGTGGGTGGGAATTGGATATGAGTAAACTGAGTGGAAAAGAAATTACAACTACGAAACCTAATATTGACCTGGAAACCAGAGACATCTGTACAATTGGGTCACTGTGTGTCCTAGTCTTTACTCGTCTCCTTTCTCTTATTTCCTTATTTATTATTTGATCTATTTTGTACATCTTATGCTGAATTCTAACTTTATTTGATGCCAACACAACTTTAAAACTTTAAAGGAAGTTAAAAAAAGATGAAGCGAAATCCATAAATTTGAGCACCATGCATGTAAACAGCATCTGTTCAATAAACTCCCAACTAACGGTGCTAATTAAGTCATAATGTGAGAATTTATTTTTAAATCATTCTTTAATTCTGGAAGAGTAAATTAACCTTTGAAAAAAAAGTGTTAATATTTCAAGCTTTTTCTTAGGTTTTAATTGTGTTACTGAGGCTTTCAAGTCATGTGTTATTGCTTTTTGTGTCTTGTTTTTCGCTCATGTTAGCTTCACAGTGCTGTGGTGTGAGGAGTTGGAACCTTATGGCAGAAATGAGATATTAACATCCACGATCAAGACAGCAAGAATCTCTCTGATGCTTAAAATTTCACAATGATCTTCATCAATGATTATTGTCCTATAACAACACACCCCGTTGTGTTTTATTTCTCACTTATTTCTCAATACGTAGCTAGTAGTTCATCAGATTGCTTTCTAAATCAGTATGTAAAGCTCACGGTTTTATTTATTTATTTTTGGAAAACATATCCGGGTTTGATTGCGTACATTTGCACATGAGACCAATAAGCCGATATTTGCAATTACACCAAGGGAAGCGTCTAATTAGAGCACGTTTTCCGAAGACAGACCCAGATTTCGCCATTTAATTTAGATTATCCAGGTGTAACCTTTAATGAATGTTAGCTGAATCTGCAGTGTGTTTGATTTCAGGTGAGCAGATCTCTCATTGTGTGTCTCTGAGGTTAGTTTCAGAAGCAGAGTCTGTTCTGTAAATATGATTTTTCTCCAGCGAGTGCTGGTGGCCGTGACTTTTGAGCTTAATTAGCAACCGAGGCTCCTCGGAGGCTAAATAAACTTATCCTTGAACTTTTTAATGTGAATTATATATTTGTATTAAGGAGTAAAATATGGCTGTTTTTTTAGATCTTTTTTTTTCAGTGTTCATGAGTGCTGTAGAAGTCATGCATAACGGTCATACAGTTTACAGGTCATGCTAAGAAGCTATTAAATGGCTGTACGTTTGAACCACTGATTTCCAATAAAGTGATGACTGTTTTTCATGGAAATGGACACCGCCAGCATCTACAGCTCAATAAAACATGTTATTTAGTTGCATACAAGCACCTGAAAAGGCCAGAATCTGGAGCCAAATAACAGAAAAGGTGAATTAGGTGTGAATTAAGGAAGAAAAAATAATCACATAGCACCTCACGCAGGGGAAACTGCTATGTTTTAAGTGACTTGGTGGCTGTTGGCCAGAAGTTTCTCATGCCAATGCAACCTCTCACACACTTTGGGCTCTTGAAATATTTTTCTGAAGTAACAGGAGTTACAAAAGTAACCACATTTTTTATGTAAATGCTCTTACGAATGATTTACAAACAAGTTTGTTCATATCCTGATTCCATGAGCCCATTAATCAGTAATATTTTACATTAAAGTTCCCTTAAATAACATTATATTTAGGGAAGTTCAGCATTAATAAACCATAAGTAATGTTAACAAAGTAAGGTAACACACATATTAATTGACATTTTTGTGTTGATACGACACATTTTAAAGGTTTATTGTTGGACTTAATGTTGTGAAACGTCTGAGAGATAAGTTAGCTCCTGTTTTCACTTTCATTACAGCTGCAATAAACAGTTGTTCTTCACCTCATCAATGATTGTAAGAATTACTTCTTTAAACAACACGTTTTTAAATGCATTTATTATTAGTCTTAGATTATGTCGAGAGTCTGCTGAAGAAGTCCCTGTGTATGACCTGTTACCATAGAAACCGTAACATATTAGAAGTGCAAAAAACATTTATGTTACAGCTGGAACTACCTGTGCTGTTATATGAAAATAATACACACCTTCTCTCCAATCAGATTTGAGCATTCAACTGCGCTGTGGTATAAAACAATATAACAGATCTAACAGATAGGAAGTATCCTATTTTATTTAAAAAAAAAAAAAACATGAAAAAAACCCCACCAAAAAATGTAATCATTGCCAAATTTATTTGGTATAAGAGGAATAAAACATTTCTTGACATGCTGCTATTGGAAAATAATCCAATAATCGTACAATCCAGATATTAACAAGCACAAAAATTAATCATTTAATTTATCATTGATAAATAATTGATTAATTTTACAAATGGATGGTATGAACAACGGTTAATTGGTTTGCTATCAATTAATCAACAAGTGTGCTACTGTTATGGATTATTAGTTCACGGTTATCATATAATATCAGTTATGGTGTAAAGCGCTACTATTAGTACATCATTACTTTTAGTTATATTGTCCCATGTCCTGTTGGCGGCATTGTGTGTTTTAACTTTCCACATTTCGGCCTCGTCAGAGTCACACGGCTGCATTGGAGACATCACGTCTAATGGCTGGAGCTCACAGAAAGAATCTCACTGCTCAGTACTAATAATACACTAACTAATATCAATTCTACTAATCCTAATAAGGTGCTGAATAAGATGCTGTTCTTTTGACCAGAAGGTTGTTAAGTCAAATCCCAGCACTGCTTGAGATTCACTGATGGACATTTGAACTCAAATGCTCATCTCTACGTTTATATTCAATGAGTCAGAATTTTTTTTCATGTAACTCTAGCTCATTTCATCACCTCTTTTCTTGTGAATAATATGCTTTTATATTCTCACTTTTACAGCGAATTCATTAGTATACCTCTTACAAGCCTCTTAAAGCATGAGTACAACATCTGAGCAGAAAAAAAAGCTACTTAAGCCTAAGCAGCCGCCCACATACATCTCTTCACAAGCAGATTGTGAGTCAAATTAGTCCTACCTCAGACCTAGATTGTTATTTCTTAAGTATCTACATGTAACTAGACTTGAACATTTAAAAGAGATAGGGAGATATTGTCTCTCTGTCCTCATAACGTTCACCTTCTGCCCGAAGGTTCCACAAGGATCCATAAACCTGCTATATTTATTATTGAGTTTTTATAGTTATTAGACTGTTTGATGTCCTTTGAAATGGGTTTAGTCCAAATGTCAATGACTCAAAAACAAGTAGCCTAGGAATAATGACTACTTATTGACCTAGTGTGTTCTCTCAGTGGACATTTCTGGAACAAAAAATGGCTCCAATACCTATCCAAAATAATGGAATATAATGTAAATAATAATTGGATTTGGTTCATAAAATAAATCTGGACTGAGAGGCTCTATGGAATTGATTTTAGGGGTCCCTGGGTGCAAAACATTTCAAAGTCCCTGTCACAGACTGTTAAAATTTAGTCCTGACACTTGGATGGACTTTGTGAAACGGCATCCAGGAGGAAAGTGGTGTTAATTGCTGTGGGTGGATGCTGCTCCCCTCGTGTGTTCCAGATGGTCTAGTCCAACACAAGCTGCTTCTTTATCAACATTGTCAGCTCTGTTTGTGTGCACTGGCACTCTAGTGATGAAAGCATGCTGTGAATTAGGAATGCGTCCCAAAGATGACCACCATTTTCCCGTCTGTCAGTTTTCTACTTGCCAACTACTTTAAGAGTCAGGTCCCTTGGGATAAAACTTTCTGTCAAATGGAGAAATATAAATGTGAATAAATGATACTGGAAGTAATTGTTTAATGTTCTGCTTATATGAGGTAATTACACATGTATATGTCATGATCAGTGATGACTAGTCGTGATATTAGATGGGAGGTAAAAATTAAATATCTATCAATAGATCAGCAATGAAACTATTTGAGTTGAGCAATGGATTGTAGCTCAAGGTCTCATTGATAGCATGAGAAGAATGATATATAGAATATAGATTCTGATAATGATACAAAATTTTTTTTTTTGAAGTATAAACATTGTTTAATTTGATTCACACTGATTCAATTTCTGTTTTTTTTTTAAAAATGCTAATATCACTAAAGAATGAGAGCAATGACAGTAAGTCAATTTTCTAAGTCAATTTTCTAAGTCAGTTTTCTATCTTTTCTAACACTTTAACATTAATTTTAGAATGCTCTTGCCTGACAGAAAACCTGCCTGTGTTAATGTCTCTGACTGCAATGCCATCTGCATTCAAGCTCACGTCACCTCCTGGATGTGAACCACTCCAGCTGTCACCATCACAATAAAGCAAACCCCTGTGGAGACGGTCCATTACTTTTTGAGTCCCATTTTGAAAACAGCGAGAGTGTGAGATTATGATGTCTCACATATGTCTAAATCGCACAGATAAATGGATCACTCTGTTAGAATATGATGATAAGAAGCCTGGAATTAAAATCTTCTGAAACTGATCAACGTGTTGTGCATTCAGACATGCTTTTCTGCTCACCACAGTTGCCAAGAGTGGTTATTTGAGTTGCTGTAGTGTTCCTGTCAGCTCAAACCAGAGTGGCCATTCTCAGACTTCTCTCCTCATGGAGTTTCACCCTGCAGCCTATCACTGGACATTATTTTTTATTTTCTGTTTAAACTATTGTGCATGAAAGGAGATCAGGAGATTGTGAAATCCTCAAAACATGCCACAGTCATGAGTACTGAGATGACATTTTCCCAATTCTGATGTTCAATTAATTAATATCAACTAAAGCTTTTTATTTGCATGTGCATGGTTTTTATGCATTGCTTTGCTGATTGACTGATTGGATAATTGCATGAATAAGCAGGTGTACAGGTGTTTCTAATAAACTGGCCAGTGAATGTATGTTTGAAGTGAGGTCTGAAAGTTGTGTGAGCTTCTGCAGGAATCTGGCTCTGTGTGTGTGTGTGTGTGTGTGTGCAGTGTAGCTGTGTCTTTTTCATTTCCCATGGACACACACTCACACAGCCTACCTTCCAGTGCCAGACAGAAATCATTTTTCAAATCCATCTGCCACATGTAATGCGCGTTGTGAAGCAGGAGCCATAGCTTTGCACGCCAAACATCGGTCCATTGGAATGAAGGACAACAAAAGAGAAAATATGTCAAAGTAAAAACGGTAGCAGAAATGCAGAGGCTGTACTGACAGCATCTGTACTGGCAGCATCTGTCCAACAGCAGCAAGATAGACAGAACAGAAGATCAGACATGCTACATCCGCTCTATGCTATACATTTTGATGAGTGTTGCCTTGGATTTTTCGTGTATATACTTTTATTGACAAGATCAAGACCAATTCCAAGTACTTGATTTCTGCAAAGCCTACAGTACATTCTGAGGAAAAATATGTTTTATTTGTTGTCCTTCATGCAGTCATCATGATTTATTAATGAAAAAAAAAAAAAAACTCCAGGAAAAAACACTCAAAACTGAATGAAACCTAAAATAAACCAAGCAACATTTAAAAGAAGCTACTTTAAAGAGTATAGAGTTACAAACAAAAATACAAAAAAACGTTTTCAGCCAGTTAGATTAAAAAAGTCAAATCTATTTATAATGAGAAGAACGTTATATTATTAAAGGAAAAACATCATGTTAGTAAGTGTCACATGACTATGAAAAAAATCACATTATTACAAGAAAAACATCATGTTGTTAGGAGAAAAACATCAGGTTAACATGAGAAAAACATGTTCTAACAAGATAAAATTACATTACTATGAGAAAAACATCACATTATCATGAAAAAACACCATGCTATTTTCAGAAAAACATCATGTTATTGTGAGGAGAGAATACATTATCACGTGGAAAACATTCTAACATGAAAAGTATCACTTTCCATGAAAAAAAACCACCATGTTATTATGACAAAAAACATCACAAGAAAATGGTGCAGTTGACAGATTAGCCAAATTTTACTTCATGCTTGGATTAAACCACAATGAGATTTTAATATCAGTGTAGACAGTATTGTCATTAGTATACGCACATTACGAAGGATTCTCAAATACAATGTTGATAAACACTGCTTTATTCCTAGCTGATCAATGTGAACGACACAGGAAACGTAAATTACAGTATATTAAATGTCTTCAGGCTGGGAAAGCTGTTACACCAAACAGTGTCAGGCTTTAATTAAAACTGCTGGAGCCTCGTGGAGTCTGAGATGCAGGAATCACCTATGAAAGGTAGCAGTGAGGGCGTGGTCAAGGGCTGGCGTGAATACGAGGCGGAGTCTGAGAGTGCTAATGAATAAATGTTTATACAGAGAGGTGCATAATGCCTGACATGGTGTAAATTGACCTTAATACAAAAAACACAAATGAGACAAATCTTAAAAATATAAGTATTTGTATAGTTTTAGTAAGCTGCTCTATCATGCCATGTCTCTTATCTCAGCCACTAGGATGTGGCAGAGATTGCTCTTTGCTGCATCAGAGCGTTTCATCACCATCAAACACAAAGTGAATAAAATGCACTTGGATAAAATTATGGGTGTTTCTGAGTCTCAGACAGTATAGATGGTGTATTTTTCATGGAACTGGAAATGCTCGTAGACTACCACTGGCTCTCCTGGGTCTTTACACCGCTGTGTGAGTTGCCATTTGTGTGTTGGCAGCGTTTAACAGCATGTTGGACAACAGAAGAAACGCTGGCTCTATAATGCATCAAAGGAGAAGGATGAAGATCGCCAGTGGAATAAAAAAGATTGAAAATAAGTAAGAGAGAGATAGAGAGCTGAAAAGTGAGGAGCAAGTAAGAACTAAACCACAAATAAACCCATGCAAGGGCGTGTTGTTTATAGCAAACTAATCAACGATGGGATGGTTATGAGCACAATAATATGAACCTTGCCGTAAGAACTGGTCTCAGAACTGTGCTATTCGAGAAAATTAATCAACACCAGTCAGACTTGATAATTTTACAGCACTGTGCCATAAATAGCTACAGGGTTGTTATGAAATTATATTAATACAAAACCATATTCTGAGTTATTTGCACGTCTCCTAACACTGCAGGTGTATGGTCTGTGTTTTACAGAGGAGAGTTTGAGGTTATAGTTTCTAGTCAGAAAAGAAAGAGCGCAGTCACTGGAGGAATAAGGTTATGGATGAGCTACTGAGCCAAGTCATGACAGTGAGTGGGCCGTAGATGGAGAGGCAGATGGTCTCAATCCTGCATTCAGTGTTACTGCAGGGGTGGCACACCAACAATCCTAGACATGATCTCTCTCTCTCTTTCTCTCTCTCTCTCTCTCTCTCTCTCTCTCTGGCGAAGATCCTCCTCCTTCCTACGTGATGCACTAACATATCTGTAGTGCTAATGTCTTCTCTGTTGCCCAGTAAACTAAAAAAAGCCAACCCAATAGAAAGGTAACCCTCCCCCTATAGGACTGAGACTGGGATTATGGATATGTATGCTTCTATCTATCTATCTATCTATCTATCTATCTATCTATCCATCCATCCATCCATCTATCTATCCATCCATCCATCCATCCATCCATCCATCTCCAGAGTGGCCATGATGCTTTTTCACGGTGTCAGAAATAGAGCCACTGTGGGGCACTAAAGGAAACTTAGTGTAACATGCAGTACGAGGCATGACTTGAGTGTGTAAACTTGGTATGTGCTTTTAAACAAGGGAAAGGGTTTAAACAAAGGAACAACAAAGGGTTTAAAAACAACAAAGGGTTTACACAAGGGAAATGTGGAACCAGAAAATACTTCAGAACATGGAAATCAAGGCTAAAACTTAATGAAAACATAAGCAAGATAAGACTTTGAGAAGACATATTGACAAATCAGGGAATAAGGAGACAAAATAATCAGATCTAAACACAGAACAGGTGAACACAATAGGGCAACGAACCAATGACAGGACAGTGTCCTGAAGTGATCATCACCGCTGGGAACGGCAGCACTGGCCCACACATACACTTACCTCATTCACAAACATTTCATCCTCCATGTTTCCTGCTTTTGATGTTTTATTTGATCTTCCCCTTTTGTTTGTCTTTGAATGGTGGTAGTTAGACTTCCGGTTGCGTATCTGCGCCGTCTAAACAGGGTGGCTGGTTGGCGGGCGGTTATGACGTCTTGGAACTGACGTCTGTGGAAACCATGACATTTAGCTTATATATTTTTTTAACACAATATAATATCCTGCTTCTCTTTTTTTATGTACAGCATGTTGCTGATATCACCAGAGCTTCAGACAAATTTCTCCCTAGCTAGCAGTAACGTCGTGGCACAATTTATCACTTTAATCATAAACGGGCTCCAAAACAGCGCTTATTGTTCCATTACATTTGTTATACTTAACATTGTGGACATTTCTGAACTCAGATTTATACATGAAGCCTTAATGCTTTTTATATTGTGATATGATGCCATGGCAACTATTCCTTTTGGAACAGACGATGAATTGCGTTTGGGCTCTTTCCAAGTTTGAAGTAACAGCAGGTTAAGTGAGTGTAGAGCGATGATGAATATGCTGGAGATGTTGCCTTGGCTCCTCAGAGAGCAGCAGATACACCTTTTATAACCCCATTTAGTTTGATCTAGCAGGTAGAAAGAGAACTGAAACAGCATAATCTGATTAGCAAAGTGTAACTGTTAGCACCATGTTAGTACAAAACCTTTATCTGATTTATTCATTTGTCTCCCGTAAGGCTAAGCGGCTATTCAGAGTTTTTGCTGTAAACAAGGGGCTTTGTGAATTCTAAGCTATGCTCTCTAAATTAAATGATCAGTGCTGAGTACTGTTGTGTTAGAAAATGTTAAATATAGAAAAGATAAATCCCTAAAAAAGTAATCACTTTCCATCAACCCTAAAGCCATTCTGCTTTCTTTCACTAAGTGTTGAATTGATTTGGATTATGTGCCTGATATGCATCACTGAACAAATAGTCTAAAGCTTGTGAAATAGGTTTCAGGAATTGACTAAGGCAAAGGAAAATAGGCATTTAGGCTTAGACACACTTTTGATTGTATGCTGTGTATAGTGCCTTGCATAAATAAATATTCACCCCCTTTGAACATTTTGTAGCGTTAATCAGGCTTTTTATCATTTGATTTACACAATATGTCTAACATTTCAAGGAGCATTTTTATTGTGAGAGAAAGGTTAATTAAACAAAAAGAAAAAAAAATCATACGTATGTATAAGTATTTACCCCCTGGATCAATACATGGTAGACGTACCTTTTGCTGCAATTACAGCTGCAAGTCTTCTGGCATATGTTTTTACCTGCTTTTTTTTTTTTTTAACCTGTGGATTCTGATATTTTTGCCCATTCATCTTAGCAAAGTTACTCAAGCTCTGTCAGATTGGATGGAGACCACTGGTGAGCAATAATTTTCAAGTCTTGCCACAGATTCTCAATCAGGTTGAGGGCTGGGCTTTGAGTGGGCCATTATGGCACATTCAGGTTCTTGGTTTGGAACCACTCCAGTGCAGCTTTGGCAATATGCTTAGGGCCACTGCCTTGTTGGAAGATGAATCTCGGTCAAGTCCCAGTCTCAAGTCTCTTGTAGATTGGAACAGATTTTCTTCTAGGATTGGCTCCATCCATCTCGCCTTCCATCCTGACCAGTTTCCCAGTTCCTGCTAAAGAATTCCCACACCAATACGCTACCACCACCATGCTTCATTGTGGAGATGTGTTCTCAGGGTGATGAGCAGTGTTGATTTTCCACCAAACATACCACTTTGTACTAAGGCCAAAAATTTTGATTCTGATACCAGATCAAAGATCCTGTTCCATGTCTTTGCTGGATCTCCAATGTGGGATTTCATAAGCTTTTTTTTTTTTTTTAATGATTCTCATCTCCCCATTCCATCAAGCCCAGCTTTATGGAGTGTCCAGGCTAGGGGGAAGGGGGGTGTATTCTTATACATGGCACTGTATGTGTTGGGGTTTACATTCAAGTCAGACTGATTTTCCGTACTGATTCCTAGTTGTAGATAATGTATGATGGTTTTTGGATTGTCTACGCCTACGATTCCTGGGACAGACTCCAGATCCATGCATAAATGTGGACATGTATAAAAACTGTATCACCTAACTACTTGTCCTGTTTACTGGATGCATTTCATGAGCAGCTTGTGATGTAAATATTTTCAGTTGAAAATTTAACAGAATAAAGCAGATGGTCTCTTAATAAACCTCATTCCATACGCTACGCTTAATAATAAAGCGAAGATAGACTGCTGCTCTTAATGTTTAATTTATTTAATTCACACTCGGTTTTGGAGGCATCTATATAAAGCCATAGTTTATCAGTTTCTAGAAATGTTACTGTAGAGGTTTATGACATTTTTAGAATTCTACAGCTAGCCATTTTCTCCTTTTTACTTCATGTGCATGTGGAAGAGGTTAGGCTTATAGTTATTTATTTAGTTTAAACAGAGGAACGACTCTGTCCTGAGGGTTGGTTGGGGGAGAAGAAACGTAACTGATCTGTCAATCTTAAATGCTTTGTAATGTCGGAAGTTTGCAGAGCGCTTGTCTGAATAAGACAGGACTAAGATTTGTAGCCTTGGAGCTACGTTCACTGCTCTCTTTGTTTTATCTCCAAATAGCTGTATTTTTGTTCCAGAGAAAAAGCATTATATTGTCTGTAAAGTTTGGATACAAGAAGCACTTGAAGCCATTCATGTTATATTATACTGTAAGTTGTATTAAATTCCAGTCTTCTGTGCCAAACATTCATTCCATCGCCTTTATTCCCCAAATGTTTGTTTGTCTTATGGAGTATTCTAGAAAAACTGCAGAATTTAAACTTTAATCACTGTGGATAGAATGAACATGGTATATTTTTATTACATTCAGAAATTTAGACCTTTCCAGCTTCTTGCAGATGCATCCATTTGTGATCAGACAAAAAAAAAAAAAAAAAGCAGAGGTGACTCAACCATGGTGAAAGAAAGCAGCAGCATTTAAATTCAAATTGATAAAAAAGAGGCTCCTCGCTTCAGTGGAAATACCTGAGAGGAAGTGATGTCAGTGCAGATCAACCCGGTCATGTTTCACTGTCAAATGCGTTTAGCTTATTATCCAAACTGCCACACTTGGATGGACATTCTTCCTCTCAGACGGAGATTTCTTTCAGATGGAGTTCAAGAACCTGGCAGTTCTGAACAGTTTTTTTTTTTTTATCTTTCCTCCTCAAAGCTAAAGATTTATCTTTGCAGCTGTTGTCATACATAGACTGGCATAATCCCTGAATGATTTCCTTTTTTGTCCCCTCCTCCTTTAGAGACCACTCAGAAAGAATCCTATGTGAAGGTCCAACATATTCCCAGGAATAATATATTCCAGAGGGATAAGAGACCCATCAATTGCATTCTCATTACACTGACATATTGTGAATACTTATTCACAGCTTCTCACTGAGAAGAGAAACATCCACAAATCCCATCCAAAGGTTCACCACAGGATCGTTCCATGTTATAGCATCTAATGATGGCTTTAGGGTTTTCCCCGTAATCCCCTTGGAGGACAGAAATCTCTTCATCTCTTCTGTAATGTAGTCTTTAAGACAATTCTTTGGGGGGAAATATAGAGAGCACTTTCTCAGAAAATTCCCCCATGACTCCTCCATTACCTTTACGACTACAGAGGTGCTACTGTAATCTGTTAATTTATTAAAGCAGCCTCCTTATATGCGAAATGGATTCAGAGTCTTGCATTCATTACACATTGCAGAGAGTGCACAGGGAAAAAGAGTCCAGTGGTGGCAGACTTGGACTTGTCAAAGGCATGATAATGAAGCATATTGATGTGCTAATAGAAAAATGGCCAATCTAATTTGGCTCTTGTCTATGGAAATTAGGTTTTTCAAATGTAATGTGTCGGGAATTAGGAGTTTAAACAGCCATCTTGGCTAAAATTGGAATGGTACTGTGTTTGTTAGAAACAGGTTTCCTCTTATTTGGTATTTTATTTGGTGAAAAATTTGGTAGACATAAAGTAGAAATATTATTTTTGATGTTAGTTGCATATTGGTGCATCATACAGTATAGCACTTGTTCAGCCAGGCAAATCTCTAACAAGTAAAGTAATCCACATGTTCTTTGTAAAAAATAAACCATTTTGGGGGCATGCTGTTATATGAAAATGATCAACGATGGTTGTGTAATGTGGCCTGTTGCAAAGTGGAGTTACTGTTACCACCTCAAAGTTGATTATTTTCCTATAACCGGACATCCCTGAGTGTTTTATTTGTCTTTTTATTTATGAATGTATGACATTGTACTTCTTATCTGTTTATTACATTAAATGTTATGGAATGTGCATAAGACAAGTTTGTTCCTGTTATCACTTATGTTTTAGCAGCTAGGAACTGTCATTTCCTCACCATTCTCTCTCTTTTTTTTTAATTAGAATGTGGTCACACCTTCACTAAGGAAATTCTTTGTACTTGGCAAATAAAACGTTTCTAAAATTTATGAACCCAAATTCAATTTTTGAACATTAAACAAAATGTTTGCCCTCCCATTTGTCCAAAATTGGTGTCAATTTGTGTTCTTTCCTAATCCCTTTGGTTATCTCCAATTTTCCTCATACACCTTCTGCTTGAAGCACAGAGTGAATGTGAATATCCATAGCTTTATAAAGACCATTTTCATCAACCCACGTCTTTCTAAAGGTAAAACCATGAGCATGATTTTTGCTGTGTTTCTCTTCTAAGCATTTCAAGGAGCTGACTACTGAACAGGTGTTACTTTATTATGTTTTTGTGGTGAGACTGTGGAAAGTCATCTTACCAACAGAACAAATACAGTGACAAAATAACAGTTGGGTTATTGTTGTAATTATAATTAATTAGCGTTGCGACAATGTCTGCCTCTCAGAAGACCGGCAGTGCTTTTGCCTCACCTCTTACAAAGAGCAGCTCATGTATTAATTATACAATTCTTTTGCTAACATTTAGGACTGTTTTTTATTAGGGGTCCAAGCACAAAGTGCTGGAACCCTATTGTTTTTTTGTTTTTCTTTTTCAAAATTCTTAAATGAATTGCACAGACCAAACCATAAGGCATAGAGATGTGAAACTTAATCAATAGATAGCACACCCTCTGGCTTCTCAGGCAGGCAAGATGGGCCCAACTGGCCAGATGGTGGTGCTATAGTGCAACATTATACTGTACACTGCAGGTGGAGTTAAGTTCAAATAGTGAACATTTGGTTTCTCAGGAACTGAACGTCATCAAATGTTAACAGGCATATTATCAGAAAATTTGATAAGTATGTTCATCTATGGTTGCTTTATTCTTCTATGTAACTTGGCAAGAATTTGCCATTGAGTGAAATAACGAAGACTGCTTGGACCCCGCGTATCGCTGCTTGCAGCTGTATTTATTATTTTAAGGTATTTCAATTCTAAGATATTATCCAATAGGTTTAATTATTCAGAAATCGTACACAACAAACAACAGAGGTTTGGATGGAAACAACTTTTCAATCTGTCTAGATCGTACTGTTTCCATGGCCTTATCCCTGTGAGCTGTTTTATTCATTTCTACACGAATCAGAGACTCAGAAAGATTAATGGAAGTTTGAAAGTGTTTTTTCCTCTTTCTGGTCACCCAGAGTTTGGAGTATTTTGATGGATGGAGAATGATAATGTATTATGAATTATGTCCAATTTTGTTGAGTTTCAGCTCTGTTCCAAATCCCTCTGAAACGCTTGACAGTCTATCATTGAAGAAACAACCTTGAAAACATGCCTGCCTCAGCATTCTGTCATTTACTCTGAAACTTATCATGAGTGAATGTTTGATTTTAATGAAAGTGTCTATTTAAACAGATATGGAGATTGTTGAAGTATATCTGTTGGCTGTTTGATTTATTTATGCTTTAGTTCACAGATTTTTTTTATATAAATGAGTCATCCATCATCATGTCTTATAGGCTTACTTCAGCTGCTGGAATATTAATTCTTGACAATTACAAAATAATTAGCTTTAATAATTAGCTCTAATAATAAGTTCTTAATCTCTATAGTTGGAGCTATACTGTTAACTTAGGGTGATCATCTATAGTAACAATGGCCCACATTTATCAAGCTGAATATAAACGGATTTATGCGTAAATCAGTTGTATGAGTGTTTAAACTTGGAATTTAAATTTGGAAAAACCTTTGTATCCTACTCCTGCTTTGGATTGTGTGTAAATTTACATATAATAAGACTAATTAATGTAAGCCTCAATTGATTGATTAGAATTTGCAATGATGAGTTGCTGCATTTTTATATACAGATTACACTGTCAAGTTCAAATCGCTTATTTATTTCAAATGCACACAAATTAAAAATTTTTAGATCCGTGCTTTCATATAGGGCTTAATGGCATTAAGGAAATATTTCTAGTAGCAATAAGCCAAGGCCGTGCCAATAGCAGAATTGATATTATATTTAGAGACCGGTATGTTTTTTTTTTCAGAAGATGAAAGCTGGCTTATAAATTGGTTCCGTTCGCCACAGTATCTGAACAATTTGAAAAAGCGTTTTCATATTTGTCATAGTTTGGTCATTTTCTTTTGATCTCATGTATGTTCTGCTGGATGGACGACACCGAATTCACCTCTGTAATTTCTCTCCATACTGTATTTTGGCCATTCAGGTGATGTGACTCCACTGGATACGCTGCTAAATAATATTTTTTATTCTCGTAGACATGAGTCAAAACTTCACCTTCTGGCTCAGAGAAAATTTTCTTCTTTTGGCTGTTTAGTAACCATTTTACACTTTCTGATCTATGAGCTTGGCCTTTTTATGGAGTTTTGTAGGCATCTCTAAACACAAATCAGCTGTGTGATTGCCTTTTATCAACATGTGCAAATACGAACAAAAGTTCACAAACCTTTTGTAAATACGGCATAAATTTTTTAGTCACAATTTTTTTAGTCACAAATTTCTTAGTCACAAATTTACTCAAAGATTGATGAATGAGATATTGAGTTTCTTGTTGAATAATGTGTCCTGGAGACACTAGATATCACACGCCGTGTTTACTACTGCAGTGTGAGTACTGATTTACTCTAGGTCACAATAGCAAGTCTCTTGTGTCGCTTGTAGTTTGGGCGCACAGTGCCTGCTGCTGTTGTTGCTTGTGGGTGTGCGTTCTCCAATTCTGGACCCAACCAGACCTAAAATTTTCACTCATCAACAGTTTTTTATCAAAACCTAAAGATTTTTTTGTCTACTCAATCCGTCAATGTCACACTGATTGAAGTATGAGCTTTAGTTGACCAGGAAAACCCGGTTCCTTTATTTCATTTCATCTCTCCATGTTGTGTAGCATCATTTCCTTTGTAGAGATGGTCAGTGGGACAAGGAGGAAGAAAGGAATGTCCAGAATTCCCTAGGGGCCGAAACATCCAAGACGCTGCAGTAGCTTCTGAGGAACACATCCTTCCTCTGTAATGGAAATATAAGGCTGATATTTAGGTCCAGTAAACATGGTGGCATTTCCAAGAAAGCAATCTTCTCTTCTTCTATATTTTAATTTCTAGGGAAATGCCAATCTTACTCGCTGCACTTCTTCAAGAAAGCTTGAGGAAAGGTCATGCAGGAAAGCCAACTCACAGAGATAGACAGATGTCTTTTGATGTGACAGAAAAATGAAAATGGGAAAAGTGGCCTTGGTTCTGATCTGTTGTTTGTTTCTTTATATTAATTTTATTTATATTAATATGTATATGATGACTGCTACTACTACTAATAATAATTCTATGCAATATGAATAATTTTTCAACATTGAATCATGCAATTAACCATTCAAAAGTTATGGGTTTTTTTTCTTTTTTTTTCTTGGCTTTTTTGTATAGAATGAGCCAATACACAAAATGTAGGTAACTAGTATCCCATAAGAGCTACAACACTACATAAGGATGTTCCAAGAATTTACTTAAAATTCATTTTATTTTCAAATTAATAATTCACTTTCAATGTACAATTTGTTTAACAGGGTTGTACTTTCAAAAGTCAGTCAATTTCACAATAGTATTAAAATAAAAAAACAAGAAAACTTCCTTTTCATGATCTTCACGATATTCGGATGATGCAACTTCCTGTTGATGATGCGACCTGTCGAATCTTTCACATATTTCATAGAGAAGAATGTGTTCAGGTAACAAAGTAAAGCAAGAGACGTTAAATGGATTCACATGTTAATGCAAAAAACAATATGATTTTCGAAGTATTTTAATTACAGTATATTTGAAGGTAAAGTGTAGTTATAGTGGGATGGGGCAGTAAAATGAAGTTTTCTAAGCGCTTTTTTTTGTCTTTTATGTTTACTTTATTAATACATTTGTAAATCTAGGACACAAATGGCACCCTAATCCTGGAAACACTCTCAGATGCTTAACAAAACTTTGGTTGTACTTCTGCTGTAACAAACTCCATCACCTGCTGGATTTACATGTGTATGAGCTGCATAATTGTGGGGGGTAAAGGAGGATTCTCTCCATGTGAGAACTGATGGAGTGTGTCATCTCCTTCTGTCCATTGGATTTAGATGGTTTTAAGCGGTCAGAGAATGGCATGATTGATTGGTGCAGAGTGAACTCTCATGGAGAGGGAAAACAGGAAATGGCGAAACCTAGACAGAGACAAAGGAGCTTAATGAGGCTAATCCTTGATGATGCACACGAACACCTCAGCACTCCCTTCTCACCCCATCACGAGCTGTGTGTGTGTGTATGTGTGTGTGTGTTAAGTCTTGGCATAAATGCATTAGTAATGCTGTAATTTATACGTATTATTATGTGAATCTTGGTGTTTTACCGTTATGGAAGTATCCTGTATCTATGAGCTCTCTGCCACTGAGCTTGATTACGCTCCTCAGGTTGACAGATGATCTGCTTCCTCTATTTCAGCTGCACTGATTGACACTTTTTATCCAAGAAGTCCAGACCTGAGGCTGTAAACAAACTTGATAATATGATAAATTTGTAAGTAATGTTGTAAGAATAAAGATTATGTTCACATTATGATGACAATCCTCATATTTTACTCATATTTTGATCGTTCATGTTCATAACCACAAAGTACCAATTTCCCATCCTTCCACTGAACACAGTCACCACTGTTGCAGTCCTCCATTGTTGTTTTGCTGTGTTGGCGATGCTGGAAGATGATGATAACACACAAAAAAATCCATTCTGAGCATTCTCTGTCATGTTTTTTGGCCAAATATTGGATATGCATCTGATCTAGGACCACATACAAATGCATCCTATGTCTGATTTGAAAAAATCTGATTTTTGTGTCACGAAAAATCCGATTTGTGTCACTTCAACCTAGAAACATGAATGTAACCAAAATGGCAGCACCAGTACCCAAATATCACTTGTTTTCAGTTATAGTTTTCTCAATTTTGTTTTTTGGATGCGTAAATCCTGCAGACTGAACATACAGCTACTTCTTCGTCCTTCCAAACGTCCCATATTGGACTCGAATGATCCCAGTTAGTGATTGACTTAATTAATTAATCATTTCTAATGACAGTGAGTCAACGAGAAGTTTGTGCGTGTGCACAGATGGTCAATGTAAGAGGTCACAGCTCCAGATGATCATCTCGAGAGGAAACACACAGACAGTCTCAGCATGTGCGCTGCTCAAACAAACACATTAGTGGCTTATAAAAAGGTTTATGAGTATAAATCATGCAGCTGGGGATATTTTTTTCATTTAGGTCAGCAGAGTTTGGAAACCTATGGTATGTGTAATGACTTTTGAGTACAATGTACAAATTACATGTTTGAATCTAAAGAAACGAGAAAAAGCAGACAGGTATTGGAAGCTCAGTTGAAGGTGTCCGTTGAAAACAGATGATTAGATACACACATTAGAACCTGACAATTATTGTTTTTGAGTACTTCTTCTAAAAACCATAGCGATCCAAGTTTAAAAGATACAAATGAGGACTAATTAGGACATTATGCTGAACATTGATATTATAGTCATACTGCTATGTATATAATTGTTTATCCATAAGTGCCATTTAGAGCAGCCTCACTGGTATTTAACGGTTGATATTAAATTTTGCACGCTTGATGTTTCATGCATGTCTGTTTGTGTTCTTATAATGAATGTGTTAATGCTTGTTTAGTTTCAGCCATTAAAGGCAGTGATTGGGAATAATTTCAAAAAAACACTTCCAAAAATAGCTTTTAGGTGACAGTGATATCACAGCAACTCCTGTACTATATGTATATAATAATACATATTAAGCCTTTTGGGTTTGAGATCAAAATATGAATATGAGACAGTAGATCAGAATTTCAGCTTTCATTTCCTGATCTTGATGTGTTCAGTTCCTGATACTTACATCTTGATGTGTTCAGTTCCTGATACTTACTTCTTGATGTGTTCAGTTCCTGATATTTACATGTAGATGGACAAAAATCTTGGAACATGTGACTGACAGGTGTGTCTTACTACCCAAATTAGATTGTTTAGATTGATTGTTTGGACATTTAATAGCTCTGAATGTGTGCTCTTGGTTTGAACCCTGGGTTTCTCCTGTGAAGACTGCATCTGTTGTTAAAAAGGATAAACCAACATGAAGAACAGAGAGCTGTCTATGGGAGAAAAGCAAGCCATTTTGAAGCAGAAAAAAAAGAGGGAAAATTGATCAGAGCATTGGACATAGCCAATACACCAAGAAAAGAATATATATATATATATATATACTATTAATCTAGCATTTTCCATCCTAACATTTGAAAGGATTCAGGAATACAGGTTTATAAGACCTACTCATCTGTGAATGACCTAGCTATATGAGACACAAATCAACTCGCTGAGTTAATTTCCCTAAATTTGAAATGCCATTTATGTCTCTGCACCAACCCAATTGTACAATTATTAGTACACTCAGTGTATGAAACCCTGAATATCAAGGCCTCAATTCTTCCCTTTAGCCTTTAGCTCTACTGTTATCTTTTTCTCTGCAGATAAACACTGTATGAATGCAGTTAAACCTTTTTCTCACATCGCCATGCTTCAGTCAGCTTCAGATAGTTTATCTGCAGAGGATATTTCTACGCTGTGTTTTGTAATAATGTGAATGGCTGTTGGGTTTCAAAGAAATGGGGAGCCTCGTATATATTTTATTTTTAATAAATAAAACATGACAAAGCATGCTGTTATAGGAAAATAATCAATGATGGGGTGGTGTGATATAGCCCAGTGAGAAGTGGAGTTACAGTCACCATGCCAAAGTTGATTCATTTCCAATAACAGCAAATTTTTCTTTTACTACAGCCAGTGCAAGAGCAAAACATCATACTTTTCATCCATTTATTTATTAATTATATTATTAATTACAATAAATGTTGTGGAATTTCCATGAAAAATGGTAGCTCCTGAAATATAAACATTCAATCCATCACCAGCCTCTCTTTTTTTCCTTGTGAAGTTAATAAAACAAAAAAAATTCAATGTGTGTAATTGTTGATATGAATTATTATTTTTTTTTGTAAGACATTTACAGAAGAAGTCTCCTGTGTTAGCGCTTTGTAACAGCCAGAGATTAGGGTGTTTGTTTAAAGTTTACAGAAACAGTCTTCAGGATGGAGGGATTTGTGCTTTCCGTTTTCTCAGTAACATGACAAGCTGTGTTTTTTGGTTTGTCTTATTAACTTAAAAAGCTGAATAAAAGAGAGACTCATGAGGGAATTACTGTTTATAGCGGCTATAACATAAGAGGTAGAAGGAACTAACTTGTTTCAAGGATCCTCCACAATATTAAATGTGACTGTAAATGGATAAAAATTGTGATGCATTGTTCATTACTAAAAAAAAAAAATGTAATAATTAGCCCTATTCAGATTGAATTATTTTATCAGTATATTCCATCTGTATTACATCTAGCACATTGGATTTTCTATGAACCCATTCGTTTGTGTCACATGGTCGTTTGATCACACTCCTTTCACCACATGGTGTCCAAGTGGTCTTAGAGGCACTGGGCTAGACAAGATATGCTGGCTCTAATTTCAGTTTGGGGCATTCCAAGGTTCAAGCAACAATTTGAAAGACACAATTAATAATCACAGCATATCAAAAAGCATCCATTTTTCATTTCACAATTATATAATATGTGGGAGAGGATCACTGATACACGGGCTACAAGCCTAAACACAGCAAAAAGCGGCAGTCAAACTTTTTTTAAACAGGAAGCAACATTTGCATAAAAAAAATCATGGACATGTGGATTCAGATGGGACTAAAATGATCAGACAGCCACTGAGTTTAAAGAAACTGAGAAAAACGCAGACATGGCCACTCTGTAAAACAAGAAATGACCTCAGCACCCCATGTACATTTAATCCAGTCTGGATAGGGCTTTAGGCACATACCATAAGAACAATAAGACACTTCAGAATGTGCTGTTATCGGAAAACAACACCAGCCCGTTGTTGATTACTTTCCTTTAACGGCATGCCCTGAAAACCTTTATTCCTTAGCTAACACTCCCTGCATTAAACATTTCTTGGGAACGTTATGCCAAAAGAGTCTTCCCTTTCCTTTTATTTCTACACCTGTATATTTTTGATGTACCAGTAAATACAGACATAAAGCTCACCGATGCAGTAATCAAGAAAACATGTAGGGAGAGCCTGGGGCAATTTTACGATTTGATGATTTCCAGCTACGCTAAAGCAGCTCAGGGAAAAGTG
The DNA here is from genome assembly GCF_027358585.1 of Pangasianodon hypophthalmus. NCBI lineage: Eukaryota > Metazoa > Chordata > Actinopteri > Siluriformes > Pangasiidae > Pangasianodon > Pangasianodon hypophthalmus. Next base: position 16,194,379 of record NC_069731.1, on the reverse strand, counting down.
TGTTAGGATTGATGGAGATAATACCCTCATATTATCCTGCTTAAACATTGTAATTACTTTACTGCTGTTTTGGTTAAAGCTGATGTCTACAGTTGTTGTTGTTCCTCTTTCGCCACAGTGGATCAGTGGTCCGCATATTTGATTTGGCACAGTTTTTATCCTGGATGCCCTTCCTGACACGATCCTCCCCAATTTTATCCAGGCTTGGGACCGGCACTGAGAGCACACTCTTGCATGCAATCCCCCTGGCCAGCGGTGAGAGTGCTGTGGCCTAACCATTAGTCCTGCAGGGAACCTAAAGCTGATGTCTACACTGACGTTCCAATAAAACATAATTAGTATCAGTTTATTCGAAGAGATTTACATTGTCTCATTTGTCCTTACAAGGCTAGAACGAAAGATTTATTAGTCTAGTGACATAACAAATATAGAAATTTATGATTAAAGCATACAGCATTTTTATCAGCTCTTTAGTTTTATGTCATGTCTAGGTACGTAATGTAATGAATTCCCATTAATGATCTAGAAATGTAATTTTGTATAATTTCATAAAGGCACACATATGGCCTGCTGTATTTCCTGAGAAGAATCACTTTCAATGGTCCTTTGGTCAATTAATTGAGATCAATATCCCTGACAGTAATAATGGATTATCATAGTAGTGTCTTGCATTATTAACTTTAGATGAGAAGAATAAAAAGACAGAAAAAGTGCACTGGGGAGGGTCAGGTGGCACATCGCAAGACTATACGTTCGACACGCAACTAGCCCAAGACTTTAAATGTTAAGAACTAAATTAAGTGCATTGTGGTGTTTTTTTTGGGGGCGGTATTAAGAAATGTCATGGCTAGTAGGTTCGTTAATTGTTGATTTTTTGTTATAATTTTTGTTCTAAACTTTTGGGTCATTATTATTTTGCTCCATTGCTGATTAAGTAATAATAAAAATGATTATTTTTAAAAATATTAATATAGCAGACATCTCTACATGGCTGTTTCAAACGCACTGCAGTCAGTGACATGCTATTTTGAAGCCACTATCTGGAAGCCATTTTTGTTTTAATATATATCAAGTGAAGCGGAGAATGTGTACTTACTGGAAACATATGATAAGCGTGTGGGTAAATTTCCAAAATCGCTGGGTTACTACTTTAGCATTGACTAAATATTCCAGCTTCAGATCATAAACACTGCAAAACAACACCACGTCTGAGTTTTCCAGACAAAGTATAAGACTAATTATGTGTTAAATAATTCTTTTACAAGTGATTTAGTACAGCATGTCTGTATATTATTATACTGTATATTATTTCCAGAGCAAAAATAATGTACACCCGGAGGCTATACAAGTGAGAGGAACAAATAAGAAGTACAATGAGATGAGATGACGAATTACTACACTTCTGCATTGCAGGACCAGAAATGATGAAGAAGACATTTTATTAGACTTGCCAACCTTTACACAGAGTATGCAAAAAAAATAATATGTCAAGAGTGCAGTGGAAAAAAAAAAAAAAAAAGGCAAATGATCCAATTGACATATGAATATGGAAACAGTGACAGTTGAGTAGACTGGAAGCCCCGCCCCCTTCCCTCATCTCACTTTAGTAATCTTTTGACTGGTGCTCTTGTCTCAACTCGATTTTTATGCTTGAAATCCAGGGATTAGAAATGATTTCTTTTTCATTTTAGTTCGTTCTGAATAGGAGCGGTATTTTTACATTCCTGCTCAAGAGTTCCACGCCCCCTTTACATATTATAGCCTACTCTACTTATAGAGTCTATATACACACACACAGTACTGTGCAAAAGTCTTAGGCACCCTTTTTTTTTGTAGTACAAACATTGTTATAGATTTATGACTTCTACATTATTGATTCAGTACAAAAACATTTTAGATTCCAAACATTAGTTTTCCAGCACAAAATTAAATGTTACAGAAAAATGTTTGCATGTCAGTAAAGAAAGCAGCAGATTACATAAGAGACACTTTTCAGACATAAATACATAATGAAGGCTGCTGGGTTTCACTGCAAAAATAAGAAGCAAGTGTGACAGTCAAAGTCTCCAGAAGAACTGTGGCTGCTTCTGCAAGATGCTCAGTAACACTTACAGCTCATTTCCTTATAAAACTGCACACACTGTACCTGAGATACTATTTTTTTTAAAAGCGAAGGATCGTCACATCAAATATTGACTTTGTTTTATTTATTACTGTTTACTGCTCTTTATAGTATTTTTTAAATGTAATATTTAATTTCATTATTTTTGAAGGCATCTTTGCTCTACAGCATTTCTTTGCATGTGCCTAAGACTTTTGCACAGTACTGTATATATATTGTATGAAACAATTTAGGTTAATTTTGTTCGCCTTTTTCAATGTATTCTTTTTCATTTTATTTCCCTGTAATCTCCCTTAAGCTCTCACTTTCACACGAAGTAAAATCTATCAATGTATCTTCCACTTAGGGTCCTTGGAGGACTAGTGGTTAGGCCTTGGTGTTCTCACAGGTTTGATTCCTGGCCAGGGAACCAACCCCAGCCACTGGGGTTGCACACAGCAGATTTATTAAAGATCTATTAAAATTCTATCTGTTAAAAAATTCTATCTGTAAAAGATCTGTTAAATAAAAAATAAAATAAAATAAAAAATCTCCCCAGGGTTGGCTGCATTATAGACATCAGATTTACAGTTAAGATAATGCTTGATAATTTATTATACACCAAATTTTGTCCAATTTATCCAAAAATAAGGCAGAATATTATCCAGGAATAAAACTGAGTAGTTGAAGCCCAGCAGTGTTTCTCAAGCAGTCCTGGGAATTGAACTCACAACCTTCACAAGAGACCATTCAGCACTGCAGAAATGACTGGAAAGAAACTTCAAAGTTTCTTTCATTATATTAGATGTGAGTCGATTATATGTTAATAAAGTATGTCAATAGAAACCTCCTACAGTGTACATGATAACAGAACTGTAATTCCAGTGCGGGAAAGTCAACGTTCTTTCATTATGAAATTAAAGCTCTGAACAATAAGCTGAATCTACAGAATTATTCCACACCTCCTTTTATTCCACTTAGGCCAACCTGTGAATTATATGCTTTTTTTATGTATTATTCATTTTCTCTGTGGTGTGAAATCATTCCTTTTCCAGAAGTTTTACCACAATGACTGTGATTTTTTTTTCCTGATTACACAGTCTATGTTCTTGGAAAAATATTCATAATAAAGCGTGCATGTACTCCCTCACAAGCTCCAGCCTCAGGCTCCACTCTCAGAACCCGATGTCTCGCTGTTTAAAATCCCTCGCTTTATTTTCCTAAATGACTCCCGCTGGTTCTGTGAAAGAGCAATCAGAGGTAACATTGATCACATTTATCAACATCTTCTTTTCTGACTCTTTCTAGAGACAGAATATGAGAAGAGAAATGACATGCACATGGAGAGGAAGGAGAGTTTATTGCAGTTTGGCCATGCTGTTTACATCAGTGGATGTTTGGTTGAACTACTGGTTGGCTGACTGGCTGATCTAAAGCACAGGGAGTACTCCAGGACCAGGTTTAAGAACCTAGCTGCTTTTTTTTTTTTTTTTTTTTTTTTGCATACAGGACCATGCTTATGTGTGTAAAAACCACAGCGACATGGCTGATCCTGATATACCATACGAGCACTCACACTGCCAGTGCCACATGCACGACCATGCCGATATAAAAAAAAATTATAAACTAATACAGATCACCTTACATTTCTCAAACACGACATTCTTCCTAGGGATCTGTTAATATCAGAGAGCTGAAAACACCTACGCAACTGTCAATCATTTCAAATCTCCAAGGTAAACAGAAAATGTGTGTGGGAATTGAATTCACAACCTACAAACTGTAATATATGCGAAATAAAGTATAATTAACATCCACTAACTGTATTTAATACCAGACTTCGAAAATGAAAATAAATAAATAAATAAATGTCAAGCTTATGTTAATGTATGTTTATTGATTTTCTTTGACAGCAGCATTACAGAGGAGCATAATGGAGCATTTAAAACACTGAATGGCTTATTCACAGTTTTCTCTTACTGACAGACAGATAGACAGACACACACACACACACACATTTTACTTTCTACATCTATCTCACACTGTTCTGGCTTTTTCTCTTACACACTTTTTTTTTTAACCACACAAAAGATAATCCAAAGCAAAAAACCTAAAACTCCCCAGTGTTTGTGAAATCCTGTACAGTTGATCAATTTTTCTAAAAGTGGTCCATTCTTATTGTTCCTTGATTTGTCTTTTCCTTCATTTACGTCTCTTCAATACGTTTTACGTGAACAGAGCGGATCAACATACAAATGCAGACAACACACGAGTAATAGTACTTTCTCTTAGTTCCTCACACACACACACACACACACACACACACACCCCACTAGCACCACATCTCTTGAATGTCCCCAGGCTCATCTATTTTTTTCCAACACACTCCTGCTTTTCTTCTATCTGCAGATGCTGGGTGTGAAAAGCAGAAACAGAGAGTGGAACCTTGTCACAACCCTTATTTTCTTTTCTCCTCCCAACACACATTCCAAAGTCTGTAAAATAGCTGTTATTTTCACACCCTGCTCCTGTGTCGCTTGCTGTTCTTCCAGTGGCAATGGCTTTTGTGCTTTTTCTTTTAAAATAAAACAAGGAAGGAAAAACGAGGAGGTGAGATGGAGCAGAAAGAGCAGAGAAGAGCCTCTGACAGCGAGCCATCCATCACATAAATGAGAGTTACCCTGCATTATATACACAGTCAGTGATGAGGCAAGGCTACATCCCTAAAACATCCCTAAACGCTGAGCAGATCTCAAACTTTTTGTATCCAGAGACCCATTTAACGTTAAAATAAATTCCAATGTTCATTCATGTTATTTCAATAATAATAATAATTATAGTTTACACTTTACAGTCCATGTTCTGAGTGTTTTCTGTCCTGCACTCATCTCACGCTGTTGTGTATTAGCAGCATATATAGTCTTGCGTACTGTTATGTGTTGCATCATGGTCCTGGAGAAACAACAATTCGTTCCAATGTACACAAGCTATATAGTGGAATGACAATAAAAACCCACTTGACTTGACTTGATTTTGTTTTTGGTCTATTTATTAGAGGCTTGATTTCGATTTTGTCAGTGTTTTCACATGTTCTGATTCTAAAAAGATTGGTTGACCTATGCGCATTGTGATTAAGCTGCATAGTAAAAGTCAGATTGTGTCTGATGTGTGTAGTGTGGCATTGACATGTGTCACATTACTTTTGTTTCTTGACTCAATAAACGAGTAGTGTTGTTTCTTTTTTCAGGTTGTTGAACCTACTTGTCCACCTTGCAACTATCAAAATCTGTTTATCTCGGGCTCCGGAGCTACTAATTTTTCAATCTCTGATTGATTTTTTTCACCTGAGCAAATGAGCAGGTCTGTTTATTTGCCTTTTTTATCCCTGTATATGAATTTTAGGGTGTTTCTGCCTGGAGATACAACATACAGGGTGGTGTCAATGGAAAACAATTAATTTTGCACCCACAATGTGATTTACTGCAGGATGAAAGTCATTTATGCAAAAATAACTGCATGCACAGAATAATACGATCGACATGCAGGTATTAAATTTGTGAAAGTCTGCTTCTAATTTATAAAATAATTTATTACACTGCAAAAAATTATGTTAGCTAATTAAAACATGAATATAGATATTAGTTAAACTAAAATTGATCTTTATTAGGTTGTTTTTTTTAAACAAATATAAGATTATTATGCCTATTTCTAGATATTTTTCCTCGAAATTGTATTATTCTATTGCCAGATATTTTTGTTTATTTCAACACCATTTTAAGCTTTCTGCATGATACATGATAGAACTAGAGATGAAATGATGTATGTGTGTGAATTATGTATTGATGCCTTTAGGTATTTGTCCTGAGCAGTGGGAAGTCAACCTCCAGCACAAACACACTCTATATTCACTTTAAAGCTGGATATTTACAGCCTGTGTGAATCCTTCATGAATGGTAAGACATCTGGAACAGCTGCAGGCCTGTGTTTGAGATTAGGAGTGTATTCAGGCCAGTGCAGTGTGTGTACTGTATGTATGTGTGAGAGACAGTCAGAAGATCAATAGTGAAATAGAAGCTGTCCAGTGTTTTCCTGCTCTCCATTACAATTCAATTCTAAAGTTAAAAAAGAAGCCATGAAATCATCACCACAACACTGCCAGAGAGTGTTACAACAGTATGAGTGTGTACGAGCCTGTTATAAGTCTGAGTTTAAACCGAGTCTCACATGTTTGCGCTTTGCTCAGATTATGTTGTTTTGATAAATGGAGAGTTTCATACAGTCAGGTAAGGAATGATCACTGGTTCAACAGCTGTCAAGGACTCACAATAGCGTCTGCATTGCTCGCTGAGCCTCTTAAAGTGGTCATTTGTGGCCTGTTTGGTGATATGAGGCTAACTAGGTTGTTAACTCTGATCATACAGAGCTGTAAAGGCTATCATAAGTTTAATGAGTTGTGCACCTCCATTCTGGTCCTGTTTTCCCCAATCTCACATCATAACATGACAGGAGTCATAAAGTGTAAGCCACAAACCACAAACGATCGCTCTGACCAACTTCCTATTCCACTAAGTATGCTCAAGTTGAAGATTTAATACAGTATTTCTCTCTCTCTTCCTCTGTGTAATTTCAGATCAGCATTATTTATTGTTCGGACAGACAGATAGACTTTACAGAAATCTCAATGGATCATCTCTGGAGCTCTCAGTTTGATACCTCAAGATTGTAAAACCTGTCAGCCTTTATTATGGTTTTTTTATATATATATATATTTCATAATATGTTACTTTCTTTGCTGACATACAAACAATTTTCTGTAATATTTAATTTTTTCTTGGAGAAGTAATGTTTGGAAATAAATATATTTTTTGTTCTGAATTAGTAATGCAGCAGTCATAAAATAAACATTTGTATAACAAAATTTTTGTAAAAGTGTCTAAGACTTTTGCACAATTTTTTTGCACTATTTTGCAATATTAATCGGTATAATAAATGTCATCACTGAATAGTGCATATAGTTGAGTGGCTTCTTTTAGCCATTCTTTTTCCTAGAATTGTCCTATTCTACTTTTTGACCCTATAGACGTTGATTGATATAATAGAAAATAATATATTAAATATGAAGCCTTAGTTTATGGCCCTTAAAGGCCTCACAAAAATAGCCATGTGGGGCCAAAGCGCTCATGTACTGCACTATAGAAAACAATTATGTCACACTTTCACACACACTTGGCAGCCCCTTCATAAAAAGATTGTCCTTCATGTCAGTAAGTATGAATACATGTAAGTAAATATGAGGCACTGCAGTCCCTTCCTTCCACTTAATTACTGCAGCCAACATACTTACACTGAATGTTACATTCTTAAGGATAATTAGGAATAAGACACACAGGAATATAATAATGAATCTGAATAGTGAGGCGGCACACACACACACACACACACACACAGTAATACATATAAATTATTACTAAGCATATTACTAATACATTTATACCCAGACTTAACACTACTCTTGTGAAGAAAATAAAGGCTCTAACACACACACAAATGCTCACACACACACATGCACGCATGCGCACACACACACACACACACACACACTCCTAAGGATAAGTGTGTTTTGATGCTCAGTGCTGGCCATCAGTGCAGGAAACCTTATTACAGGGATCAAAATACTGAAAAAAGCAGCAGTGAGTGCAGCTGAATCACTTTAAAACATTCACCTGATGCACACACACACACACACACACACACACACACACACAGACAGGGCCCTGCTAGGGGAGTACATGGAAACTAGAATTACTCTTCCAGCATAATTTACAATTTACATCAGAATTCCCATTTCGATCCTGAGCTTCAGTTACTGTATGTACAGAATTTTACGTTTCCTCCCTGTGTTCATATGAGTTTCCTCTGGGTTCTCTGGTTACCCCCACCTCCCAAAACCAGGCTCATGTGTGGATACGCTAAAATGTGTATTCACTTGAACGTGTGAACGTGTGTGTGTGTGTGCGTGTTGCCTTGTGATGGACCGGCATCCAATAAATAAGTAATACTTTGTAGTAGACTAAACTGCACCTGCACAAGGACACACATGCCTGGAGCTCTACAGCTAGCAGTATGTGGATAAGAAGCACACACACACACACACACACACACACACACACACATTTATAAAGTGGAGCTCAAACAGCTCTTTAGTATATTTAGTGTATCTAGTGCACACACTTGATCTATAACATGCAAATGAATATCATCATCACACTCTGGAAGATACAGGAAAGGAAAAATGCAGCCTGCTTTTATAGACCTTATAAATGTCCATGTGAAGGTGAAGGACACACAGATATGACCTTATATTCAGCACTCTGAGGTAAGCGTGTATGTGAATTCAGAGACCTGGCTATGACATATTACTACTGCTGAGTTGTCACCTTTAAAATTCAGGAATGAGAGCTGTGAGTATGATAAATGAGTTGTGAGTCATCTAATGGAGAAATTATGGAAGCTCCTTTCTGCCATTTGTGTATGTAATATATTATGCAAATTTATCCAACAATTGCAAGTTTATATCTCTAAACCTGAGTTAATATTTCACTATTGTAATATTTTATCTCAGAAGTGCGTGTTAGTATAACACAATTGCGACTTCTGTTTCTGTGCCATGCCTGTGGTGTTGCTGTGGTTTGGTTAATGGTAGGGGATAGCCTAGCACAAAGTCACAATTGCAAGATAAAAATTTGCAACTGCATAATATTAACTTGCAATTGTGAGGCAGAAAGTGGCAGTCACGATTGCATAAGTTTAACTCTCAATTGTGGAATAAAAACTGTCAACTGTGAAATATTAACTCAAAACTATGAAGTAAAAAGTCACAATTACATAATATTATCTCGTACTTGTGAGATAAAACATCGTAACTGTGAGATATTAACTCACAATTGCACGATTAAAAGCCGCAATTGCATGATATCTTGCAACTATGAGGTAAAAGGTCTCAATTACATAATATTAGATCGCAGCTGTGAGGTAAAAAAGTCACAATTGCATATTATCTGGTACGTGTGAAATAAAACATCTCACCTGTGAGATATTAACTCATGATTGCAGGATTAAAAACCGCAGTTGTGTGATATCTTGCAACTGTGAGAGAAAAAGTCATGATTTCGTAATATGTTTATTCACAGTTGCAAGGTAAAAAGTCACAGTTGGGTGGTAGGAACTTGCAACTGTGAGATTAAAAAGTCAGAACTACATAATATTAACTTGCATGTTAAAATTATATAGTATATATTTTTTCATTTGTATATTATTAGGCTTCAGTTACGTGAACTCTCTGAATTACACTATATGGCCAGAAGTACTATTGTGGACATCTGACCATCACACCCCTACATGCTTCTTGAATATCCTATTCCAAAACCATGGGCATTAGCATGGATTTGGTCCCCTTGTTGTTGCTATACCAGCCTCCACTCTTCTGGGAAGGCTTTCCAGTAGATTTTGGAGCATAGACATAGTGGATTTGTGCCCATTCAGGTAGAAGAGCATTAGTGAGGTCAGGCACTGATGTCGGCAAGGAGGGCTGGTGTCCAGCGGGGTTGAGGTCAGAGCTCCAGAGGTCTTTATGGACCTCAGTTTGTGCACAGGGGCATTGTCATGCTGGAACAGGTTTGGCTTAGTCCCTTAGTTCCAGTTCCAGTGTGCTTCCAACTTTGTGGCAACCTTTTCAGGAAGAACCACATATGGATGTGATGGTCAGGTTTCCACAGACTTTCCACATCCCATATTGTGTAGCTAATACTAGAGAAATGATAACGTATTAGAATTTCCAGCCTGTACTATTGTCAGAGTTACTGACAGACACTAGTTTTGGGTTCAGACCACCAGAAGTGAGTCAAGACCATAGCCATAGCCAGTGGAGTCTGAGTCAAGACTGAGTGTGACAGAGGGGTGACACCAAGACAAGACCAACACCACACATGGCATAGTCCAAGTCAGGACCAAGATCAGATGCTCAGATGTGTTAATTTACTGGTTGTAGTAACCTCCTACATGAAATTTCTATTGAAATAACTAAAATAACCCATCTACTCTTGCATTATCATTTCATCAGGACATGTTAAGTATAATCCAGCTGAAAGAACAACAGCTCAGTGGTATTACACTACTGCCAACTGAACTACTAATCATTTCACTGGAAGGTCCTCACAAGATTGGTAACCTGACAGGTGTATGTATGTATGTATGTATACATATGTTTAGTTATTTGTTAGGACCAAGACGGAGGGTAGTCCTCAGAATCACCTGGTCCTCACAAGATGTTTTACAAACAAATGGAAAAAAAAAAAAAAAAAAAAAAAAAAAAACTAAAAGAGACAAAGGGATTACTTTATTTACTGTGGTTAAGGTTAAGGTTAGGTGTAGGTATAGCATTAATTAGCTGCAATCAAGTCAACAGAAGGTCTTCAGAAGAAGAGTAAACTGATATATGTGTGTCTGTGTGTGTGTGTGTGTGTGTGTGTGTGTATGTACTAAGTGGTATTGCTCTACTGCCAAATGAACTGCTAATTTTACAAGCTTAATACATTTTCCCAGTTGATTTTGAGACACTCTGCCTCTAATCTATTTCTGATCAAATGAGCAGAATTTAATAAGAGCAACTGCTCTGACCTCTCAGAGATCTTGTCCCAGTGGAGCTTTTTTCTGTACGGTTAAAGAGCTTGGACATTCTGAGCAGTTAGATAGAGAGTAATTATTTTCACCCACAAGCATTAACGCTAGTTGAGTCTTATTTCTATGGGATCATTATTATCCTCCTATTATGAGGTACGAGGTTGTTTCCTTTATAGAGATGTAACATTTCTCATTTTCACGTTCACCACTCCTCATTTAATGTTCAATTAATGTTCAGCATTAGACCTTCTTTTAAATTGTACAGGCTGAAAATTGAATCAGCTATATGCGCTATATGTGATAAGTGATGATCCTGATAAAACAGCCTCACACTGAATCCATCATTAGATTCTGAATATTAAATCTCTTGCGTTGATGGTGTAGGTGCAGCACAAGGACAGAGAGGCTTCTGGATCCTGAAGAAAAACAGAGTTGACCTGGAGGAAACGTGGATGTCACTGCACCAGGATTTGGGATGTACTGCCCCAAGGAAGGGAACTTGTGTAACTAGTGGCATGGCTTATGATGGATGCTTTTTTAGCTTTCATCCAATATCATAAGTGCCACAAATATTCTTGCTTTTAGGATGAATGAGAAAAGCTGCTCATGTGCTGCTGCTCATGACACATGCTGCTACATGGAGACCCTAAAGACCCCAAAAAACACTATGTCCAATTCTCACCCTTGCTTCAATAGACAGTCTAACATGGTTACTGTAGATTTGTTCCTAAGAACTGCTGCTGTAATCATAAAGACTATCCTGTATCTACCCAAGGACTCTTATTTACAATATACTAATACTGAACATCCTTTCAACACACTTAGCACTGTTTGAATTTCTTCATTTATATCTGTATACTGTAATAATATATAATGCCACGATCTGGTGTCATGAGACAAGAATGGGTTCCCCTTTGATCCTGGTTCTTCTCAAGGTTTCTTCCTCACGTCATCTTAGGGAGATTTTTTTATTTGCTATTAGGGATCCAAATCCCTACATCCATATTTCTGTAAAGCTGTTTTGTGACAACATCTAATGTAAGTGTTATACACTGTAAGAGTTAATTCTAGACTATACATCTAGTTTTTTTCCTGTGGTATTTATTGAGTTCAGGAGGCTAATGTTCTTAACTCCAGCATGTTTTCTCACTCACTCATGTCATCTCGCTCATGTGATCTTGTTCTCTTGTTCTCTGAAGTTTGCGAAGTCACATACAATTACTTGCATATTTCCCATGTGCAAATTTACCTCACTGCTTTTCTTAATTTCCCATGGTCCTCTCTGTTTTGCATCAAATGCAACAACTGCTATTTTATTTCCTGCAAGATAAAAGCAAGTTTCTTCACTGTGCCATTAAACAATCCACATCAGCACCATAGTTCTTTTGTTATAATCTGGAAGTCAATAAGACACAGTGCTGTGTTTATGGCTCCTTAAGCGCACACATGAATTCACATGAATATTGACACTTAATATTGGTTTTTCACTTTACAGGTCACAGTAGGACTCGCAGTAAATGGATTAGAAATGATGCTCGTGAAAGCTCTAGTGGATTTGCTGCTTCCTCTCTGGACTGAGGTAATGTCTTGCATTGCTCTCACAGAGGAAACTGTTTGTTTGTGTTGCAGATTTGGAAGCTTTCTTTGAGGCAGGAAGAAACGCTTGAGAACTTCATAGCTGTGGGGCTGCGACACAACGCTACGACACTGCTGACTGATCAGATACGCAAACACACGCTCGACTGAACACATTTATTTTCTATTTATTGTCTTTTAATACTTTCTCCAACACTGTGTTTCTTTATCACTAAATAGCCGGCAGCTGAATGCTTCTGTTTAATGAACTTCCTCTGACTGTCTCGGTTGCTCATTTATTTATTCATTTAGTGGCCAAACCAAAGCAGAGCTCTTAGAGAGCATCTCGATTCAACCAATACAGCTAAGTAATGTTTAATGGCTGCTCAGTGGAGTGTCTCGCTTTCTCTCGGTCACACTCGCTAACACACTCGTATTGACTCAAACACACTTGGACAAACACATGCGTCGAGAAAGAATTTAGTCTGAATGCTTTCTAGCTCATTAGTGATATGCTCTGAAGAGTTTTAACAACAGAGCAGAGTGTGTGTGTGTATGTGTGAATCTCATGAAAAAGTTTCCCTCTGTGTAAGAAGTGAAGATGCTGCATGCGATGAATCAATTCTGGTAATAAATAAAATATAATATCTCTCTCTCAGGTTCTCTACAGCTGTGTTATAACCTCGGGGGTCTTCTCAAACCCTTCACCATCAATCTGTCTCAGCGCAATTTGGCCAACAGACATCCACACAGCGTGAACATTACCAGAATAGAGAGAGAAATCTGACAGCATTTTACATTTCTACAGCTTCCTACATAATCAGGGCTGCGCAACAGGAACTGATGAGGTGATGAGGTCGAGATGTGAAGCAACATCAAAAGTGTAGTCTGGATTAGTGTGTGTGTGTGTGTGTTCTCCAGTCATTTTTATCTTCTGTCACTCTGAGTGAATAGTAGTAGTCCATACTAATGTTATGTAAAAAAAAAAATATATATATATAGTTGTCACGGTTGTCACGGTTTTGTCAGTTCAAGTATCTTGTAGTTGTTCTCCTCTTTTTGTTGACTTTTGAATCTTGATGAAAGAGATGAGTGGCCCTGAGGACATTAAACACTTTACCCACCTTTACTTTCTCACTTCCCTTTACTTATCTCACTGCTCACTGCATGCTTTATCCCTGAATTTATCCTTTATTCTCAGAGGAATTCCCTTGCTGAGGCGACTCGTAACTCAATTAGTCACCAGAAGCTTGTAAATTCAGATCCATGTAATATCAGACTGTCCCTGTTAGGCCTTTAGATCTTAATTATTAATCATTAATCTCTATCATTAATAGGTCAGCTTCTTTTTTTAATTCCCCTTTGGGCAATTGACTTAATACATTTTAAAAACATATTACTACTAATATGTAGTCTTCTACTACTACTACTAATACTACTACTGCTACTACTACTGCTACTACTACTATTACTATTACTTCTGCTACAACTACTACAACTATCAATACCACCACCACCACCACTCCTACTCCTACTACTTCTTCTACAATTATTACTACCACAACAACTACTACTACTACTCTTACTCCCATTGCTATTACTACCACTACTATTTTTACTATCGCTACTACTACTACTACTACAACTACTACTACTACAACTACTATCAATATCACCACCACCACCAGTACCACCACCACCACTACTACAAATACTACTACTATCACTACCATTACTACTACTACTACTACTACAACTACTATCAATATCACCACCACCACCAGTACCACCACCACCACTACTACAAATACTACTACTATCACTACCATTACTACTACTACTACTACTACTACTACTACTACTACAATTACTACTACTACAACTACTACTACTATCAATGCCACCACCACCACCACTATTACTACTACTACTACTACTACTACTATCAGCATCACTGCTACTACTACTACTACTACTACTATCAATGCCACCACCACCACTATTACTACTACTACTACTACTACTACTATCAGCATCACTGCTACTACTACTACTACTACTACTATCAATGCCACCACCACCACTATTACTACTACTACTACTACTACTACTACTACTACAACTACTATCAATATCACCACCACCACCAGTACCACCACCACCACTACTACAAATACTACTACTACAATTACTACCACTACAACTACTACTACTATCAATGCCACCACCACCACCACTATTACTACTACTACTACTACTATCAGCATCACTACTACTACTACTATCAATGCCACCACCACCATTATTAGTACTACTACTACTACTACTACAACTACTATCAATATCACCACCACCAAAAGTACCACCACCACCACTACTACAAATACTACTACTATCACTACCATTACTACTACTACTACTACTACAACTACTATCAATATCACCACCACCAAAAGTACCACCACCACCACTACTACAAATACTACTACTATCACTACCATTACTACTACTACTGCCAGCCCCAATTCTTCCTTTTTTTTTAAATTGAAGTTTAATTGCTCCTTTGTGCAATTGAGTTAATACATTTTTTAAAAACATACTACTACTACCACCACTACAACTACTAGTGCTGCTACTACATTACTGCTACTACTATTATTACCACTACAACTACTACTATTATCAATACCACTACTACCACTACTACGACCACTACTATTACTACTACTTCCAGCCCCACGTCATCTTCTTTTTTTTTCAAATGAAGTTTATTTGCCCCTTTGGGCAACTGAGTTAATATTTTTTAAACATACTACTACTACTACTAATAATAATAATAATATTAATAATAATAATAATAATAATAATAATAATAATAATAATAATAATATTAATAATAATAATAATTCACAGTGACTTTTCTCTCAGAATCAGCCATTAGCTCCCCCTGATAAGGCTAAATAAGCCCAAAGCTATTGAATGTTGTCATGTTCAAACTTCCTGACTCCACCTGACTCCACCATGCCCAGCTCCTCATCAGAAAGTTGCATTTTATTTATTCCACCCAGGTGTGCTCAGGTTGAGAAAACAACCTAACGTTTGTCAATCTGACACATCACTGGAACAATGAGAGTTGACATTTGAAGGATAAACATCATTGCTTTCAGACCTTCACTCCTCTCTGCTTCTTTGTACTTGTGATGCTGTGTGTGAGCGTGAGTGAGGAGTCGAGTCGCAAGTCCAGAAATCAGAAATGATTCTTTTTAATTCCACAGCTAAGACGCTTCTTGCTAATTAGCAGAGCAAAGGAATGAGTGATCGAGTAATTAATTCTGTCAGGAAATAAAGATTCTCTGTGTGTGTATGTGTGTGTGTGTGTGTGTGTGTGTCTTCTTCAATGGAAAATTCTTCAGTAAGTGCACTTTCTTTCAGGATTTAAGGCCTTGGACACATTTACTATATCTGTAGTTGGTATGCACTGGGGTTCAAGAGTCCACTACACATAACTGTTTAAAATTGATTACAATTTTGTGATATATTTATCAGATAAGATCTTCACTGATTCAGAATTCACAGGGATTTTATTTGAAGTGTTTGAATGCTAACCCCTACAGAGAGCCTTCAACCCTCGATTACTCAGCCCTATGCTGCGTTTGATTCAGACTCATGTTTCTTGGGCTAAACATGTGCACTAAATAATAATAGAGACAGATGGGAGATAAAAAAAAAAAAATTTTAGTAAAGCAATGACCAATGTGTAAATGTTTTCCTATAATGCAACAGTAACTTACATTCTAAAGAGTTGTTCATCATTTCACACATCAGATCAGATCATGATGTTCAGATCACACTGACTTGTAGACAGAATGAATTAATTAATAATAATATTCCTTATTTTACAGGCCTATAAAAGGGTACATACCGTTTTTAGGTTATAATTTGTTATAATATGATTGAGTAACTACAGTCTTTGCTCACTGATGGTTCCTGATGGAGTTCAAGACAATATATCTGTTGACTCCGCCCCTTATTCAACTCTAAGCATTTCTAAATGTACATATCATATATACTGAAAAAATCTCATTACCATAAAATGTTGAACGTATTGCCTCACAGCTATGATAGATTAGGCTAGGAAGGTGTCAGTGCTATAGAAACTGTTTGAGGTGTTGATAGCACATACTACACTTTCTGTAGGTGCTGATTTCCTGTGTAAAGAGGAGAGAATTGTACCAGACAGCGTGAACAGGAATTCAACAGTAATCAGAGATTGAAATGTTCCAATTGGTAGAGCTCCTACTGTCTACACAAGTTTTCACTTCAATAAAAAAAATGCTGCTCATAATAATTGATAATCCGTTCAGCAGTATTTTTCTTAATGTGTGCCATTATTTATGAAAAGTTAGCTAAAAAAAAAGCTAAAAACAAAAAAAAGCAAACACCCTGAATGTAGTGCAAGCTGATTCACTAATAGATGAGCAGATTCATCTTTCAGATGAGCAAAATAATATGTGATGTCCATTTTGTGCATTTGCATGAATATGTAGTTTGGGACAACTCTTCCAAAAAGTGCAAAATACAGGGCAGGGTTGATGCAAAATCAATTAATTTTAAGAGACGTAAACGTTTTTTTCAGCGTTTGGGAACAGCTGGAACAGCTGGAACAGTGGGAACAGCGATTGTGTGAGTCAATTAATATCACCAAAGGGCAGGTATTAAATTTGTGGAAGCTTGTTTCTGCCAACTAAAGAGAAAAATTACACTTTTAACCATGAGAAAGTTTATCAAAATGATGCCTTAGTAATAGTAATATTAATGGAAAGCTAGAAGTTAGATGTCCACTGCAAGTTTGCACCAACAATGAAAAGAGTATTTAATAAGAGCCTTTATTTATACTCTATTAACAGAATGCACACTCATCTCTAGACTCATTTATATTCATGTCATATTTTAAACTGTTTTTATGGATGCCTCTTGTTGCCTTTAGTCTTATCTCTTTGTCAGTTTCACTCTTTCAGGATTTTTTGAGATACGAACTCACTGAGACTACTGAGAACAATGAGCCCATAAAAAAAAAAAAAAAAAAAAAACTCATTTATATGTATGTCTTCCAATTTTGCATGTGCTGTAATTCAATCAATTATTCTTCATAAATCTCCCACAGCACATCCACTACTTATCCTACTACACACATATCTTTTACTTGGGATGTCCTGAGTGTTCATTTCCTCCCTTCGTAATTTAGGTATCATTGCTGTGGTGATTTTCAGCATCCTGTGCACACTGGTGTACCTGATTCGTTACAAGTTCCACCACAAGGCAATGTACCACACCAACAAGTCTAAAGGCGCCAAATGTTTCGAATCAGCTGATACAGCCATAATCCGCGTGGAGCCCAATTTCACAGAGACCATCTAAGAAAACAAGAAGCAGTGTTTCTTCTGAAAGACGGATTGTACACTTCGGACTCTTATTGAGACACACTATTTTAGACTCTCTCTCTCTCTCTCACTCTGTCTCTCTCTTTTCTCTCTGATGGATCATCAGGAAGCTCCAGCAAGGGCTCTAAAGTTTTGTCCCAGCATCCAGATTGCTGTTTCCTAGAAAAGACTGTGCATTTGTTAATCATTATATCACCACAATACATTTGTTTTTCTTTTGTGTTCATTCATAAATACAATGCTAAATGTTATAATGAGACATACACTGTATACGATGTTACACAGTTTATTTCCTGCATTATTACAACTTCCCAGACTGTCTAATTTACCACCAAATTGCATTGTTCAGCTAAAAAAAACCAAGTATCTCAGTGTAACAAGTGTGTGTTGCTTGATTTACTGCTGTGAAACACCTGCTAAACAAAATTATTATGGGTCAAGAGATATTCAGCTGAGGGAATGAATGTCTACCTGTCTCTCTTTTGTCCCTTTTTTGGTTGGTGCACAAAATCGCACAGAGAGATTGCTTCATGGAGCAGAATTAATCCTCAGAGGAAAGAAACTGCAAATGCAGAGCAAAGCAAGGTGGAGCAGTCAGCTTGTTTTCTCCTTTATTTTGAAATGTACCGTATATACTTTATTGTGATTGGTCAAAAGGTGCCGATTCGCTTTCTTTAACACCACAGCTCTGCCAGCAGTACTGAAAATGAATGAAAATGAATACACAAATCTCAGCTCATGATTATGAATATGATTATATTTTGCGTATACTGACAATCAAGGATTAGCAAAGTTCCTTGGTCATATCTGAATTCACAAACACCTATTTTGATCCACATAAACACACTTTTCTTCATTCTCAGGAGATGGCTCTTGCAGGGCTCTGTGTGTGTGAGTGTGAGTGTGTGTGTGTGTGTGTGTGTGTGCATATAAAACTGCAGCAGTGTCAGATGAGAAGATGACGGATGGGTCTGGAGGCATCGCCCACAGACACATAAGAGGACGTGCTGATATCTTACAGATACAGCTATGCACCAAGTCACGTTAAAGCAGCAGTCAGTGTTTCTCAAGGAGCTTATGAATAGAGAAAAGAGCAGACAGACACATGCAGGGATCACAGCACTGTTCATGTAGTACACTGATTTATGCAGTTGGCTGTTCTTCTTCTCTCTCTCTCTCTCTCTCTGTCTCTTTCTCTCTGTCTCTCTCTAGGATTTCTGCTTTATTTATTACTGATTAGGTCATTACTAGGACATTACTTATTAGGTCATTATTGAAGGAAGGCTGTAATGTGATGATGTGATGCTAATTTGATCTTCGGATAAAAGACAACCTATACATTTTATCATCTACAATACAAGCTTTTCATCCTTTCCATCCAGCTTTTCAACTCAACACTAGTTATTTAATGGCAACAACATACACGGAGCATATTGTAAATATATTCTCAGCAACAATAACAACAAAAAATCTTTATTTATCAATCTATTTATCATGTATGCAGCAACTTATGCAGCCACCTGTTCGAGATTCTTTACCGTCATTCATCAGCACATAATACTGTACCGGAGTGATGTAGATGAGGTTGAGGAACTGTCCGAGCCAGACTTCACACACTACTCTGCCAGTGTTGCCATTTCTGCCTCTGGTATTTTTCTCCAGGGGTTTCCAGTGTTTCTGGGGTTCATGTATAATTAAATTTATTTAAAAAAATCCAAATACAGACACAGATACAGGCTCTGTGAAGTTGGCACCCCATATAAATAAATTGTCACCAAAACTATACCATTCGTTTGTGCTTCGTTTGTGTTTATGCTGATTTGTGCCGCAAAAATGAACGTTTGTGCTGGTTTGGCGTTCAAGATCGAGCACAAACGAATGCCACCTGTTTGGGGTGATTTAAACGACATGGGGTGGAGAGTGACGTCACTGCTCCCAAAATTCTTCTTGTTATATCTCGGGAAGGAAAGTAATTACAGGGTTTGTTTTAATGGCACAAACCGGCACAAATCGAGCACAAACGAACGGCACCAATTTGATACGATTTGGACGACATGGGCTGGAGAGTGACGTCACACAGCCAAAACAAGAATGTTTAATATCTTGAACGCCAAACCAGCACAAACGTTTGTTTTTGCGGCACAAATCAGCACAAACACAGCACAAACGAATGGTATAGTTTTGGTGACAATTTATTTATATGGGTTGCCAACTTCACAGAGCCACAGATACAGATATTTGGAGCAGGTACACACAGTGGCATTGTATCACACCCCTAATTCACACACACACACACACACACACACACACATCCCCGATTGGATCCTGAGCTCTGCCTGTGTGTGTGTGTGTAGTGTGAGGAAGAGACCATCATCAGCTTCCTCCATCCAGCACCAGCCAAGTACTGACAGAGATCAATGTATCAGCCTCGGGCGGAGCCGCAGTGCTTCGAGAAAATGCTGGAAGGTGGAAAAATAAAGAAGAATTTCAGCTGCTCAGTGATGGTGAGGGAGCACCGTGAGTCTGCACATCAGTTGGACTCAGACCTGAAGTGAATCTCATGCTAAATTCAGACTATCCTTTGCCTTCATACATAATAAATTTAGAATAAAATTAGAACCAAACACCATGTTGCCAACACTAAATTCCTGACTGAATGAAGAGGATGTCTGAGAAGAACTGATGAGCTGCATTTCCGACTCTTGACCCAGCAGTGACTATGAAACCGAAATTTATTTCATGCTAAATTTGCATTAAATGGCTAAGCTGGATTTTCCCCCCTTTTTATTTCTACTGAAAGTCTTATTAGTCACTCGAGAGATCGTCCTCTTTAAATGCTTTTCTCCTGATGGACTAGCGAGTGTTAATGCCTCTCCATCCTCAGCAGCTCTTACAAGAATAAAACAGCAACGGACCATAAAGTCGTCCCATTCCTGCGTCTGTTAGTGAGAATGAGAGGCAGAATTGTTAAATCACTAGACGCCATAGTGAACATTTACTAAACGACTTCTTAATGCACCACCTACGACCTCTGTGTGGCTTTCACCATCATTGCCATCTCGCACACAATGAGCTTTTCAGCAGTTACACAATTCAACCCTGTTCAGCGCAGATAAGTGGCAGGAACCTTGACCAGCACAGCTTAAGTGTTCTCTCTGAATTACTCAGAAATGAATGTGGAACATTTGATGGGTGAAGTGGCTGCTGCTGCAGATGCCTTTATCTTTACTCCTGACAACAGAATGCAGACTTGTTATGTTATAAATGGGTCTAGAAAGTTCGATCAAGAATGTGCTTTTAGCCCTGATGTCAGCTGTAAAATAGAAAAGTCCAGGCTAAAAGCACAGAATGAACATTTCAGTGAAGCAAGTGGAATTGGTTTTGTGTCAGTAAGTAATGCTGATTTACTTCAAGTCTTCACTTAAAAGCTCGAAAGAGGACATTCTGCATTTTCTGTTTGTTTTCGTTTGTCTTGTTTCTCATTCCGACTACATGTCTGTGCGTTGCGTCTTTCTGTCCACTTTATAACAGAAGAAAGCAATGAAGGATCCTATGGGTACAGCAGCAGTCTGTCAAATCGTCATAATATGACCTTCCAACTGCGCATCAACCAGGAGTGTGTCAAACCTTTTTTTGAATTCAACTGTGTGCTGAATGCAATTAGCACAAAGCTAAATGTGCACATGATTACATGAACATAGAGGCCCTGAAAAGCTGTCCAAGTCATTCTTAGATCTTAAGGCATAAATCTAATGACCACCTTTTATACCAGGCCTCAGGTACAAAATCGACTTAAACAGACTTCGAACTCAAGAAAGAGAATGCCATAGAATAAAAGTGATTTGAAAAAAAGAGAAAAGAGGCAAGCAAGGAAAAACACATTGGTAGAATTTACCTACAGAACATCCTACATGCCTGAAGCCTGAGGCATATCTAGAGGGGATTTCAGGTTTAAACTAATTTGGAAGTATTTTTTCAAATGCTTATTCGTGGGTGGTTAACATAACATGCAGATGATCATATACAAGTCAAATAACATAATTCCACGCAATCAGTGTGCTATAATGACATTCATACAAGGTAAATAAAGACACAATTCTGTCCCAGATGTCAAACATGCTGTTGTTTTATATGTTTAATCACATTCATGTTGCTATCCTGAGAAACAGGATTAACCAATCAGGATTGTGTAATTTTTCCCATTTCTGTTTGCTAGCTCCTAGCCAGCTAGCTACACTCTGAGCTCAGGGATAATAATGTGACGGCTGATGAAGTACAGGAGGTTTACTGCAAGAGGAGAAAAAGAAAAGTAGATCAGGTTTTATGAGATGAAGTGTCAATTTTATTGCTTTTACCTATTACTAGTGTGTTATTATAATCATTTTCAGTTGAACTGCAATGAAGGTATTTTATGTCCTGCGCCTATCAACGTTACTAATATTGAAAGGTTGGTTGATGGTGGCTTGTGCAATAGATGTTTAAATGTACCGCTTGTATTGTCTGGAGTAACATTTTTCCTCATCGCTTCATGAAATTAATTTGTGGAGACGCAACTAAACTGTAAAAAGGTACTGGATGCATATATACAAACTACAGACACGTATTTCAAGTTCATGTCATCATTATAAATCTTTTTCATGTAAAGACTTTTGAATAAGTCTTTTTATAAATCGTTTTAAAATCAACACAGGGGGTTTAGTGGTTAGCACGTTTGCTTCACACCTCTGGGGTTGGTGGATCGAGTCCCACCTCCGCCCTGTTTGTGTGTTTTCCCGTGTTTTGGGAATTTTCTCCGGTTACTCTGGTTTCCTCCCCAATCCAAAGACATGCATTGTAGGCCAATTGACATTTCCAATTTGTCTATCGTGTGTGAATGTGTGTGTGTGATTGTTACCTGCGAAGGGTTGGCATCCTGTCCAAGGTGTCCCCTACCTTGTGCCTTAGCTCCCTGGGATAGGCTCCAGGTTCCCCACTACCCTGTGTAGGACAAGTGGCATGGAGAATGGATGGATAGATGGGTTTGGTATCAACAAATGTCTTTCTCTGATTCAAAGAGCAAATCCTGTGACTCATGTCTTTTAAAGTCACATCAAGGGTGTACTATGTTTAAGTAAGATGTATGGTGACATGTTGTTCCGTATTCTGTCCTCTGTCCAGGTGTTTTCACGGTACTTCCAGGGTCCAGCTACGCAATCTCCCACCTCGTGCAGGTGTGTGTTCGTCATCAACACAGCGGTATGAAGAGCGCCACCGGAGGGAACGTCGGCATCCTAGTGGGCTCATCCGATTGTGATTCATTTTTCTGTGTCTTGATTTTAACTGACTTCAGCGTATGAACGCTCGCTTGCCTTTGGTTTCTGAGAATAGCTTTTCCCCCCTTTGGTTTTGATTGTCTGTTGTAAACAGTGTTATCTTTGTAAACATTTTGTATATATTCCTAGTCACTGGGTGTAGGGCTTGGCTGCTGTATGTTTTTGGGTGTGGGTTCTGGTCAGTGTTTTCGGTTAGTCCAGGTGTAAGAGAAACCACTAGTCATTTGTTTATTGATTTTATTTTTGGTAGCGTGTTTGTGTGAACAGTTAGTGTGAGGTTTTGATTATTTTGGCATGGACCGACCTGACGATATTTTGGTGTTTGGTTATATCCTGTTATCCAAGCCTGAGACCACTAGTGAAAATGCTTTTATATATACATATTTCTTTTTACAATTTAATTTAGAAAATGTAATAATTTGATATTTTAATTTAATCCTATTGTATTATCAGAAATAGTTCCATGAACATTAGAATTTCTTAGTATTTGGTATTTCCCCCTTTAGCTATAATGACAGTGCATTTGAGCTGATATGGACTTCATTAGTTTGTAAAACCTGATGGTTGATGTCATATCAAACAAATCCATCGGAGTGTCACCGGAACATGGGCTTTAATGGAATAGATAAGGCAGACTCAAAGAAAACTTGACCTTCTGTACAAAGCAGTTAACATGATCAACATCACAAATTTGCTTAGATTTAACTAGGAACCTAGAAAGAGTGCAGCATCTGGAATATTCAATATTCAAGATATTGACCATTTACTTTCTTTGTTTTAAATAATTCATCATTCCAAACCTTTCTGTTTATTTCCAATTTTAAATAAAAAACAAAAAAAAACCCAAAATGTCAGACATGAAAAAGTGTCTCCACGGCTAAGGCTCCCAGCATAACAATAATGTCCACCTGCCAAAAAGATGAAAAGTGGAATCAATAATTGATTTTTTTCCAATTCAAGAAATATTTCCTCCTGAAATTCAGTACCTTTTGATGTGAAGCAAGGAGAATAAATAACGTCAGTGAAGCGGAAGCTCGGTGATTATTACACCTGTGTGACTAATGCGATTGTGCCTGTATTACTCAAAGAGCTCAATGTAGTACAGAGATTCTTTAAAATGCAGCGAGTGTAATCAGCACATCACACCCGCAGCCCCCACAGCAGCCTTTAAACAGCGAGCCATTATCAGACTGCTGACACATAAATTGTACACATTACAGTGGTGGGGTAATTACACTGACTATAGTGGAAATGACTTCAAATCTGAAGGACATCCCGTGATGAGGTTCTCTGCTACTGAGTTTCTTTTTGACACTCGACAATGACAAAAACAATTCAAGAGAAAGTAAGAAACTATAGATACATCTAAAAATGAGAACATCACTTTATCACTATGTTTTACACAAATATGAAAACGTATACAGTACTGTGCAAAAGTCTTAGGCACATGCAAAGAAATGCTGTAGAGCAAAGATACCTTCGAAAATAATGAAATTAAATGTTTCTACGTTAAAAAATACTATAAAGAGCAGTAAACAGTAATAAATGAAACAAAGTCAATATTTGGTGTGACGATCCTTCGCTTTTAAAAAAAGAATAGGAGTCTTAGGTACAGTCTGTGCAGTTTTATAAGGAAATGAGCTGTAAGTGTTACTGAGCATCTTGCAGAAGCAGTCACAGTTCTTCTGGAGACTTTGACTGTCGACTCGCATCTTATTTCTGCAGCGAAACCCGGCAGCCTTCATTATGTTTTTTTGTCTGAAAAGTGTCTCTTATGTAATCTGCTGCTTTCTTTACTGATATGCAAACATTTTTCTGTAACCTTTAATTTTGTGCTGGAAAACTAATGCTTGGAAAATGTTTTTGTACTGAATCAATAATGTAGAAGTCATAAAATAAAAATCTATAACAAAGTTTGTACTAAAAAAAAAAACTAGGGTGTCTTAAGACTTTTGCACAGTACTGTATATATATTGTGGGAGAGAAAATGCACAATATTTTTATCAGGAGCACCAAGTAAGGAAAAAAAGCACTTGGGTTAATGCTGTTATAGGAAAATAATCAACCTGTGAGGTGGGGGGTGGGGGTTAGGGTTGGGGTGTGTGTGTGTGTGTGTGTGTGTGTGTGTGTTAGGGTTGTTGTGATGCAGCTCAAAATGAAAAAGAGTTACTGATACTACATTGATGTTGATTATTTTCCTATACCACCACCACCACATCCCAAAGAGATTCTGTATCTTATACCACATTTGTTTGCCAATACAAACAAATTTATGTACATATTTTTTATCCATTTACAGTTACAGTCAATGTCCTTGAAAGAAGTTAGTTCCCATCATTTACGTTATATCAGCTATCATTCTCATTCTCTCACCAGCCTCTCTTTTTCTCTCAAAGAAATATGCAGCTTGAAACCACAAGCCGTCCATCCTGAATACTTTCCCGTGTTGGAAACCTAAATGGAGCTTTACCTCTGACTGTTACAAAGCGCTGTAACAGAGAAGACTCCATCCAAAAATGCTAAATAAACATCTATCATCACATGTCTACAATACACTGGACTGAGCTCCTAGACCCACACTGCTGTTACCTTATGCACACTGTCATGCATACCTGTCAACATTGGGATTTGAAAATAAGGGAAATCCAACCCAAGTTAAACATTAAAAAAATTAAATGAACTAAAAAACGAAATGAACTAAAACTAAATGACAATACATAAATAGAAAAATACTACTAATAA
The DNA here is from genome assembly GCF_027358585.1 of Pangasianodon hypophthalmus. Lineage (NCBI taxonomy): Eukaryota > Metazoa > Chordata > Actinopteri > Siluriformes > Pangasiidae > Pangasianodon > Pangasianodon hypophthalmus. The sequence continues at coordinate 16,168,529 of NC_069731.1, read as the reverse complement.
AAAATAAAATATGTTTCCTTTTCGTTTTGACTCAACTGGGGGGTCCACACACACCAAGATACTTGCACAAGGTTTTCGCCTTTTTTGCAGGTACTCCAACGCCATCTCTCTCACGTTCCTCCATGCTGTTCTTCTTCTTCGACCGCTATTCTTCTTCTACTTGTTTTATTGGCGGGTGCCATTTGAGTGAGTTACAGCTAATGTTCTGTATACTGTCACCTGCTTTACCGGAGGTGAATGTAGCAAACATATCAATTACACCCAGTGGGATTTTTTTTTTATAGAAAGATTAAAAATACGGGAGAAATACGGGAAAATATCTAAACGGGATGATAGCGGGATAGAATGGTAAAATACGGGAGAATCCTGGGAAAAACGGGAGGGTTGACAGGTATGCTGTCATGAAGCAGACAGGTGGACGCAAGTCCATGCTCTCTGGTTTGATCAAAATCAAGGTAGCAGAAAATCCAAAGAGCTAGGCAATACTCAGCGTCAAGTGGTCAGGTGATCAGCAAACAGGCATAAACTAGATGAAATCAGTAAACATGAAGCAACAACAAAGGCTTGGCCTTACCACAGACATAATCCAGGAGCAAGACTTCGCGAAGTAACACTGAGAGTCCGAGTCATTAATCACTAACAGGTGAGTGTCAATCGTAGTCAAGAGACTGTGAATGTGGATAGGAGCACTGAGGTCATGGGCTGAGGATCACGGAAGTTGTACTCTACAACTTTGATTGATGTGACACACTCATTGATGTGACACACACATAAAAAAGGAGAAAACGAAAAAGCAAAACTCTCAAAATGCTCGTCAGATTTTTGTGATGGCATCCCAAAATACAAAAGAAGAACCCAGAACAAAAGTGTGTGTTTATTCTGGGCCTTACACACTCACAAGGTAGGGCAAAAGATACACACATAGCTTGAAAAACAAAGCAAGAAATCTAAATAGTGTGTGTTTATAGTGTATGTGTATGCTTTCGGTCTGACTCATCCACTGGGGAAGCACTATTTAAAAAAAAAATAAAAAGCATCTCATTCATCTCTGCTTTAACATCTAAGTCTTTCTGAATCATTTTTTTTTTTGAGTCTGGTTCAACATCTTTATTTCATATTGCTGACCTATTTCATGTTCTCATGCTCTCTGCAGGAACAGAACCTTCTAGATCCTCATGAAGGTCCCTAGATGTTGACCGATCGATACATACTAATACTAACCCTTTTTCCCAGCATGCAGTGGGGTTGGTTAGGATAGTAATTTTTGAGTACTGAAAAGTTTGAGTATTAAACCTACTGTACAACTGGACAGTATGCAGTTTTTCAAACAAGAAGAAGTGTAGAGAGGGCTGAGGTGGATGAGAGGAAGTCGCACCTGCACTCGCCGCCACTCAGTCTCCATCTCCTCCACCATGAGGGCCAAGCACTTAGTGTAACACTGTGGTTCATTTACAGAGCACCTTTATATGTCAGGGAGGACTTCGGGGAGCAACGATTCTCTCTGCTCTCTGTTCTGCCTGAATAGATGCGTCTACATGTGCCGATCCAGGTGACTGCTCAAACACAGCGGGTTTTACAAAACCAGGCTCCTCTATGTCAGCTGAGGAGAGAGTTCACATTCAGAGATGCACAGCTGTGATATATGTCTTTGTCGGATTTATGCAAATGCTTTAATCGCTCTGCTTCACAGAGCCAAGGTGCCATTTTTCTTCTGAACTGATGCATTATGTGCAATGATCAAAAGTGTGAGGTTTGGCAGTGAAAAAACAAAAAATGACAGCCTGCAATTTAATGCAATGGGTAAAGAACAGACGGAAAGTGAAAAGAGAGCAGTGCATTTATCTTTAGCATTTAAAAATATATAAACATAGATATAAAATCAGCATAGATGCAATTAGCTATAATAATTTCTACAGCCACATATTGTTATATCTATGCTCGTTTTAAAAGAACATTACATAAATGAAGAATTAGCCACAGATGCAGGCAGAGAAGAGGCAAAAATACCTTTTCTGAGTAACGTGCGTTCACGTAATGCTTCGTGGAAACAAAATGTGTATGTGTACAAAACGTGTGTATGCAAATTAAAAAAGGAATGGGAGGACCAAAGTCCTTCAGATCCTGCAGGTCACCAATAATCGCTGTCCTCTAACATGACAGAATGTGCATATTCTTCCCGACATACACACACTTTCTCATTTCACTATCAACATTTGCAAATAGCCACAAATGCAAGGCTGAAAGGATCCATAATACAAGGACGTGACAGCACGATTTGTCACACTTGACTGGATTAATTGTGATTGGACAAGATCCAGGTCACACTGTTCCTGCTCTTAAACATAAAAGCAGAGCCAAATATAAAGGAAAGATCTTTTATGCTATCTATTCACGCACTACTGTTATGATTTTTTCAGCAGCTTGAGTGGCTGCTGTATGTAGCCTTGAAGAATATAAATATGAATAAATATAGTGGCAGACTGCATTAAGAGTGATACCGTAGTGTATTCTAGAGCTTCATATGGCTGAGCTGAGGCAGTAACTGTTGAGCAGTGCATGCAAAACCTCATGTCCCACCTCCAGAACTAAAAACAAGAAAAATGCAAACAGTATGCACAATGCATCTACATCTATCTAAGCTAAGCCAGGACTTTATGGATATGTCAACGAAGTGGGCTGGAAAATCTCAGTCCAAAAGGTGATCAAATGTAAGGGGCATGTCACTCTGTGTAATCAGTTGACATGACTGTTACTGATAGGCCGCATGAAATCTACAGTCTGGGCTAGAAAGAAATCAGCTCCAGCCTCGTTTCTTCATTCCTTTCTGTGTATATTTTTACAACAATTAGTAGTGCTGCTGTGCTCGGTTCAACAGAAATCCAAAATAATCCACTTTAAGACATTTATTAACAGCAAACAATCTGATGTGAATTCTAAAAATGAAATCTTATATTGATGTCTTCTTTTAATCATAAAAAAAGACTTAAGCCTGCTAGACCATTTATACCAGTTACTTCTGTAAAACACTAAAGCTAATAAGTTGGTCCTGAATTGTGTATAGTGTATTGTGTATACTTCTTTAAAACATAATATTCTAGATATAAGTCTAATGATATGTAGATTTATCAGATTGATAATTTGGGAGGTCATCATCATGCTGTTCCGAGAGAATACGGATTCATTACATTGGTTAACAGTGGGGTTTAATGCATCCTTTGGCTTTCTCAGAATTCTCTAAGCATCCTTTATTCAAAGAAACAGAAAGACAATGTTTTTTTTTTTGATTGACCAATTATCCAGGTTTTGCTGCTTTTTTCACTTTGTTCAGTGGCCTTGAATACATGCAATTTAACAAATTAACACAGCTATAAACAGCTTTGTGAGTCCAATTTAATATACACTATACATGGGGGGACCCAAAACTCTCAGAAATTTGAATGTGGTGTGCGCACTTGGCGATTTTACCTTGAACTGCTTATGTGTCTACGAGAACGCATTAGGACAAATGTCCGGAGAAATGGTGCACCGAGAACTGGATGTTGCACCTGACAATGCACCTGCACACACTGTGTTGTCAACCAAAGAGGTTTTAACCAGAAACAATGTGGTTATCACATCACATCCACCGTATTCAACAGTTCTCGCTCCTTGTGACTTCTTTTTGTTCCAAAAATTAATAATGAGACTGAAGGAGAAAAGGAGATGCACCACTGTGGAAGAAATCCAGAAAAAAATGCAGGAGGCTCTAGACATGATGAAAAAAGATGACTACAGGAAATGTTTCCAGGAATGGGAGAAATGCTGGGACAAGTTTATCGCATCACAAGAAGAGTACTTTGAAGGGAATTAAAGGAGAATAATGTAAGTTTTATAACACTAGTTTTTTGGGTCCCCCCTCGTATGCATTTGAATCAGAATCATCAATATTTGGTTGGTTTTGATCTGAAGTTTATATATTCAAGAAAGTGCATCATTGTGCAGAAAATGTGTTTTACCTAGCACGAAATCCAAAAAATCCCCAAACTCAATTTCTGTAATTCGGTAATTCACTATATCATTCATTGGGTTCCTTGTTGTGGACAAGAAACTGTAAATAAGCTTCAACCAGACAGCAGCCACTTTAAAGTGGAGTGAAACATTCAGTTATGGTTGGATCTCCCATTTGAATTAAAGTGTCACTTAAGATTGACAGTAATGCATTCACAGGAATCCCCGTAAGTGATTTTTGACTGGCAAAGCCTAAATTACAATTACAAAACGGAACCATTCTAAAATGAAAAGGCTTGAGAGCATGAGATTGAACGTGCTGTCAGGGTTGATGGTGGATGTGTTTTGTCATGGTAGAAAAAGACAAAACTAAGGATGAATCAATCATTAAATGGTGCAGTGCAGGAATAAGACAGAGAGCCACAGGCCTAATTGCATCATAGCCAAAGACACAAAAACTCGTTTAATCAAACATAACCAAACCTGATTGACTGTCAGGAACTTATGGCCGAGTTGAAGTTCTCAAGAATTTCTGCTCCAGAGAGTAACCAGAGTAACAAGAGTAAATCAGAGAATTGCTGTCTCACAGCTCCGCAATACCATTTGGTTTTGTGAAGAGTAAAAGAACAAGTATATTTCAATTCAACCACCATTCGTTCAACTTTCCAACACCACATCAATCTAGAACTTTTGTAAAGATTATAGATGGAGTTTGGTTTTAGTGAGAAAATTGTATGAGTCTATGATGGATGGTCTATGGAGTACAGTGAGATGATTTGATAAAACATACTAGAGAAATGAGTTTCTATAGTTCAAAAAAGGTGTGATCTTTAAAATATTTTGAAGTCTGACAACAAGAATTCAGAGAAAGAAAAAAGTTACCTGTTGAACTAAACACATTTGATGTTAAATTCACACTCGAGAGTGAATCAATAGCTGCTATAAAAACCTATAAAAAGATGCTTTTCCACTGAATACATCAGTGATTTTTAAGACACTTTTGCCAGATTATTTCAACAACAAAAAATAATTTGGGTGGAAATCACACAGGTGCTACGTTAATGAGGAATGATTCTCAGCCTAGTTTGAGGGACAACAGTATTGACGTTCATCACATTTGGCATGATTTTGCATAAACATACGTAAATCCGACTGTTTTTTTGTCTGTTTTTTCATTTAAGCTCGTACTGTTTTATGGTTCTGTCCTATCGAGCCAGTTCTGGTAGTGAGAATGATATTACCTTCCTCATATTTCATAATTGAACCTTTGTGGATTTCAGGTGTGTAATAACACACATGTGAGTACTGTCATGAGGTCGAGGCAGACAGATATAAATGTGAGACTTTAAAAAAAAATCAAAATCAACAGACAAATTTATGGTTCAAAACAGACAAACAGAGCAAAGCAGGGTAAAACGAACTGAAAATGGGCAATCAGAAGCAAAAACTAAAAAAAAAAAACAGGAGCAATGAATAGAGACATTTAAAAGTGTAGGTCAAATTTGCAAGTAATAATAACAATAAACAAAATAATAAACAAATAAGAGGACTAGGCTTAAAGGCAAATGGCATAAGATAAATTTGCCTAAAGCCAAATAGGCTATGCGTCACCTCACTCAAATTTAATTTTAAAGTTGATTTTCATTCTAGTAAAGCATCACACTTGTTATTGTCATGTACATGGTGAGAAATCCCTACCAATTTTAAAGGTGTGGCAAAAGTTATGGGTCCAAATGGTCCAAATTTTCCCTTCATGGAACCAGACCTTACTTGTGTACTTCAGTGACGTCAGGGCAATATATATATATATATGTACAAAGACTATGTGTACCCAGATTAGGGTTACTGGGATCCACCCCATTCTGGTGACCGGGTCACCCACATAAACTGGCCGAGCTCAGTCGGAAATAGTGACACTAAGCCATCTTGTAGGTTCGACACCTGCGAGATGAAGTGTGGGGTTCAGGTGCAATGCCAGTTGAGTGGCAAGCATGTGATGAGCTCTTTAATCCAGTGAACATTCCCTCCCTTCAGGAGGCATTGCCAGAAATATCTGGTGTTTTGGAGTCCACGTCTGTGACTGAGGTTACTCTAGTGGTTAGAAACCTTATACAGTGGACAGTAAAGTGCCAAGACTGCAGGGGTGGATGGTTGGGGTCATGTGGTTAAGATGCCTCTTATAATGTCACATGGAGACCTGCCCTTTGGACTAGCAAACTGAAATGGTGGTCATTGTTATTTATTTATTTATTTATTTATTTTTAAAAAGGGGACCAGAGGATGTTTTCCAATTCAAATATGCAACCAAATTTACTTAACCAAGTTTACACGCATACTAACGTACACTTGGAGAGAAGTAGCTTACTTTTGAGACATTATCAACATCTAAGTATTCGAAGTATTTTATATGCTTGCATTTGTAGAAAAGTAAACTAAGGGCCAAGTAAACTACTGTTTCAGTTTTTGATGTAGTAATATGGTTATGCTAAATACTCACGTCTACTTATTTATTGTCCACATTAAAATATTTATTAGATTATGTATAGATTATAGTATGTGGATCCAGCTGATGCCAAGCATGGTTTTTCTCTCTGTTTTGACTAGGTTTATTTCAGAAATGTCTCTTTTTTCATCACATCCAGTTTCTCCTAAGATATTTTAAGAAACACTATTAAATGTCCTGAGATATCAAAGAGAAAGCTTTAAGCAAAGATATTTTCCTCTTGTCCCAACTTAATTTTAATTAAAATATGAGCAGAATCAGTGGAAGTGAGGCTAGAAGCTCTGTTTGGAGAAAAGAAAGCACTGGATGTTAATTCTGCCCTTGCATACTGTTTGCATTGCTCAATTCCTCAGAAGATTATTCAAAGTTGCCCATCTTGGTTTTGCATTTTTTTGTTTTCCATCCTCTATTAGGTGATTTCATGCCAGAGGTCTGTTAAGAGCAGAGCTCAAACACATCACACCGAAAGATGAAGGCTGTTCATGCTGTCCTCCTCTTTGCGGCTCTAACAAGAGTAGCTACTTGTCTGTTTGAGAGAAAATATATTTTTGTGAGAAAATATTTGTCCTGGACTGATGCTCAGGCATACTGCAGGGAGAATTATGTAGACATGTTAACCATTACCTCACAAGGGGAGCTTTATAAGCTCCAAGATGATGAAGAAGCTTCTATACAAAGCTGGATCGGCCTTCGCAAGAACCCTCAGGAGACTGCCTATACTCAGTGGTCTGATGGAACCAAATTAACATTTACTGCATGGAAAGTCGGTGAACCAAGAGAATTGACAACTAACCATTGTGTCTCTTTAACAAATTTTGAGTTCGCTGATTATAACTGTTCAAACACTCTGACGTTCTACTGCTACAAATTTAACCCTAAAATGATCTTGGTGCAGGCGATGATGAACTGGGAAGAGGCATTGAAGTACTGCAGAATGCACTACACTGACTTGGTAAGCGTAACCACAGAAACAGATAGGTGTGTGACCAACAGGAGCCTGATAAATCAATCCAGTTTATGGACAGGACTACGCTTCATGGATGGCCTGTGGTTCTGGGTGAACCAGGGAACTCTGCAGAACCTGTCCTCACTGCCGTCATGCCCTGTCAAACCTTTCCATTGCGGAGCCCTAACAACTGGGACGGTCTTGAAGAGCAGAGACTGCAGTGAGAAAATGAACTTCATTTGCTACAACAAAGCAGAATAAGTGAGTCAACTTTTTCCTGACTTCTTAAACCACTGCTTTCATACTGCTATAATAGTCTTCCTTAACTGACTAGATCAAAATTTAAACATAACAAAATATTAATTATGCATTCATTTAGCAAAAGGTGAAGAGGTTCACTGCAATCAAAACCAGGAGAAGAATGAGAAGAATTGAAGAAGAGATATGTGATGTATGCTGATCTGTAAAATGTTTGACTACATTACATTTTGAGTGGCAGAACCATGATTTTATGTATACAGTTTGCCTCTGTGCTATAATATTTCATGAAAAAAATACCTTGTTTAATAGATATTTACATAAGTGACTGTAAATGATCTCAGTCTGTTCTATTTTCCTGATAAGTTCATCTACTGTTAACTTTTTCATACTCATAAGAATTTTCCAGCATTATAACATTATAACACTTTTAGTAATTTAAAGATGAAACAAAGATAATACTAGATCATTAATAAGAGCCTCTTGTTCCAATGATCATAGCAGAGGCACGTTTATAATTTGATTTGTTGATTTTATCAGTCTTCAAGGTATATTATTGGTCAAAACCTCTGACAGATTTTTCTGGGCCACTTCACATGTAACAAGCAAATAACCTCCACGCAACACATTTGCCTAAAGGCAAAAAGGATACACTTGCCTCACTGAATGAGTTTTTCAGCATTAAGCAAGGATGTAACAAAAACTGGGGTAATTATTAGGATTTGTGTGTGTTTTCCTTGATTCCTGAACATGAACAATCACCATAACCACAAATGTAATGCAGGCATTTACTTATAGTTAACAAATATAAAGAAGTCATCTGATTCTTCTTAGGCTGCAAAAATGATATTTACGCAAGTAAAAATATCTGGAATATGGGCAAATGTATCGAATACTGCTTATTATGAGAATATTATACATGTTTTAGATGTTTTTAGATTCTGTTGGCAGATAATAATTGTCTAGAAATAAGTTTAATAATTTTATATTTGGTTTATTGTATTCTTGTAATACTAGAAATACTAGATTTGACTATAGTTAAGATATTTTCACTTGCTAAGATGACATTTTTGAGTGCATCTATTATAATTCGATGTTACTCAAAGCTGAGTACAGCTTATAGTTTCAGTGCAACCACTCTGATTTATTATCCAAAGTTAATCATAACTTGGATGAATCAGATTATACTTACACAGTTAATTACAGCACTGATTCACAAAGAAGTAAACACATTGCTAGGAAAACTTGATCTGACTCAGGGTGCAATATTCTTATTTGATTTGCCTATTATTTATGACTTCTGGCAAAATGGTTTAGGACATAATGATGTATAGAGTAAAGGATATGTCTGACTGTCTGAAGTGCTTCTGACTGAATAACAAGGATATGCATAAAAAAGTAGATATATTTTCCATATAAAGTCCTTACTTTAACATTATTATCTGTCGTACACTGTGACTACTTCAATATAATGTGTGCAACAAGACCAATTTAAACCTGCCACTGAACTGGTCGTGTATCTAAATTTCATTCTTTTGGCTTCTTTTCCTTAGAAAACAAGTGACATTTCATGCCAGCAATATAACTCTGATTCTATGGTTCATTGGAGATTCTATTGCTATACAATATATACTTTTGGGGTCCAAAAGTCTGAGACCACATTGAAAATCTGCCTTTTTTTCATTTAAAATTGGAAATAAACAACGGTTTTAGAATTCTGAAATATTTAAAACAAAGAAAATAAATGTTCAATATCTTGAATATTTAGTATTCAAGATTCTGCACCATTTCTAGGTCCCTATTTAAATGTAAGCAACTGTATGATGAGCATTGAGCATGTTAACTCCGTTGTACAAAAGGTCTGATTTTCCTTATGCTTAATCTCTTCTACTGAAGCATATGTTCAGGCAACACTCTGATGGATTTGATCCAAAATGAATCATGAGGTTTTAAACTTGTGGAGTCCGTGTCGGCTCCAGTGCACACTGTCATTAAAGCAAAAAGGGGACGTAAGAAACTCTGAAATTCATGTAAATAATTCAAAGATTCTACTTTTTTACTCAAGTTGCTGTCAATAATATAATGTGTAATGAAAATTGTTGTATTAAATTTGAAAGGTCTGTAAAATAGAAGCATTTTCACTTGTGGTCTCAGACGTTTGGACCCCACTGTATATACATATTTAATATCCATAATGCAATTATTGTGTAATGATCATAGTTTGTGTTGTCTGTCTTGTTAAAAATATATGTTTGTAATCAGCAAGCTGTATAGTATATATAGTATATAGTGATGGAATAAAGATTCTGAATATTATTCTCTGAGTGTTATTGTCCAAATTCAGTATAATAAGAATTTAGATATAAGGGGACAGTTTTTGAGGTTTTTGGACTTTGCACCAATAAGTCAAATCTCAATAACAGAAATATGCTCCAAATTCATCATAACCATATTTTAATGTTATATGAACACAGCAGACTTCTACATATTTAGATGTTAGTCTAAATAACATTCTATAATTCATTTCTTACAGCAGTAACAATAATAAAAGGGTTTATACCACAGTGTTGTTGAATGCTCGAATCTGATTGGTCAGTAGATGTGCATTCATATTATATTTTTGTATAGCAGCATGGTTCAGACAGTAGTTCTGAACATTATGTGACATTAGAACATTAGATTAATAATAGGTTAATAAATGTGAGCTTTCTAACACCTTATTGTTTTCTATAGTGACGGCTTATTCACAGGGACTTGTATGGCAGACTCTCTACATAATCTAAGACAAATAATAAACAGAGACTGGTGAGGGAATTAAGTTTATGTGAGAACAGGAAATAACTTGTCTCTCGAATGTTCCACAACATTAAATCTAACTATAAACCGTTAAAATATTTGATGTGTCATTTCTTAATAATGTAAACATTATCATTAGCAAATCGCCATGGCATACGCAGAATAACACACTCCAGACTGTGCTGTTAGATGAAAACAATGATGAAAAATTATTAATGATGAAAAATCGCCAAGCAATGCTGAAAATGATTCGAACTCACTTTATAGTTTTCTTTTATTATGGTATCTTCTCTATATATACTGTATATGCATCATAAATATGTGTAATATATCAACTGTCAATTATTTGTTGCTGACCACACCTCCTTATGATTTCTACCCAACAGTTTCACTTTAAGGGATTAGTGACAAGTTTCGACTTTTACTTTTTAAGGACAGAAAATAAATCTTACTGTGTCCCAACTTACCAGCTGTCCCAATATACCTGAATCCACCAATATTTCCTTTTCATTTTTAATGAAAACCAGCTTTCTTGTCTAAATCCTCCTATAAATGATTTACAAATAAATTTGTTCATATCCAGCTTGATAAATGAGGCCCAAACTCAGGAGTGGAGAAGTGGTGGAAAATGGGGTCTCTGCAGAACTGAAGTCTCATATGACTGGCTGAAGTCTACATCAATCATTCCACCTAGTGCAATGCTGTGTAATGGAGAAAATCCACTGCAAAACACTCATATTCTCAAAATATCGGTTGCTAAAAAACTCACACAGCATCATGATCGGACCCTGTAAAACACCCGCTGACTTTTTTTCACAGATCTATTGCAGAACATGACACAGCTGAGGCCTAATCCTCCACCAGTTCATATACGACTGTGTACACCAGAAGCTCAGACCTGTACTCTTACAACTTGTAAAACCATAGATCTCAAAAGATCTTACTTTTAGACTTTGCTTATCTCAAGGACTGAATATTTTACAAATATAAAGTGAGCAGTAAGGGTAAGGAAACATTTTCTTTACAGGAAAGTGCATTGAAATTAACTAAAATATTGGCATTTTTTTATTAATTCAACAACTCAAAATAATTAAAAGTGTGAAAAAGTAGCCTACATCCCACACACATGATGATTTCATTGCCTTGATTTAGTATCTCTTTGCTTTGTTAAGTTTGCACACAAATGACTGTTGAAGCACAGTATTTTTTTTTTAAATCAGTGTAAAATAATAGCACGTGCTGGATCAAGTGCTATTTTATAAGCGGACAAATAATCAGCATGGAAGCCATATTGTTAAATTACACCAAATTAATGGTAATTAACGTGATAATTACAACTATTCATCTGGTCTTAGCTCTTGTCTTAGCCATTTTGTCATTCATATAGTATAGTATCGTTGTATTATTCTTTTTTATTTTTCATTTTCAAATTGTATCTTGCTTTAAAGTTACATCATATTATATTTGGCAGCAAAGAAAAAAACACTATTTCCTTTTTCACCCTACATTTTCTATCCCTGCTTTTTTTTTTCTTTTTTTTTTTTCTGTTTTTAAAATCCGGCAACCTCATAGATGTAATTTGCACAATCTGAATGGAAAGCCCAGCAGTGGATTAGCTCCTTAGTCTGTGATTTGGTTTACTTAAGTTTTTTTTTTATGTTTAACTCTAAAGACTATGAAGGAAAATTGAATTAGATTCTGTTTAGAGTTTTTTTTTTTTGTTTCTATTTGTTTGGTATGCTTGGTTTAATAAACCCCAATAAAGTGTCTATCCTTAGTTCTGAATCTCTCCTTGGACAGCATTGGACAGCATAGTTCAAACATGGAACACGTTATATAAACTGGAATGATGTAACACACTGCTGGTGGCACTCACCTATGGAGAAACACCCAAATCTCTCCATTTGTATGTCACTTTGCATGAGTGCCACTAGCAGACCTATAATAGGTCTATAAGAGCTGTTGGGTTTTAACATCTGTCGTGTAGCATATAATTGTGCCTGGATGGACTTATCCTGAGTTAAGCCTTGTTTAACTTTAAAATTTGATGAAAACTTAGACTGGCCTGCAAATCTAGACTATGGAACCATGTGGTAAAAGATCATCACGGTTGAACACTGGCAGCATACGAGGTTTCAGTAGGCACTGAGACTTATTCAGCTTGGCATTCGGGAAAACTGGACTAGGAAAACAAGGTGTAATAATGTGTAGATGTAGCAAGGTTTGTTGTAATCATTCCCTCCCTATTTAGTTGGCTGGTTAGAGGATCACCACTGCAGCGACATGCTGATTATTGCATTTAACCTACAATTATTTGAAAGTGAAAAAGCATGACTTTCAAACGTGTAGACACAAAAGTGCAGGCACTGGAAAATAAGAAACAAATACTAGACTGAAAGGCAAATGATGTCAATAAGGTACATTTGATTAAAGGCAAACAGGCTACGCCTCACCTCACTGAATCTGTTTATCAGCCACATGTACAGATAAATAGAAGATTAAAAAAAGTGTATACGTTTCTGTGTGTGTGTGTGTGTGTGTGTGTGTGTGTAGCGCATCCAAGAGCATTAGTGAAGTCATGCACTGATTGTCAGATAAGGACAATCAGTGCAGTCAGCACTCAAGTTCATCCCAAAGGTGTTCAATGGGGTTGAGGTCAGGGCTCTGTGCAGGACACTCGAGTTCTTCCACTCCAACCTTGGCACACCATGTCTTCATGGAGCTCGCTTTGTGCACAGGGGCATTGTCATGCTGGAACAGGATTGGGCCTCTTAGTTCCAGTGAAGGGAAATTGTAATGCTACAGCATACAAAGACATCCTAGACACTTGTATGCTTCCAGCTTTATGGCAACAGTTTGAGGAAGAACCACATGCCTTTCTACCCCACCTTTCAGAGGAGGATAGGACCATGCTGTTCGGGTATTTTTTTTACATGAATGTATCCCTTTCAGCATTTTGCTTCACATCGATTTCCTCATCAGAGGATAATTCCTCATGATCTGAATGGATTTAAACATTGTCCTCTGTTTCAGATGTCTCTTCCACTATTTTACTATTGGCATGTTGTAAATCATGGCCATCTTCTTGCTCAATGATATCATGGATTTTATAGACTGTGTAGACTGTGAACCGCCTTTTAGCCATTATGATGGCAGCAGAATGAAGTGTGTGTGTGTGTGCTTGCGTGTGAATGAGTATGCATTCAGGTGCACACGTGTGTGCGTGTGTGAGTGAGCGTGCATGCAATCGTGTGTGTATGTGTGTGTGTGTGTGTGTGTGTGTGTCTGCATATGTGCGTGAGTGTGAGTGAGCATGCATTCAGGTGCACACAAGTGTGTGTGTGTGTGTGTGTATCTGATTCCCAACCTTGCCATATTCTCAACTGCCATTCTGAACTAGAGGGTCAAACTGTAGAGACCTTTAAAAACATCAAATTGGTCATCTTCATTTTTACATGTTCATATCATCACTGTTGAGGAAATCTTTAATTTTCATGAAAAATTTCTAAAGTGACACTGCAAACTGAACAGGGTCTATTTTGATGTGGAACATAGTAGCAGCTTTAAATGTACTTTCAAGTTTACTTAATTAAGTTTACAAGTACAATAATGTATGCTCGGAGAGCAGAAGCCTAATTTTAATATATTATCATTATTATATTATCAGTGTACTTTTTACATGCTAGCATCTGTTAGAATACTTGAAGCGACATACAGTAGGAGCCATTCCTGTCTGTCTCTCTATCTGTCTTCCTTTCTCCCTGTCTCTCTCTCTCTATCTGTCTTCCTTTCTCCCTGTCTCTCTCTCTCTCTCTATCTGTCTTCCTTTCTCCCTGTCTGTCTGTGAACTATTATTTTCATTTTGAACATGTGTGTATCAAAAGTATTTGAGTATGCTTTATTCTCTACTTATTTTTTGTTTCATTTAGAGAAATCTTTAAGCAAAGAAAATTTCCTCTTGTCCCATCTTTTTTTCATTCATGGTACAGTGGTAAAAATGAAAGTACAAAAATACAGCTGGAAGCTTGGAAGTTAGAGAAAACAAAACACACAATGTTAAATGCATAGGGTTTGCATTGCTCATTCCTCAGAAGATTATTCAAAGCTGTCCATCTTGGTTTTGCATTTATTTGTATATTGCTTATATTAAGTGATGCCAGACTGGAGAAAACAGAGCTCAAACACACCACATCGAAAGATAAAGGCTGTTCACAATGTCCTGCTCTTTGTGGCTTTAACTGGAGCAGCTATGTGTTTGTTCTCTAGTTCGTTCACTTCTGTGAACAGTTATTTGGTCTGGACTGATGCTCAGACATGCTGCATAAACAAGTATGTAGACCTGTCGACCATTCCCAGACCAATTAAATTTGCAAACTGTGAACTTGAACAATGCTGGATCGGGCTTAGCAAGAAACCACAGAAGACTGTCTATTCTCTGTGGTCTGATGGAAGCAAATTAGAATTTATTGCATGGAAACATGGTGAACCAAGTGTCTTGAGCACTAGCCATTGCGTAACTGTATTGGAATCGTATTCTGCTAGTTATAACTGTACAATACCTCTGAAGTTCATCTGCTACAAATGGGTGCCTCGGATAATCATGGTACAGGAGATGATGAACTGGGAGGAGGCACTGGAGTACTCCAGAACATACTACACTGACCTGATAAGCATGACCACTGACCAAAATCTGGTTGCAGCCAACATGATGAGCAAGAAAAGTCAGACACCCAGTGAAGGACAGGACTGCGCTTCATGGATGGCCTATGGTTCTGCATGGCTTGTGCAGGATTTGTGCAGGACCTGTGCAAGACCCGACTTCGCTGCCCTCATGCCCCATCAGACCTTTCCATTGTGGAGCCCTAAAAGCTGGAGATGATGTCATGGAGAAGAGAGACTGCAATGACAAAATGAACTTTCTTTGCTACCAAGAGTAAGTAACTCTACTAATGATGCTTTTCATTCTGCTATGCATAATAAAGTGTTCTTTGACTGACTAGATCAAAATTAGAATCCAACAAAATATTGATGTCCTGTTAAGTGAAGTTCATCTCTCAAAAGCTGAAGAGGTTCACTGCAATCAAATTCAGGAGAAGATGGAGAAAAAAAGAAGAGCTATGTCATGAATGTAGATTGGTAAATAATTTGTTACTATAGCCACAATAATGTAGTATAAGGAGCAGATTAATATAAACATATCATTTGATTGAGACCAATCAGCACTGAGAAGTCATAAATCCTCCCCATAACCTCAAATGTAATACAAGCTTTAACTTCAATGTAAAGGAGCAAGGCATCTGATTCATATGGTAGCGAATAACAATGCATAACAATAATCTTTGCACTTATAGGCTACATATAAATTCAAAACACAAATTCACAAACACAACAAAGTAAAAACTTGCAACATCATATTCAGAAACATGACAGGAAGTCAGAAAATGCAACAACAAAATCAAAAACACAACAGGGGCACTGAAAACACAACAGTAAAACCAAGAGAACAACAGCCAAACTAAGAACACAACAGTAAAACTAAGGACACTACAGCCAAACCAAAAACACAACAGTTAAACTAAGAACACAACAGCCAAAAACACAACAGTAAAACTAAGAACACTACAGCCAAAGCAAAAACAGTACAGCCAAAGCAAAAACACAACAATAAAACCAAGAGCACAACAGTCAAACCCAAAACACAACAGTAAAACCTAAAACACAACATTAAAACAAAAACACATTCAGAGAGCAAATTCAGAAACACAACAGCAAACTCAGAAAAACAGAAAGGTTAAGTCTTTATCGAACATCACATGCTTGTTATTGGTTGGTTGCTGTTTCCCGCTTACACTAAACATTCTCCAGTTCTCCAGTTTTTGCTGCTGTGTGTTTGAATTTGCTTTTGTGTGTCTGAATTTATAGTGTAATGTTTTTGGTTTTGCTTTATGTTTCTCAGTGTGCTGTCTGCGCTTTTGGTTTTGTTGTCCTTTTCTGATTTGCAGTTGCGTTTTTGGCTTGTGTGTTTTGCTCTAACGTACCGCTGTAGCGTTCGCTTAAACATTAGCCAGAAGATTCCATTGTACTTACAGTAAAGCTTATAGTACAGTAAAACTACCCTGATTTATTATTAAAAGCTCATCACAAACTTGCGTGAGCCAGATTATCATTACGCAGTAAATAGTTTGTATAAAGGCTTATGTGGAAAAATAGTCTAGGTCCCAAAACATCCAACAGAATGATAAGGATGTAAATAAAAATAGACGTTAAATGTATTTCCCATACAACTTTATTAACTTTATTAACTTTATTTCTGGTCTTACATGATTATTTTTAAATAATTAATGCAACAAGTTTAATGTAAACCTGTCACTGAACTGGTCGTGTCTCTAACTTCCATTCTTTTGGCTTCTTTTCCTTAGAAAATAAGGAATTTCTGCTTCATTCCATTTCATACCAGCAATATAGTGTGATTCTCTGAGCGATATATTTATATTCTGTATATTTAATGTCCCTCACAATGTCGTTACTGCTCTAGTGTCATAGTTTAGGTGGTTTGTCTTGTTAAAAATGCACTTTCTAATCAACAAGATAATATATAGTTATGAAATAAAGATCCTGTATTTTATTCTTCATTACTGTTCACACTCTCAGTATCATAGGCTTAGACACATCCTCTATTTCATGTTTCTGAGATCTATTGAAGTCGTAGGATCAAATTGGTTGCAAATCAAAGGAAATTAAGGTAATACATAAGGAATACACCAGGAAATTGCTCACAGCACCTGGCTCAGAAATCTCATTATAAAACTCATTCTTACTTAACATAGTTACATAACACAGACTGTAGTACAGCTTATGTTCAAGGTTTTGAATTTCCATTCTGTATTAGAAGGAAATTGTTCTTGTTCTAAAGTTGTAAGCTGTATTCCTGTTGAATTTTTTTTTTTTTTTGTTACTGGAACAAATGATTCATTACCGTGATTATATATATATATATATATATATATATATATATATATATATATATATGTATTATATATTATATATAATATATAATACATTGCATATAGATATATATATATGTGTGTGTGTGTGTGTGTGCATGGAGTTTGCATGTTCTTCTTGCAATAGTTTCCTCAGTCCAAAGACATACATTGTAGGCTGATTAGCATTTCTAAATTGTCCGTAATGAGTGAATGAGTGTCTGAGTGTGTGTCCAGGGTGTCCTCCGCCTTGTGCCCCAGTGATTTAAACCGATGTTTGCTTGTTTTGCTCTCCTGTGATGGTCATAAACCATTCATGGTTTCACAAGGAGCATTAGACAAGTGACAAGTGAAATATTTCTTGAGAAGGAACATTAATTCAGAGCCAGTATCTGACAACTTATTTGTTATCATGACAATATTTCACCCTAAACTTCTTGCCACTTGAGGGCAATATTGAAAATGTGGAAAAATAACAATATATATTTTAAGTTAAATAATTAATAAGCTGAATCGTTCCTGGAGATGCCATAATATTTATTTATTTATTTACTGTATTTTCTTTATTTATTTATTTTTCTTTGCCATCTGGTGTGGTAGAAAGGAAAAAGTTCCTTAATATATGTATTAGCAGGTAGTGTAACAAGCACCAGAAATTTAGTAATTTTTCATATGAAGTGAAATGAAATGGAACTTTGGACAACTCCAACCTTTGCTTTAACCTCAGCCATTCATATGCTGGATGGCGAAAATTCTCATAGATTTGCAAACCAAGGTGGAAAAAAAAAAAAAAAACCACAGAGAAAATTCACTCACACATTAAATAAATACACCTTATTTAAAAAAAAAAAAAACAGCTTGTGCATTGACTTAAGTTTAGATTTTTTTTGAATATGCAAAATTTACTTTATTTATTGCAGCAAAATAAGACCTCCAAACTCCCATGCAGTTTATGTACCAGTTACCTGAGCCTCCTTTCCTCCGTAAGGCATTGAGCCTTTGAACTGTGGTGATTCAGAAAATTAAAGAACCTCTTCAGAGTAATATTTCAGCCACTAGCTCGGTGAAAAGAGCCTTCCTTATGGGTGTTGTTATCAGACTGGTGGTGCCAGTGGCCTCTTGCCCTCAACAGCAGCTGTTCATCCCACTGCAATTTCTCACTGTCAGAGTTTCTGCGCTGCTGAACTTCTCTCCTCTACTTCACTCCGAACTCTTTAACCGTGCAATCTCACATACAGGATTGAACAGGACTGAGCTTTAAAATGCACTGCAACACAAAGACTAACCAATCTGGAGCACATTATTCAGAGCAATGAATTTTCTTTTACTCATATTAGCTTTTGTCTTTACCTTTTTATTTACTTTTGGTTTTTATCACATTCCAGTTAAAAGTAAAGCCACCTAGTGTGTAATGGACAATCTTGGTGTCACCACCAAAGCAACACACACTCAGTGTGTGTGAGCAGAGCCACCTGCTGCTCCTCTTAATGAATTTCACTGGACATTTTACTGGACTGCATCTGTGCATAAGTGTGCATACTTATTGAATACTTGCTTACTAATATACGTGAACCCGCATACTTGTACATGTGCAAGCATGCCCAAATGCAAATATGTAAGTATTGTGAGGCACAAGTATGCAAGTATACTTGGAAATTAACTATATAACTATGGAAGTATACAGCTATGCAAGTATGTAAGTATGCAGCTGTAGCAGTGTTCAAGTGCACTAGTATGCAAGTAATCAATCAATCAATGCACAAGTATGCAGGTATGCAAGTATTCAAGTAAGCCAATATACAAGTATGCAAGTGTAAAAGTATGCAAATGAGTAAGTATGTAGGTATTCAAGTAGTGAAACATGCAAGAATGCAAGTGTACATGTTTGAATGTGTACAGTATACAAATGAAATATGCAAGTACACAAGTATACCAATATGTGTGTTCACAGATACACAAGTGCGTAAATACGTAAGCATGCCAGTGATCAACTGCATATCCATACAAGTGCATAAGAATACAAGTATTCAAGTCTGCCAGTATCTAGTTATGCAGTGTACAAGTGTGTGTACAAGTGTACAAGTGTGTACGAATGTACATTCGCAAATATTCAATTTGTGTATGTACATTCCTATAATACAATTATGCAGGTAATCATGTGCAAGTATGCTTGTGTACTAGTATGCAAATGAACAAGTATGCCAGTGAGTAAGTATGTAAGCATGCAAGCCCCCTACATACTGTACGTTTTGGTGCTTCCTGTATAAATTGATATATTTCCCTTACATTTCTGGATCTTCCTATATAAATATACAAATATTTCCCGTAAGTTGTTGTTTTTTTCTGTATAAATCGATGTGTTGGCCACATTTTTCTCATGTTTAATGTATAAATCGATGTCTCCCTACATTTCTGGTGCTGGGGCATGGTGGGTTAGTGGTGAGCACTATTGCCTCGTACCTCCGGGGTTGGGAGTTTGAATCCTGGCTTCACCCTGTTTGTGAGGAGTCTTCATGTTCCCCTGTGCTTTGGGGGTTTCCTCCAGGTACTCTACCATCCTGTCCAAGGTGTCCCCTGCCTTGTGCCCTGAGTTCCCTGGGATATGCTCCAGGCTCCAGCGTGACTCTGTGTAGGAAAATGGATAGATGGTTGGATTTCTGGTGCTTCCTGTATAAAACAATGCATTTCCCTAAATGATTGGTTCTTCCTTTATATATTGATGTGTTTCCCCTACTTTTCTGGCGTTTAATGTATAAAATTGTGTTTCCCCTACATTTCTGGTGCTTCCTGTATAAATTAACACATTTCCCTTATATTTCTGGTGTTTCCTGTTTAAAGTGGCATATTTCCCTAAATATTTGGTTCTTCCTGTATAAATTGATGTGTTTCCCCTACTTTTCTGGTGCTTCCTGTATAAATCAATGTGTTTCCCCTACTTTTCTGGTGCTTCCTGTATAAATCAATGTTTCCCCTACATTTTCGGTGCTTCCTGTGCAAGGACACATCTATATTCTTTACAGTAATGATGATGCATTAAAAGTGAATATCATACAAATCTGTCCTGAATACAACCTCATTTATACCTCTACCCCAAGTTAGACAGATAAAAGTGTGTGTTTTCCTCCAGGCCAACCACAATCATCCTTCTGTGTGGTTAGAAATAAAATGCAAGGCATAAATATAAATCTTAAAGCCAGCAGCTGTTCCAGACTAATAGCTTTTCTGTTACTCCGCTCGTACATTTCAACCCGAGAAGCATTTTTCCAGTACGCGATTCTCATAATGTTGCCTGAGTTTTCATTTCTAATGGTATGTCCCTAACTCTTGCATCAATCTGAGATGTTCTTGTAGGAACAAATAGTCCTTAGGCTCAGAGACGCAGTCCTCTACTTTTCCTCGACGTTGTTCTCAGTCAACTGAAACAGTGCTATTTGCCAAAATGGCCCTGAGAAAAAAAAATCTCATCTCAATTTTTTGATAGAGTGAACAATGTGATATTAGTTTATCATATCTTACCTCTTTCATTAAATTACATTACAGGCCACTAGTTCATCAAAGGCACAATCCAATCCAAGCACTTTTCGGTAAAGGATTTAAGCAGTCATTCACAATGAATCACCGTGTCCTTGATGTATAATTCCATGTCTTTACCTCCATGCACACACACACACACACACACACATGTGGATTTATCGTTTATAAAATCAATTAAATGACAAAACCTCTCAGGAAGCATGAGAAATATTTCTGCAACAAAAACACCCGTCGCAGTAAAGTGTTGTTCCCATAGCAACATGTTACTTCCATAGCAAACACAGCCAAGCTTTTAGCAGTGGTGCCGATATATTTACGGTTTAGCCGTAGCATGTACCATTTTTGACCCCTTGCTACTGTAATACAGGAGACACCTGAAAACTGGGCGTTTCTGTTTTCTCAGCTAAAGCAGTGCTCAGAAAAAATGCAAATAAAATTCACCTGGAAGAACATCCAGTTCACTTAAAGGGAAAGGACTCTGTATATGAAAAAGCATTTACTTTGGGTAGTTGTTACTTTACTGGCGAACTTTAGGTGAACTCCAGGCGAACGTTGAATTGTGAAAACAATATGGTGAGACTATCGTTTTCTTGGTCAGAAAACACTGAAGGAACTGCTAATGATATTTTGAAATAGCACTCACAATGACATTTTGCCTTTTTGTGTTCTTACTGTTGCTTGGCAGAAATCTAGGGGAAAAAACCAACAAATTAACCACATCGTCCACCACCAACATACGCTAGGGTTTGTGTGGTAAAATTCTGTTTGTTATTTTTATATTTTATATTTATATTTATATTTTTATAACTCTTTGATTTATTTAACATTTTGCTTACAGGCCTTTATTTCTGATGCTTTCACTCTGAGTAAATCATTTTGAAAATTCAACACCATGTTCCAAGCATCCACAAATATTGTCTTATATCACAACCATAATCATTTTGTTTGCCCCGTTGATTGCATCAAATCTTACATGCTATTTATGGTTTTTCTGAGTAAGTGTAGTTGTGTTTTCCAGGAAAATGTCTGTCTGAGGTTTGACCACAGGTGATGAATTGTAACCATGATCAAATGATAAGCTTTAATAAGGAGAATCCAGCTGCCACTTGTTATAGAATCTTTTTGCAGTTAGAAGTAAAGTTTCTAACATCCACAAATATTCAGTCTTGAAAACTATGAAAGATAACTTACACTATATGGCCAAAATGAGATGTTCAAAAAGGACATATGGGTGTGATGGTCAGGTATCCACAATCTTTCGGACATACAGTGTACATGATATGCTGTCTTTTCCCCTCTTTCTTTCTCCCTTTCTCTTTTATCTATATATGATTCCAGGCTAACAGTTACTTGTCATATTAGTAATTTGATGCTGTCTGTAAAGCCTTTAGCTGCTAACAAAATTGACTATAAATCTGCAAATTTCCTAAGAAAAAAATGTCATCTACTTTTTTTTTTTTTTGGGAAGATCTAAAGAATGATCTACTGAATCAATCCACCAATTCATCCAGTCCCCCACCCACTCACCATTCCACCAATCAATTCACCCACCAATTACACCATTAAAATGTGTAATGTTTTGTACATGTGGTGTTTGTTATGATTGTTAATAAATTAAACATTGTAATTATTGGCAAATAACACACTCCAAACTGCTCTGTTATGCGAAATAATGCACTTTATGAGTTAGCGGCACTCCACTTGCGCGTTGTGCAGCATCACACCCCCCCCTGACATGCATTGTTTTTGTATAACAGCATGGTCTCTCATGTGATGTTCCTTACTTATCTATTTTTTCAATAAAATAAGTATAATTTCTTAGTACTTTATTTGACACTGTCCCTAATTTGTTAGCTGATGCTGTATTGTCATTACTTCTATGAGAAGATAGTGGGGTTATTCTACTATTAGGGGCAGGGGTGGACAAAGTAGGCTACTGAGAAATTATATTATATTGTATTATATTGTATTCTATTCTATTATATTATATTGTATTATATTATATTATATTATATTATATTTTTATGATGTTTATGATATTTCTTAGTAGCCTCTGGTGCTAACAAATTAGCAACAGAGTCACCAAACACCTCACACACATTTCAATATAGACATGTTTTAATTTGTTTCAGCGTGGACTATTTTTAAAGACACAAACATTTTTATAGTAACAAGCTTGTTATGAAATGTAGAAATTCACGCCTTTCTAAATTATTTTCTTTCTCATATGAGGTAAAAACGTCACTCTAGCGAGAACCCTGTCCTGCCAGAAACAACTCAATGGAACAAGTGAAGCTTGGACTGTACCACTACTGAATCCCCCCCCTGTTGGTTCTGTAACTGGTGTGGTGTGGTGGACTGTACCAATCCAAGTAGAAAAAGGGGGGGAAGGTGTTCTTATAAGGCTGCAGCTGTGAGGAGAAGCGAGTTGGTGGAAGTTTCGGAGCAGGACAGAAAGCTGATGCGCTGTTATGTTATGGTTTGAGTTCTCGCGATAAATTCTCGCGTTAATTTCTCGCGTTAAAAAACAGTTATAAGGAGGTGAGACGGAGAGACGGAGCGCGAGCTGATGCGTAAATCTTCTGCTTTTTCTTTTCTTTTCCGTGGTGCAAAATTTCCGAGTGGAGACTCTGCTGTGGAGTCCGGATAGAAACATCAGGACCAGCCAGCACTTCAGTAGTGTGTGTGTGTGTGTGTGTGTGAGAGAGAGAGAGAGAGAGAGAGAGCAGGGCTGAAGGAGTGTGTTGGAGGATGGAGAGGAAGATCAGGATGGTGCACTCAGGATGCATCCGGCTGCTCTGGATCTTCAGCATCAGCATCAGCATCAGAGCTCACTCTGCTTCTCCATCCACCCGTAAGTTCCACTTGATGCCTTTAGGGCTTATACAGGTTCATGTCAAGTGTGTGTGTGTGTGTGTGTGTGTATGTGTGTGTATATGTGTGTGTGTGGGCTTTTTGGGACAGGACCCACACTACCACTTCATGAAAACCTGGGACGTCCCTGGCTTTCACTGACTTTTTTTTTTCAATTGCATGTTTGTTTTTTTCCGTTTCTTTTTACTTAAACAGTCGTGTCCATTTCACTCCTTCGTCAGCTCGGCTCATTTTATTCCGTATTGACAAGCTACAGCATTAAAACCACACTCACAAACTGCATCGCTCACAAGCTCAGAAGCTCAGATGCACATCTTTCTGTGTGTGGTCCTGGAGTACAAGAAAGAAAAAATCAATTTTTAAACAGCCAGTGTTTGGAGAGTCCTTGATATGCAGATTTGATAAATCATGGTTTTGCAGCAGAGGACACAGACGGAGCCAGTGGCACTGAAAAAAACGGTGCAGTGCTGACTAGTGCGAAAGTGATGTGTTTAATTCACCACCCAGGATGAAGCATGAGTCACTTATTCTGATGAATCTGATATTAATGATCATGTTCTTGTTTTCTTCATCATATTTTTGGCGAGGAGACTCTCTGAGATGAGATCAGAGGAATTGCTTGTCTCGTCAGTAGGCAGCATGATCATCTAAATCCGTACACGTGTAGTTACATAGCACTTATTCCTAGTCTGATCTGACCGTTCACAGCTCAGCGAACTGGATGTGCTAACAACCTTCACACACTTTCTTAACTTTCTTAAGTTTCGTATTTCAGTTAGAAAGCTCTCTGTTGTTTAACGCTTTTTAAACTAGAAGTCCTATTTCTACAGCACTCAGATTAATTCATCTACTTATGGGGAGTAAATTGGGTATTCACTCGTCTTAGCAAAACTAATTGAACACACGGACAGGGTGTAATCACACCATTAATCTTAGTTCGGCGCACGCCATAGTAGGCACGTAACAGTCGTTATACTTCTTCATGTTTTAGACAAGCCACTTTGTAAGGAATAAAAACAATGGGGCGTGCTGTAATAGGAAAATAATCAACAACGGGGTGGTGATGCGTCGCAACGTGAAGCAAAATTATTGTCAAACCCTGAAGGTCATTTTCCTATAACAGTACAGATGTTCATTTCCTAATTAACAACATAACATACTTTTTATCCACTTACAGCTACATGTAATGTTGTGAAACATCCAGGAGATAAGTTAGTTCCTGTTAGTGCTTATGCTATAGCAACTATAAACAATTATGTTAAGTTAAGGAGACACAAAATCTTTCATAGTGAAGCACTGACACTGGAGACTCCTTCCATAAATGTTAAATAAATGTCTCCTTACAAAAACTCCACCATATCAGCTAATTGTATACAGTATATTTTTCCCGATAAACAATAAAACTTTTGTTTTTAAGTCTTACTGTGAGCCTTGGCTTGTACGCTGCATCTATAGAACACATAAACGTGTGTAATCATATTTGTTAATTTGGTGAAGTTTTCTGTGAGGAAATATTTATATATTTAGCAATTTTGGAAGGAGTCTCCAGTGTCAGCATTTGTAACAGTCAGAGGTAAAGCTGTAACTTTATGTTTTCTTGACATGGGAAAGTCTTCAAGACAGACATTCCAGTTTCTGGGTAACGTAACACACTGATTTTTATATTCTTAACTTAAAGAGAGAGATGTAATCATGTCTGACATTTCCGGTATGTGGTTTGTAATTAGAACTAATCTGAAATGAGAGTGTTGTGAATGAAAGGGCAGTTAATAACAGTTTTAATCAGTACAAAAAAAAAAGAAATTCCTTCATACTTCTCTGATATGAAGGTGTGAAAGAAGAGGACAATCAGCTAATCCCTCTGAACAACCTGCTGAACAGTTCAGTCACTTCAGAGCAGAAAGAGGCTCGTCAGAGACACTGTGGTTTACTCGGAACAAATTCATAATGCTGTGATGAACAACCTGAAACATCATCATGGAGGCTGTATTCATCCTGTAACCTGTTTTTACTCGTTTGTATGTTCTGATACTCTTCCAAGATAAGGAAATAAATAAAAAAACCTGAAAAAAATGGAAATGCAATTATTAAATATGATTTTAGTTGAAATTACATTATTTAAAGGCCTTTTTAATGCCTTTACTTTATTATTTTGCCTTTACCTTATAATTAGTGTTATGATCTGAGGATATTAAAAAAAAAAAACAGTACACATCAGTTCAATTTCATTTTATTTCTTATCAATTTTTTATTCCAACAACTTTTTCTGAAGACTTGGGATATATATATATATATATATATATATATATATATATATATATATTTTTTGTGCAAGCTTTATTGCTTTATAGAAAGCTTTATTCACTGAGGGTTAGAGATACAGTATATGAGGAGACAGACAAGGATTTATTGTGTTGCAGTAAACCCTAGGACAGTGACAGCTGTCTGCGTATTGTTGAGTGAATTGTGTTGGATTAGTGCTTTATGACGATCATTAGGAACAGCACGGCGGTGTTTCAGTGTCCCTGGATAAATCCTGAGCAGGGTTCCTGTTTGTGTAGAGTTTCCCAAGCTCAACCCGTGTCCTTGTGGGTTTCCTCTGGGTTCTCTGGTTTCCTCCAATCTCCAAAAAACATGCCAGAAGGTGGACTGGCTCCCGTAAATTGCCCCTAGGCGTGAATGGATGTTTGCACTCTGGTTGCAAACGTGCGATGCATCTGGTCTCCAGATCCACGGCCACTCAGATGAAGATAAAGCTGTGTAACGTGGGAGAAAAGGCGAGATGCAAGTGCATAAACTCAGAATGTTGTTTAATAGGCGAAAACCAAGAATCTTTATCATAATCAATAGGTTGAAGCACATAATCCATAATCATACACAAAAGGCAGGAACGAATCGGAAAACTGGGATAAACATAGGAAAAGAAATGAGACTTAGGAATGCACATGTACGTATATAGAATGAGACTTCACTAAGACACACGAGGGTCTGAATGTGTAAACTAATCACAAACTAACACAATACAGCTGCATACAATTGTGTGGCATATAAATGACAGAATGGGGTCGAAACAGGACCAGGAAGTAAAACAAAAACACATGTCATGATAAGAACACGGATTGTGCATGATGTGCTGGGAACAGCAGCGTGTTTTAAAGGGAGCACTTACTGAAGATGAATGGAATGAACTGTCCTGTATGTTTGAGCTGAACAGATCACTTATGGCTGGTGTTATTCCTTTTTTTATATCCATCCATCCATCCATTTTCTGTACCACTTATCCTATACAGAGTTGTGGGGAGCCTGGAGCCTATCCAGGGGACTCGGGGCACAAGGTGGGGGACACAATGGATGGGGTGCCAACCCATCGCAGGGCACAATCACACACACACTCACACACTATGGACAACATTCCAATCAGTACACAACATACTTTTGGACTGACGGAGGAAACCGGAGGACCCGGAAGAGACCCCTGAAGCACGGGGAGAACATGCAAGCTCTGTGCACACAGGGTGGAGGCGGGATTCGAGCCCCATCCCCAGAGGTGTGAGGCAGCAGTGCAAACCACTAAGCCATTGTGTCCCTCTCTTTTTTTCATATATTATTTCAAATGAATTAAACTTCACTACAAATCCACATCACATAGACACATGAGCCTAGGCATCTTAGCTCTGAATCTATTTCCAGTGACACCAGTTTGAGGTGTCTAAATGGCTTCTCATCCAGGACAAAGGAATCATAAAGTTGATTTTAGTAGAGGCATTTTCTTGTCAAAATATGAAAAAAAAAAATCCTCACATTTTCAAGCTGCTTTGAATTTTGTGTTCTATTGATTTTTTTAAATGGGCCTGTCATCAGATGGCACACTTACCAAAGGATCTCCAGCAGGAAATGACCAAACGTCAATATCCTCCTTTTAGTTTAGCGAAAGAAAATAATCTGGAATGTGTGACAGATTTGCAAATTCTTCAGACCCTTTGTGTGTAGATCAAGGTAATACAAGACATTTCTGGACAGCCAAGTAAAAAAAACTTGCACTGAATCAGTGAAGGTAAAGAGGACACGTAACTGAACTAATTTCAGCTGAAAATCGAATGTACGCACGGCTGCTCTGAGGGAATAGAGATGATAAGAGGACCTTAAATTATAATTTCAGAGCTCAGTATAACTACATTATGGGTGTTGTTTTCTTTATCTCAATTTATACGCCTGTAACAAACTGGCTGAAAGTAAGTGTAAATAATTTCTTTTTTAAAAAAGGAAGCGCTATCTAAGTATATCAGAAATACAATCATTTCTCCCAAACCTTAACCAATTTTATGATTCATGCTGGTAAATCTTCATTGTATTAATGAGCTCTGCAATTTCAGGATGCATCTCCGTTCCGATTTTGGCTCACCTGCCACATATCAATGAGCTCTAAAATGAAAGCACTTGCCATTTGAATAGAAAAGTGATTTTTCAGAGTAAAACATGCTCTTTGAAAATCATAGTCAAATCCTCCATGCTGAATGTCACCCATTTGCCCACGATCCCTCATATTCTAAACCTAAACTCCAAACAACTCTCACTATCTACAGCCTGAGAGAAAATCTTCTTTTTCTTTCTTAAAATGACATATTTCCGCAGGGCTTTTTTTGTGCACTGATAGCGGATATACTGCTAATTGTCCCCCTTGGTACATGTGGTGACACTACAGTGCAGAACAATGAATTATTTACAGTGCTATACATCTCACACCATTAAAGCCAGAGTTATGAAAAAAACATCTCTTTAATATTCCTGTGTGTTTGCTGCGGATGAGTGAACCAGATAGTAAAACGCATTCACATGCTTCTTCTATCTATAGATAGGTCACGTCGCACAACACATCACGTAGGATCTAATTTAATTCTATTTTCAATCAACTCCGGCCACATTATAGGCATATCAGACTCAAGCTCTGCTTGTTTTATGCTTCATCTCTAATTTCTTTTCACACTTGCACAGAAGTGAAGCATAGAAAAGCACATTTTACATCATCTACAAAGATTTCATGATTGTGCCACCTGTAGCAAGTGTTTGGATGCTATGATCCTCATTTTACGCCAACATGGAGAAACAAAATAAACACGAATACGCCAGTTGTTCACAATCAAATTGTTTCACGTCACTTTTTTAGGTGAACGGTTTTGTAATTCCAGCCGACAGAGCGCTACAGACAAAATAGGCTTGGTTGTGAATAGGGCTTGAGCGCAAATAAGACTTTCTTCAAACACTTCCGGATCTTTTTTTGGTTTTTAGCATCGTCTTCATGGCTGTTTGTCAAACACAAAGTAGCTATATATCTATAAATGCAGTTTGGAGCAGATTTCCTCATCTTGTTCTTATTTAAGCGATATAATATCAGTATAATAAGTACTCTTGCTCATGTGTTATTGCTTTTATGGAAAACAGGTCTATAAACAAGAAATTATTATAGAGTAACTGACAATTCGGACACAATATGGCCACATGTTCTGTTTATTTCTTGCTCTGCTCTTGCTCTCGGAAATAGATCCTGAAGTTCCACACCTGTGTTATCGCACGTTGGCTAGCTGGCTAGCTGTTTAGCTGTCTCACGTTGATTTGTAGATTCTCATTAAAGGTGCTTCTGGTAAAATCAGCATCCCTTCTTCCTTTTCATCTTCATCTGACAAGCTTGCAAATGTTTAGTCAAAAATGATATTCATAAAAAAGGTATTATTTGTCATGCTTGCTGATGATACTGCTAACTCTACTGTAACTCTAACTCTAACTCTACTGTAGCTTTGAAATAGAAAGTGGGATTTTATGTGGCGAGTACAGACGAGTGGAGTGATACACACAATGCGGCTATACTAAATATAAGCACTCTTGGATTGCTGCTCGACCAATCAGATTAGTGGACCGGAACTAACTGTTGTATAAATCCTATTATACAATCCTGTATAGCAATGTGAGTTACAAACTGAAGGTTGCGTATACAGAAAACTAAGGAGGTAATGAGCAACAGGTGAGTACATTTAGTAAATCGATAGTGAGCATGGTTGTCAGTGGGGAATTGTGGGATTTGGAGTTCCTGCAGGCTGCGATACAACCAGAGTAGCTTGTGAACTCACAAACTAAAACATTAAGCCATTAAAAGTGCACTGCAAGCTGCTAACACGCATTCAGTGTGGCTTGACTGAGGTCTTGATGCAGCATGGATTTAGGGTAAGAGCCATTAATAGATGTGTATTACTTGTCTGTTTACTGTTAGCTTTCTCACCGATACTTAGCCAAGTAGGCACTCTTTTTCCCACGTGTCCTCGCACACATCAAAGTGAGCTCGCTGACCTGTTTTTGTGTCCCCTGTGCTGTTGTCCACTGCTGGGTATTTTTATAGCCGTGGTTCGAGGGAGTTTTTGGAGGTTCCGAGACTCTTAGGGGACTTCAGCAGTGTCAGATATGGCCTAAAAGTGAAGCTAGCACACCCAGAACCTCTCACACTGGTTCAGATTACTCACCCGATTGACTCCATTTAACAAGGACATTCCAGAAACCAATCAGAAATACAGTATCAGATCAATCAGTAATACAGGTGCAGACTCACAAATACAATAATGATTTAGAATTTGCATCTGCACAGCTTGGAGGGAATATTTTATTTTTGTGGAATGGTTGAGGATGACAGAGCTGGACAGGTGGGTAGAGAGAAAAGGACAAAAAACAAAGCCTAAAAAGCACCATTCAAATTGAACACGTTTGAACAACCTCATGAGCATCATATTGTGCAATCTGCCTCAGTTCTGTGTCCTGCTTGGCTTGCGAAACTAAATGTCGACTACTCTCTCTCTGATTAATTCTTTCAGACGTGGCCTAGCACACCTCTTGTTGTCTGCACGAATAGTGACTGTAACACATGGCCCAGTAGGGAGGAAACTGTCATTTTCCAAAGGGATTTGCAGAACAAAATCATAAATTAAAGTATGCAATAAAAAAACTGTGTTCTGAATGTCCTTGATGTAGCAGTAAGCACAGCATTGGTGATATACCACTATATAAGTGAACTGTAACACAGTGATAAATTTTTGCCTGGGCTGTGAAGATAATCAACCACACTTCTGTCTTCTTTTAAGAAACAGCAATAAATAAGCACTTTAGTGTGAGGGTGCACACACGCCACCCCCTGCATGGATCCGACCCACATCTGACTTAGATCTGTTATGTTACTGTCAAAATCCCTCTAATTTACATATATATATATATATGTGTGTGTGTGTGTGTATATATATATACACACATATATATATATATATATATATATATATATATATATACACACACACACACACACACACACACACATATATATATATATATATATATATATATATATATATACGCACACATATATATATATATATATATATATATATATATATATATATATATATATTTATGTGAATATGAGAAATGTTAAAACTACGATCCATTCATTATTATATATATATTTCTTAAATGATCTAAAATCCAGGTCACACAGTGGGAAGTGTGACAGTAAAAGGTTCAGGATGCAGGTGTCAGTCAAATCTTTATCACTGTCAGCAATGTAAACGTACGTGCATAGGTAAGAACCATGACAAGTTTGGCAGGCATAAATACAAAAATGAAATATAAAAATATAATGCAGCAGAGGGTTTAATTGAAAAAAAAAAGACAACTAATTAGCATGCGACCGACTAAAGTATGACATACAGTATACATACCCTTTATATATACAGTACATACAGTTTGCTAAAGTTTGACATATTTCAAGGGATAACTAATCAAACTAATCAAATATGCTATTCAAAGAGGTAATTTAATGTTTTATGCCTTGTCGCTTCACTGTTAAAATACAAATTATGTTACTGTAATCTACAGTTATCTACTATTGTATATCTTATACAGGTGTATATAAAGGTATATACAGTAACAGTAATATATATTCTTTAAAGGTGCATTAGGTAAGATTAATTTTTTTTTCTTTCAAGATTAGGTCTCTAATGTTTAGGTGGGTTCAGTGTTTGAATGATTCCCTTCCATGTTCATGAAGCTCCGCCCCCCAAAATCTTAGGTGGCCCATATAGTGTCTATAAAATGACTGAGAGGAGGTGCATCCAATCACAAACAAGCATTCCAGACCGGAAGTCAGTTTTCCAAAATGGGTTTACTCAGCGACTTAATAAACCTCCCTAAGGCCATGGCTTAACCCATCCATTCACTTGTAGGGTTGCGGGGTAACCTGGACTCGGGGCACAAGGCAGGGGACACCCTGGATGGGGTGCCAATCTATCACAGGGCACAATCACACACACTCCAGACAATTTGGAAATGCCAGTCAGCCTATAGTGCATGTCTTTGGACTGGGGGGTTGAAACCAGAGTACCTGGAGAAAACCCCAGAAGCATGGGAGGAACACGCAAACTCAGCTCACACAGGGAGGAGGGGGACTCAAATACCCAACCCTGGAGGTGTGAGGCCATAGTGCTAACCACTAAGCCACCACTGTACCCCCCTGATAGCTCAACCAGTTGTTTTTTAAAATCATGTTCTATATATTTTCTAGGTTATTTGTATAAATAAGGAATAAAAAAAACATCTAGTGCACCTTATTTTTATGATATATTTCTCAGATCTCGATTTTTCAGTCATACTCTACATGACATTACATATTAATCCTCTAAATTTGTTATGAGTAGTGACACATTTTCCCCACAATTAGGGTTTAAATATCTTAAAGTTTATGGGACCCCTTTTCTGTCTAAGGTTTCAAGCATCTTTCAAAATGGCAGCCATTTCACCATCTATCAAATTGGAAGTGTCTGATTGGCTCAAAATGGTATGTAATAACTTGGTTAAGACAATAAGTAGCGGAAAATACTACTTGTTCTTTGTGCAGTTTAAGATAGATGACAGGAGTGCTGTATCGTGAGTTTTTCTCCCTCCACTGTTGGGCGAATGCAAAGATATTCATGGAAAAATCCATTATAAAATCTGAGGTTAATGCATTCCATCAATAAAGGTTTAAAAGAGCAAATTTAGTCAGGGCTTTTGGATTCAGGCATTGAGCTGCAGTGCCTTAGGTAAGCAGATCACATTTTGTAGTATTCTAAATGAAAGATATTAGCCATATTTAAAGAAAGCCATTAGCCATTTGGAGACTCAACAAACATACAAAAAGGTTATCTGGTCTGATGAGACCCAAGCTGAACTTTGGTCTTGGTACAAAGTGCTCTGTTTTTTTCAGACAGCTCTAAACCATCCCCACAGTGAAGCATGGTGTGGTGATGTTTTTCATCAGCAGGGATTGGGAAGCTGGTGAGGGTTGAGGGGCAAGAGGGATGGAGCCAAATACGGGGCAGTCCCTTCTGCAAGAGACCTGGGAGCAAGCTTCCAAAACAAGAGCCTGATGGCCCAGTCAAAGCCCAGACCTCAATGTGATTGTGAATCTGTGTCAAGACTATTGGCTCTGCTATTGACCAATGGTCTCCATCCAGTCTGACAGAGCCTGAGCAAATTTGCCAAGAAGAATGGGCAAAAATATCAGGATCCATGTGAAAAGCTGGTAGAGACATACCCCAGAAGACTTACATGCCAAAGGTGGTTGTACCAAGCGTTGACCCAGGAGGGTGAATACTTAT
Organism: Pangasianodon hypophthalmus; assembly: GCF_027358585.1. Lineage (NCBI taxonomy): Eukaryota > Metazoa > Chordata > Actinopteri > Siluriformes > Pangasiidae > Pangasianodon > Pangasianodon hypophthalmus. The sequence goes on along the minus strand of NC_069731.1, from coordinate 16,134,980 downwards.
GCAGTGAACAAATGTCTGCACTTTTGTTCTAGCTACACAGTTGTAGCTCAGTGGCTATGATGTTGGACTACTGCTCAGAAGGTCATGAGTTTAAATCTCAGCGCTGCCACTGCTGGGCCATTGAGCAAGGCCCTTAAGCCTCAACTACTCAGTTATATAAATGAGAAGAAATGTAAGTTGCTCTGGGTAGGGGCATCTGCCAAATGCTGTAAATGTAATTAACCTTTATGTCAAAATATTTTGCTCCTTCAACTGTTCCATAGTGTAAATCAAGTGGCAATGATACCAATGAAGTCCATTTCAATTCCATGTTGTAAAGCTACAAAATGTAGAAAAGTTCAGGGGGTGAACAGGGGGTTCAGGGGTTTTTTCTTTTGTTTCACTCACCTTCTTTTCATTACCCTGGACCTCATAAAGTATCTGTGCTGCCTCAGTGAAATTTGCCTTATTCTACCAAGTGGTACATTGTGCATAAAAACTGTATGTAAAATTATTTTCACGGAACAACGGTCTTACAACTTAGCTTTTAATTATTGTACATTTTTGTTTTAGATTCTCCATGTCTGCCTTTATTGTATTTCTGTTCAGCTGAGTAGATAATGGTAACAGATCTGGTGGATTCTGGGTGTGAGATAATTGTACTCAGTAGGGTTACATGTTTCTTGTTGGTTTTTCTGGAAATAAATGCAAATTCCTCATTAAAACTCAGAAGGCTTGCAGAAATTTTTGAAAGCATCCTATTTTACATGGCATATGTTTCCGAACTCACAAGCACATGTAGCTCATTAAAACCAGCCATTGCTTCTCTCATTAAGAGCTTTTGACAAGTTTGCAATTTCCTGCCCTTAACCACGTAGCAGATCTCTTTCTGTTAAGGGTTGGAGTTTTTCAGGCCTAAAGGCTTTCTTCAGTCACATCCTTCTTGCATTAACATGGTCTGCTGTTCTGTCTTGGGCTGATTAGTGAAATGCAGACCTGCTATGGTGGAGTCATTAGTAGGCAGTACTGGGTACATGTACTGTTTGTCCTTAATCCATTGTGAATCATTACAATTGATTTAAATATAATGAAGCCCCAGAAAAAGCTAGCTGTTTGCCAAGAATCATCCCAGGATCTAAGCTGGATCATAGTGTCTTGAACTTGAATTTGACTTTCTGTCTTTGGGTTATTGTGAACATTTGGTGATAAGTGCTTGGTTAATATGTGGTGGGTGTTGAAACCCATCGGATGTCACTGTGGCTGAATCCTGGCAATCGGTCAAAATGACATACAATTGAAGACAATTTAACAAACGCAGAGGTTATAAACAGTGAGTCTATCTAATGACCTATAAAAGCTAGCTAAGTGGGCTTTCAGATATCGGAGGTCAAATTGTCTGCCTTTACATCCTCAAAACAGAGAAGACTTCCCACACACTCTGTACAGATGACAGCAGATGAAGGTTTTTTTTTTTGTATTTAAATAACCCAATTCAAAACTTGGGAAATGTAGACATTTGTCTTCTTAGAACAAAAGTCACAGATATAACTGCCACCAATACAGTAGAGCGACCAGTGAACAGGTTAAATGCCTGCAGGTGCTCAGGTGATAAGACTAAACCTTTTGTGGACTTTAAACAATGACACTATTAATTAATTACTAGTGTCATATTTATGCATTTAATATGGGCCTCAAATGGCATTCCATTTTTTTTTATGTATGTACAGCCCAAAGACATAAATTTCAGCATGACCTATTGTGGTTCCAACAAAATGTCAGCCTGTGGCGCTGGAATAATATTGAGCCTCACCTGAGCCGATATCACTCAAGAGAAACAGGTTTAAGTCCAAGGTTGCAATCGAGTGTAACTGAGACATGCGTCTGTTTTAGGCTCCACCCCACGTGCAACTCTCATGTAACTCCTTAATAGCATTTACATCCATAGTTACATCTGAGGTCTTAATACCAACGTCCATCATTTCGGTATTAAATCCTCACTATGCGTGCTTAACTCAACTCCTGAATACAGCCCTCACATCACATTGAAAATATAAAAATTACTGGTCTCACTTTTGATTCACTTTTCTCCTGCACTCTCTCCTTGAATTCAGAGCAGCATAAATCTCTATTTTTATTCCACTGGTGCAGTGTGTCAAGCCTTAGCACAGATTTGCCCTCTACCCTGCTTCACTAATAACAGCACTCAACAACTTGACACATTAAATCGCCACTCAACCCTGATGAAACCTGGAACCTGGTCTGATCACAGACACTAGCTGGTTGAGCTTTGGAACAGAATATTTATATGTGCAATGCAGGAAGGGTGATGTAAGGGTTGGTGTGAGTGGGCATCATGTGGCATGGCTAGACAAAGCTTCATGCACTCTATGCAGAATTATTAGCTTTGAGCTGTGAAAGCTTCAGTCTGGTGTATTGCACATGAACTGACTCTTTCATGCCACTGGTGTGGTGGTCCGCTTGTCCAAGCCTTGCCATTACTCTTTATATCCAATACACTTGGATATACCAGTGGGACTGCCAAAAATTACGCTTTATGTTGGTATTTTATGTACTTTTCTCCCTCTTTTTCTCTTTCCTTTAGTATCTATTGTTACTTCTTCTACTCTCCATCCCTTTCCCAGGCCCCCCAGATGAAGGACGTGCATGTCAGCGTAATATGAAAAACATTATGTTAGGTCCATGCAGTGTGTACAACAGCTATAAACACATCTGCCATATTTACTTTATGGAACCCTGGTAAACTATAGTATAAAGTGCAGCTTTCATCCATTTGGAATAAACTTTTGCTTCAGCTATCACAAAAATTAAACTACTATAGCAGTGCCTCCTCATTACCCAGCACTTCACGCTAAAGAATTACGCTCGCACATTCAAACTGCTTCACGTTGCTTTGCAATTACGGATTGGAAGCAATTGGCATTCAAGCTTTGCGACCTGGAATCACAATCACACGAGGAGCATCGGAAAACAAGCGCGCTGGCACTGATGAATCTGCATGCTATTCATATGCCTATGAATTACAGAGCGCTGCTTCGTGGGAAAATGTTGCTTCGAATTAGCAAAAACGTGAGAAGAGCTGCTCAGATGATTTAGCCTTGGGCTGCACGGTAATCAGGAAGGCTTTAGCTAATTGGGTTTTGTTATTATTTTTCTGATTCAGAGGCATGTGCTAGACAAGAAGGAACTGCTCTGGGTAGAAGGAAGTGAAGATGTAGATTTGGAAGGAAGTGCCATGTAGATTTGATGTCACTCCATAAATGGGGAAGGAACTGGTAGTTGAGAAGCTTGAGCAGCAGCTTGAGGTAAATTTCAGGTTGTGGGGATGTTTTCAGTGGCTTTTTCTGGTTGTAGGCAGAGAATTACATATTGCAACCTTATTTTTGATAGTACTCTGATAGACTGCTGTGTTACTGACGTAAGGTAAGGAACACACTGTCCAGACAACAAGTGATCAAGCGCCACACTGGGTATGCAAAATCCTGGCCCTGGTCTTCTCTGTAATGTCTTGTTGTTTTGTGTGCCGTTTGGTAAAGCCAGTGACAATGGTCAGTTTGAATACTTTGGTGCAAGTGGGACATTTTCTGCTGGTTTGAAACTGTCCTGAATTGTTTTTCAGGGCATGTGTTGGCCTGGTGCTCTACTTTTGCACTTTAGTGCTCACTTTCTGCTTTTGTCAGTGGTCCCAAATGGATACCCAAAAGATGTCCCAGATGTCTCCTCTTGCTTTACTAGATAATCACACCTGCATAAAGACTGTCTTATGTACTTGTGCATTTAGACTCTTCAACATTTACTCATACTGAACATCCTTTCAACACCTTTACTACTGTTCGACTTTATAGTATACAGTTCTAGAAGATGAATGAATTATAACTAAGGATGAGTTCCTTTTTGAATCGTTTTTGGTTCCTCTCAAGGTTTCTTCGTCGTCTCATCTCTCAGTTTATCCCTTTCCACTGTCACCTGGCTTTCTCATCAGTGATCTAAGTCTATCTGCTGTAAATCTATCTATTGTTCAAAGAGCAAATAAAATTCAATGGAATTAAAATTGTATTGTGTAGAAGGAAAAAAAATGGAAGGATGTCTATCCAAATTCTTTTCCTGGTAGTATAACAAGCAGATATATTAAATATCAATGCACACAGTTGCAGAGCTCTGGTGTAATGGCATTGCTCCTTCATAGCTATTCGCTTTAAATGAGATACTCGCAAATAAAGCAGACATCACAAAGATATCCTCTGTAGTTGAGAGAGTTGCGGCGCGTAGCACAGATGAATGAGGACTGCTTCCTCATTACGAGGAAAACATTCTTCAGTCTGGTTTCTGTCCCACACATTGAAACCTGTACTGATGCTTAACAGCTTGTTAGGACAATATTTGTCAGAATCCTGAAGTGAATGTTCTCTTTTGCTAATGATTATCTCACTGTTTCTCTGTCTGTGTATGAAAAATTCATGGCCTCTCTTTGATTGCACTCGGATGTGATCCCTAATTAGACATGCTAAATTGCAAATTTCTCTTTGTATGCTTTTTTCTTCTTCTTCTTCTTCTTATGTGTTTATTTTTCATGCAACTTTTGACTAAATGTAAGTCACATGTTTGCCTTCTACCTTATTAGAGTGTTAGTAAAGGTCACTGATGTGAGACACAGCGTTATTCTGCTAATGAAAGGTGATGGGGCTGTCGGTTAACACAGTGGACACTGTAATTACAGACTGATTCTAATTATGGGATGCACAGCATCTCTCCAAATGCATGAGGTGAAAAGATCAAAACTCTGGACTGCTTCATAGGTTCGGCTTAGAAAGAAGTTAAAACTAAGCGCTTGTGATGTTCCTGTAAAAATGAAACCATCCATCATGAATATGCTCCAACAGCCAACCCCAATAACTCATTTTGCTGAAACTACAGCTATCTTGTGTTCTGTCTGCGTCCCCTTACCACGACCCTTACAAGGTACGCCCACTATTACAAGTTACGCCCCCAACAAATACATTAAACATCCATCAGGATTACAAACCACGCCCCTTACAAGGCACGCCCACTATTACAAGTTACGCCCCCAACAAATACATTAAACATCCATCAGGATTACAAACCACGCCCCTTACAAAGAACGCCCACTATTACAAGTTACGCCCCCAACAAATACATTAAACATCCATCAGGATTACAAACCACGCCCCTTACAAAGAACGCCCACTATTACAAGTTACGCCCCCAACAAATACATTAAACATCCATCAGGATTACAAACCACGCCTCTTACAAGGAACGCCCACTATTACAAGTTGTGTCCACAACAAATATGGAAAACATAGGGTTAGGTTTAGGTTTAGATTTAGGGTTAAGGTTAGGGTTAAGGTTAAGGTTAGGGTTAGGGTTGGGGGGAAGTGGGCGTGGGCGTGGGAATGTTGTGTAGTGTGATTTGCTAGTAGGCGTTTCTTGTAATGGGCGTTCCTTGTAGTGGGCGTGGTTTGTAGTCTCACAGGACGCAGACAGACCCTTCTCATCTTGTGTCCTTATTTCCACCCTATTATTAGTGTTAACACAGTGTTAAAAAAAAAAATCAGTCTGCTCAAAGAGGATGTTTAGTCAGCTAGCTAAGTGTGATTTCCTCATGCAGTCATGTGAATATCACTGGCTCCGGTGTGTTGTTCATAGATGAGTGTGTTTTCCCACATTCATTAATGAGTAGAATCACTGTTACCATACATGAAATGGCTGGGGTTTAGTTTCTGACAGTCGAAAGCTCCAAATTCTTCATTTGGAAAGGAACCTGGATTCTTATTTGGTTAAGCTTTACTTTTTTCCTCATTCTGTTGATTTAGTCTTTGGCATCCGTCAGCGAGTTCTTTGTTCCAGACAGTTTATTAATACATCTATGTTCTTGCCAAGCTAACACTGGAAATGTTGCATATACTGTACAGACGCGGAGGTGTCGTTAATGAGGAACCTGTCTCTTCTGTTATTTTTATTATTCCTTTTCTTTTCTGGTAATACAGTAATATTGAGAGACATATCACTTCGCCCTAGCTTCACCTCATCTTTCTCTAGGATGAAAGGATACAAATATTAGAAGTATGATGTCTCTGTGTGTTGAAGCTCTATCACATAAGCATCAGTCTCACTGACTCAGTAAGCCTAACAGATGTTCAGTCTAGGCGTATGAATCTCCCTCTTTCACACGATATGATACAGATATTAATGCGTAATATATAATCTAATACCAAAGAACATGATGCAGTTAAACAAGTAACGATACGATACACTTAATTTACACTTAATTACACTTAATGATATGATTCAATTCACTACTGAGACGATATGATTCAGTTCAGCACTGATCCAGTATGATTCGGTTCAGGCCCAATGAGATCAATAAGATTCAGTTCATTTAAATGTCACATATAGTGGGGTATTGGGGTAGTGAGCTCTGAAATAATGATGTTTCGTTCGTGAACGAATCTGTGTTTTCGAACAAATCTTTTAAGTGAACAAATCGTTCTCATTCACTCCCATGTGCCGAGTCGTATTTTTCGCTCACTTAAGTCCCGCCCATGTAAGTCACATGACTGCTTTGGCAGCTTTCTCCTGCTTTTTAAAGACTGCATTAGAGTGCGAGTTGTGAAGGAGCATGTTACTGATCGGATGTATTGAAAGAATATGTCCCTTACTTTGAGTCTGAACGAGGCTGAGTGCTAGGCCTACTGATTCTGAACGAATTAGTAATTGTCGTTCGTGAACAAAATGAACGAATGAGGATCGGCTGAGTTACATAATGTTGGCTCGGCTGATGTATGCATGTCGTTCGTTCAGTTCGCCGTCCTTTCAACAAGAAGAGAAAGAAGGCGGAACAGTGCATTTGAAAAGTGTATAGCACTAAGACGAGCCTTATGTGGTGTTGTTGTGTTGTTCATATCATCATACACGAATGCTATACACGAATGTGTTGTTCATATCATCATACACGAATGCTATACACGAATGTGTTGTTCATATCACAATCCGCTATACATGAATGTGTTGTTCATATCACAATCCGCTATACACGAATGTGTTGTTCATATCACAATCCGCTATACATGAATGTGTTTTTCATATCATAATCTGCTATACACGAATGTGTAAAAATGACTGATAGCTATTTTTTAAAATTATTGTAGCATTGAAAACTACTTCTTACACGTATGTAACAATGTTTATTCTTTTCAAATTAAATTTGTATCCTCATTTGTGACCACTCTCTCAAAACTATATATGACTATATAACAATAGCAGTGCTTTTGCCTAGATGTCATTGTCATGCAGAGATTTTTTTGAATCCGAAGTATTTCCAAACTTTTGACTTGAGAACTGGTGATACGTTGACGTACAGTACGGTGGTACGTGTCTGCCATTTTATGTGTGGAAGTCAATGATGAATTTGGGACGGGGGGTCTCTCTCTTTCTCTCTTACGCAGCCTGGGATATTATTTTTTTTTAACCATTTCCCTTTTTGATTTGTATTAGAGCGTCTTGTAAATCAATACAGCCATATTGTAGACTGTTGAACCAATTTTCAGATTTTCATCATTTTTTTTCTTTACACTTTTTACACTTTTTAAGACTTTCTTCCGCAGGTCTGGGCTCATGGTCAGGAGGCTGAAACTCACGGTCTGCCTTTTAATACTTTAATGAAGTGCCCTTTAATTAATTGCCATTGCTAATGCAGCTGATATACGAAGGAACTTCACATGGCAGTGGTAATATATACTTTGCAGGAAGTGCATTAATGTGTAATGGAATCATAAACTCTTCAGCAATGTGAGGGATACACACGACTCTGAGCATAAAAAAACATGTAAGGACACGCATTGTGCCACATGGCTGGTCCAAATTTCATATAATTGGCTGTTGTCTGGGGAAAATGTCTTGGTGATTTCACATTCACCCGTTGCATTATATGTAGGTGTGGAGTTAATTGGTTAATTAATTGATTTAATTTTCTTAAAATAGTATTATTTGTGCTATCAGAGTTTCAATGCCTTGCCTACTCTCTTGACAGAACTTTCAGATCATAACATGCCCTGAGGGTTTGTTCCAGTTTGATGAAATGTTTGTCGTATGAGGAGAGAACCTCTGGAGAATGTGTCTGAAGATACAGATAACTGTATCAAGGACAATTCAGGCTCCTTTCTTATTGTCTTTCTCGCTCCTGCCACCATTTTGCACACAAAACACAACGTGCCACACATTCACATTATAACCCTGCTTCATAAAGGGCCATATTCAGAGCTGGTGACTTCAGTCCAGGAGTTATGCCAATATTACGCCGGGAAAGTTCTGCGTATTCGTATTAAAATCCAACGTTAAATCGAAAATTGATTCTAAGATGATCCCTGATGTAAATAGAAGTTTCTTATATGCAATATAGATGTAAATAGCTAATCTGTTGTAAATAGCTACATAAACCCTGGATGGATGCTTTTATTTTTGCGATGCACGGCATGCTTAGGGTTTGCAGGTAGTAGGCTGTGTCTGTTTTTTTTTTTTTTCTGTGTCTTTGAGTTTTGCTAAGCAATGCTAAGACATATTCATTCTTTTCTTTCCCTTTGGTCATTTTTACCTTTCTCATGTTGAGCCAGCCGCTGAGCAGCCTCCAGCAGTGTTTTTAGCCCTGGCTCCACACTTTAATTAATTATTTATTATTATTTTTAAATTTTTTTTAATGGGTGCTGTCCATGATGCTGAATTGCCAATATTCTGGGAGCAGTAAAACTTTTCCACAAGTCTGGTGTCACAGTATGAAATATTCAGCACATAAATAGAAGCCAACAAATGCAGTTTCATGTCAGGAAATAATAAAATAAAATAAAAATTTAATTTTTTTTTTTTTTTTTTTAGAACCTAACAGAACATAAGCTCTATTGATTCATGTTTTCTGGCTGTGTTACATCTGATATCTATTTCTGATCTAATATTTATGTTCTCACTGGGCCAGATCTGAATCCTAGAACCTTCCTGACACTTGAATGCAGCTTTCAAGCCTATCTAAACCTACTGAATATCAAACTGTATCTAATTTTTTTTTTATATAATCCATACAGTATGAGCTGTACGATTATTCTTTTCTAGAAATATCTCCAGTATAACTAATGGTCTTATATCAGAGATATAACCTGTATAAGAGTTTTAGCACCTTGCTGTTAATCTGCTGTATGAAGTACATTTTACTGCCATTTGATCCCTGTGCCACTGCTTCAACATTCCCAACTGCTTCCTGTGAAGGAATGTTAAGCTTTCGGAGAATGCAGTCCATCTGAAATCAGACGCATCCCAGTTAATCATATAGCCATCACATGGATGATGGAGGTTTCTTATTTTCTTTCCTATTCTGCTTATATCATGGATCTGGTTTCTGGCTGTGTCGAGTTTTAAACATGTTCTTCTCATGTCCATGTTGGTATCTTCTGGATTCTCTGATTTCATCCCACCTCCCAGAAACATGCGGTTAGGTGGATTGTCTATGCAAACTTGCCTCTAGGTGTGAATGTGTGTGTGTGTTTGTGGTGTCCAACCCAGGGTGTATCCCCATTTCATGCCCAATATTCCCAGGATCGGCTTGGGGATCCACCACAACCCTGAAAAGGCTTAATTTCTCTTGTAGTGCCGGATACTTTTGCAAACTCAGTGGGGATGGATTGGTATTGATGCCCAGAAATGACTGAATATAAACTAAACACTAAAAAAAACCCTAAAGACTAAGCCAGAGGTGACAGTGGAAAGGAAAAACTCTGGAAACAAGCACAAATCTACAGTATCCCCATGAAATTTTTCAATGAAGAAAGAGTGCGGCTTTGGGATAAGCTGTTTTTGGGGAACGCAATCTTTAAGGCATTCATATGGAACCTTCTACATCTGCACAAATACACCAATACAACAAATACAATACAAATACAATGCTGCAGGGTGTTTTTTTTAATGCTTCATGCTTTGTAGTGAGTGTGATGGGAGGATTATGAGCACTCTCTCACTCCCTACACCAGTGTGGTGGTGAGATACTATTTGGTCTGCCAGAGGCATTTGCGCAAATACCTCTGTGATTAATCCTCATAGTTCAGCGTTTCTTCAGCGGGGGCTCATATAGAAGCCATTGTTTGACCCCTTGGTGCTGAAATTTATGACCCGCGAGCTGTTGCATTGCAAAGATGCCCTGAATTGTATTTCCCAGTCTGTCTCGCTTCTTATTAATGGCAGCATGAAAGTTCCTAACTGTTTTATGAGCAGTGAAATGTATCTTGTGTGGCCTTTTCAAGACACACACCACAGACTAAGAGGCGATTATGCAGCGGCGCTGGTATACAGAACTGTGTGTGATGGGGATATATTACTATTACATATGCATCGTTTAATGGAGTGAGGAAACTGGAGAATAGAATGATAAGTATAGCACAAGACCACAAGTAAGACAGATATGAATGTGTTGTGTTTAACCCGCGCTAGTTTGTGTGCAGCAGATGCTCCATTAATCACGCACAGGTCACAGATATTTTCATCTTTGAAAATCTGTGTCATCCGACTCATAGGGTTTGAAAAGTGGCATCTGTGGGCAAGGTGCATATAAAAAAAATCTTTGTCTGCACATAAACACACATACACTGTACTGGAACGTAAAGCTTTGGTAACCCACCATCTCATGGGAACAGTGCAATAATGCAGTTGTCGCTTTAATACTGTTGTGTGTTTGTGTTTTTGTGCATTCTTGGTGTGTCTCTTTTATATTTTTTTATACTTATATATATATATATATATATATATATATATATTATATCTTTATATCTGCTGCTGTAACAATGCAAATTTCCCCATCGGGGGACGAATAAAGGATGATCTTATCTTATCTTATACACAAAAAATTGAAAACGTTCACACGAGCACACAAGCCCAGGAAGTGGAGGTGGTATGCCGTGTCAAGCACATCAAGAATAACATTAAGTGCAAGCATATTGAATGGGACGGAAAGCATTATGCGGAAAAACACACCAACACCAATGGCAAAAGTTCTAAACAAAAATGAAAAACATGTACATGTACACAAGATTCATGTGTGATTCATGTCTGACCATGAGTTGGCCAAAGAATTAGTGCTGTGTCTTGACTGGAATGAGACACTTTGTTTAATATATCAGATCATTAGTTATTAAAAATAATGGATTTTTAACAGCTGAAAGGAAAAATCCAAAAATCTATTTTCTCTTCAGTTAAAGGTTTCCTCCAATACCCATAATACTGCTTGATTAACTGTTGAAAGAAACTGATGCAGCAGCGCTTTAGTCCTTAAGTCTGTCCAGCTCTCTCACCTCCTCATCTGTTCATTCTGCTTAAACAGATCAGCTTCCAAAGCTTCAACTTTGACGCTAATAGCGCCGTTAATGCCATCGCTCTCGTCATCTCATAAATCGCTAACTAGCCGAGCCGGGTTGAGCCGAGAACCTGTTGAGCTGCATTGCATTCTGGAAGCTGGAGTCAAATGTTTGCTGTCTCTACTACTTCTACATTGGAGTTCTCATTTATATGGCATTGAACGTCTTTTGGTGAATGACAAAAGAAGCTCTTGCACTTGTTTTTAGGAGAAATAGCAAAACATGCCCATGCTTGAGATTGCTGAACTCTAGCAATGTCCTACTAGCAATAGCAATCTCCTACTATGACATCAGTGCATCAAACAGACACTAACGTCTCACTGGAATAAGAAAAAATACAGCAGCAATCAATAAATTTACAGCAGCAATCAAAAAATTAGCACCATAATCACTAAACGCATCACAGATATTTCAATATAAACATATTTAATTTGTTTCAGGATGGAATTTTACTGTAAGTGTCTAAGAAAGAAGGTCAGATTGTCATAAAAAAGCCTGCTTTGTGGTCTTTGTTGCCTTTACGCATCTAAAGTACATGATTAATCACCTAGCGAAGGTTTCGACTCTGTGATCGCTCACACAGCCTTCCTCAGAATTAGTATGAGACCATGCTTTATGACTTTAATAAAATGACCACCTTTAGCCATTAGAGTTGAAATTAGTCAGAGACTTTATTATTTATGTGTGTTGCCCGAGAAAAGTGAGTTTAATTCCTGTGAGCTAATGAGGTGCAAATCAGAGGTGAGCGACTGTCAGCGCTTTATCTGCAGCACTCATTTCCTCCAACTTTGTGCACTTAAGCGCTTCTCTCCAGATGATTAGGCTCTCCATATTGACCCACAGCAGGTGTAGGGTCTCTCAAGAGGGGAACTGCGAGAGGAAACTGATTGCATGTTTAAACTGTCAAGTACAAGCTATTTATCATCTCTCCCCCCATAGTGCTCATGGTAGCATTGCCGTGTGGAAAAGTAGGTTCAGTCCTTGGAGATAATAACCACACTCTTCACCTCCAACCCAACACATAACTCATTGACCCCAATGCACCTGTCTTCTCATCTCTTGGTCTTTTTTTGGAGCGTTCTCTTGATTGGCTGTGTCAAAAAACCCATTTCCACGTATATCTGAAAGGCCATACTTGAGTAGTTTTTGGAGGATCATTTTTGTTAAAATCTAAATAGATGTCATGAGTCAAATGGACATTCCTTGCTAAGTAGTCAACCTACAGGTAGGACAGTTAAATGATTGCTATGGGTTGGTTGTAACCGAATGCGAATAAGTTTTTCAGAATGAACAAACAACGTGTTCTAAACATGATTCATTTACAGCGTTCATTTATTCATACTTAGTAACTGCCTGGTCAGGGTCATGGTGATTTAAAATTAGGCTACTAGTATGTTTATATTTTGGGAACTAACTAAATTTGTTAGAAAATAGTGTGGACAGGTACATAAAAAATAATAGCTGTGCAAGCGGGATTAAATAAATAAATAAACAAAAACAAACCTCTAGTTTGAGACCAATTATGAACTCGAGTGATGTAGCTGAGGCTGAGGAACTGTCAGAGGCAACATTCACAGCACGTGCCAGTTTTCCAGTGTTTTCCAGTGTTTTTTTTTTTTTTTTAGTTTAAATCCGAATAGCGATACAGATATTTCGAGCATTAAACATAAACATATACACATACAGAGAGTCACACTGTGTTACATCTCTACTAGGGCTTCAGCAAAGTGCTTAATGGTTTTCTTTTTTTGTTATTCATTTTTTGTTAAACGTTGTTAAACTACGCTGTGTGGTTTGTGTTAAATAAAATGAATATGGTAGTCTGGGGGGGAAAAAAATGAAAATTGATGTGACCATGGCTAAAGAAAATGATAAAAGAACAGGTTTTAACCACAATTTTTTTTTCTACTTTAAGGAAGCATAAATATAGTTTACTAAAATAACAATTGACATTTTTTTTTAAAGTTCAAACCTTGCCTTGGTGTTAACAAACAAATTACTTTACCTGTAATAGTGATCCAAGCAAACACGAAACCTACAATCTGTCTGTAGTTTTCAGAAATAAATGTAGATGATTTTTTTTCAACCATGTGAAGGGTTTTGCCAGGCCACCACACCTATACCTATACTGTACACTACGTACAGTATATACAGTACACTACAGCACTAAATACATAGATATCACTACTTGAATATTTCACACTAGGTCACATGTTACTGTTTATTCATCTGTCTCTGTATTGGGTGAGAAAAAAATCCCTGCAAGGCTGAGATAGTATTCATGAGCAATGCTTGCCACCAGCATCCTTGCTGATAGTCCTGATGTGAGGAGTGCAGATTTAATTTGATGCTTTACTACCCTTCTTAAAAAAAACCCTCCCTGCAGAGTGTCTTCTTAATAAACATGGCTTCAGTGAGGAGCTCGGTTTGGCAACATCTTCCCAAAAACTGGTGAAGAATAGAAGTATAAAACAAGAGTAATCCTGTTTACCCAAAGCTCCGGCTCCAGGGTTTAAGTGTCTGATAGTTGAGTTTTAAGAGCAGCACAAACATACAGGCTTTTATGTTTCCCTTGGATAGGGATGAAAGTGTTTTCTTTTGGTTTTAATGAGCGTGCAACACAACAAGACAATAGCTGTCAAAAAAAATAATGTTTTTTTTTAATCCTTGCTGAGAAAAGTCTTCGAGAGCTGCCTCATGCATGAGAAGATGTAGGATGTTAGAATGACAAGTAATCAAAACTGGAAAATATTTGTTACAGCTACTAAATCATTAGCTAGCTAAAATGGCTCGATAAAGCAATGTAGCACATAAAGTCGTATCATTCTCTTGAGTATGGTACCATGCTGATTAGTGCATAGCCATGGATATACTGAAATGCATTCTAGCTACATCATCATTTCATCTTTATCTCTACACTTTCACCAAGTATAAAAACTCTACAGGATTTCAGTATTTGTTTCAGTTTCTGACATCGTCCTTTAGGGTGGACACTGGATTGTGGATATTATAAGCCAATTCGAATGACCACAGATTCGAATACTAAAGATCCTACAGCATCTTAACATTTATACTTTTTGTCACTGTTCAAAATCAAAATTGTAGTATATAATACATAATTCTTAAGCATAAATTATGACTTCTTTCTTGTCAGTGGGTTAGTGGTTAGCACCATTGCCTCGCATGTTGGGGGTTTGAATCCCGTCTCCGCCCTGCATGCACGGAGTTCGCATGCTGTCCCCGTGCCTCAGGGGTTTCCTCCGGGTACTCCGGATGATTGGCATTTCCAAACTGTAGTGTGTGAATGAGTGTGTGAATGTGTGTGCGACTGTGCCCTGCGATGGGTTGGCACCCCATCCACGGTGTCCATGTTATGGAAAATGGATGGATAGATATTTAGCAGTGGTCAAGGCAGGCATGAAGAGCTGACATCCTGTTGATTAGCACAAGGAGGCTGAGCCAACTGAGATGTCAGTAGAGCTAGAGAGGGTCGTAAAGGGGGCAGAATGATGGTGGGTTGGTTGGATGGAGTCCATTTGTGCTGGAGATTTTGTCCAACAGGAGGCCCATGATTCTTTGGCAGCCTTTCATCAGGTAGAGTGTGGCCAGAATAGGAGTGGGTTGCCTGGATCATGTCCATTTTTCATAGAGATTTTGTCCAAAAGGATGGTTATTGCTTTTTGGCAGCACTTGCTTCATCCTGCTCCCATGTTGTTTGTGTTAATGACAAGCCAATATTGTGCTCATCCCTTTGTTTGCATTTTCATTCAGACATTATGGGGTGGAATGCAAGAGAAAGAACATAAAGTCCCAGTGAAATGGCTTCTTAGCTGTGATTTGATTCCGTATGTTGACGTGTACCCATACCCGCACTCCCACCCCCACCAAATCTGAACAAAAAAGACAGTAGCGTAGCAATCTAGCTAAATATGGAGAACAGTGTAGAGCCTTTTTCTTACTTAAAGCACAGACAGTGTATAAAGATGGAATTGTGTTCTTGGTCATTCTGAGTAAGAGATATATTCTCATACCTCATTGGTAAAACACCTCTGGAAACTGCCTGTCACATAAGCACGACCTTTTACAAGTTCCGCCCTCTTCCACTCCAACCTTTTTTATTCTAAACCAAGCGACTCTTGGAAAATGGAATAACATGTGGGAAGATGCACAGCCAAAAATGCAAAAGCGAGCCATGTTTGCTGCTAACGAGCTAACGAGCTAACACGCTGCTACTGCAGAGTAAGAACCACCTCCGGGGGCAGAGCAGCTGGTTCCAGAGAGCATTTAATTGACGATCATGTAGATTTGCAAAAATGAATCATCAAAAAAAGTGATGAAAATGAGAATAAGAATATCACCAAGACATATTTTTCAGATATAGTATCACATCTATAAGGCTAAGGGACAGGGGCACTTTAACCTAGTATGGGGCAGTGGCACATGTTTACACTGGTATTACATCATTCATATTGCTTAGTGGCTGTGTGGGATTTACCAAAGTCCAAGTAATTTTCTCTGGAAATTAAGTGTACACTATACTTGTCCATGAAACCCCTACAGAGTATACATTAACAATTGCCTCCACCTGTCAGTCACAGATTCTGCAGTCTTGTGTCTTTGAAAAGTAAATGGCAAAGTTTGTGGAAAACGTGGACTCAGAACTTGTAAGTGAAAAGTCAAGGTGTTTATGAATAAAATGCTGCAGTATAGCTTAGTGGATAAAAGGCTTTTGAAATGCTGTAATCTTCCAGTAATTTAAACCATTATCTTAATAATGGGGATCTGGAATAACTGGCCTTGTTTGGTCTGCAGTGAGGAGTCTACTTTTCCCTTTTCTCAAGGTTACCATGCTCCAGCAAAGCTGCTGTGTATGGTTGGGAATTCGTCTCAGTCTATTAAAAGTTGTGTTTATTAAAAATGTTTTTAATAAAGGAACCATCCATGAGTGCTTCCATCAGTACTGTATTCCAGTACTGTAATACTGTATATTCCCTGTTTACAATAAACTGATCTTAAACTGAAATAATACCCAATTACAATCCCAACACAGTTAGTATCTGATCAACAGTGCAGCTTTCTGATATAAATGCATTGCTGTAAAATCTCTCAACAAGTGCAGGTCTAATCTCTGTGCCTCTGATAGTATGCTTGCTGCTGGGAGGAAATTATTGGGCCATGCAATTGTCTATAATGAAGCACAATGCATGTCAGTGACTTTGACTATGGGATAAATGTTAGTGCCAGATGGACTGGTTTGATTAGTTCAGAATCTGCTGATCTCTTAGGATTTTCCTGCAGAACAGTGCGGTTCAAGCTGGCAGGTAGGCTATCGTAACGCAAATAAGTACTTGTTACAACTGTGGTGAGCAGAAAAGCATCTCAGAACACACAACATGCCAAACCTTAAGGCGGATGAGCTGCAACAGTAGAAGACCACATCGGGTTCCACTCCTGTCAGCCAAGAACAGGAATCTGAGCCTACAATTGGCACAGATTCACCAAAACAGGCCAAGACATCATCAATTGTCCAGTTTCTGGGGCTATTATTTATCAGTTGCATTCCTACTTGAAATGCTACCCTGAAGTGTAGATGGTGGCATAATGGTCTTCAAAATAGAAACTCCTAAAGTTTCAGTAATGATATTACAATCACGGTTTTTCCCAGACAGCCACACATATAATGGTCATTAAGCATGTTAATCCCGACCCGTACTATTGAAAACAAAACAAACCATTCCTTAAGACTTTCTGAAGTTTTCTCCTCTCAGGGTTCCCTCAGAGGAACATATTGAAGAACCATGAAGACAGAGGTCTTTAATTTTATTAGCGGAGGTGCCACACCTAATAGTCAGTTGAAGACCAAGATCAACCGTTTACATTTATGGCATTTGGTAGACGCCCTTGTCCAGAGCAGCTTACTTTTATCTCATTTATTCAACCGAGCAGTTGAGGGCCTTGCTCAAGGGCCCAGCAGCAGCAGCTGCTTGGTGGTGCTGGGGTTTGAACTCATGACCTTCTGATCAGTAGTCCAAGTTCTTAACCACTGAGCTACCACCGTGCCTGGACTCAGGTGAAATGAAAGCCTGAAAGGTGAAATGAAAGCCTGAAAGCCTGAAAGCCACACTGTTGGCTCTTTATTGATAAACTTGAAGATGCCTAGCCTGAGATATCTAGAATAAAAAGGGTACTGAGAGAGAGAGAAACAGGAAGGAGATATAAAAATTAAAAAATCTGTGGGGTGTCTGGAAAAGACTTCACCAGCTCCTGCTGCAAGATTTCTAATGCATAACGTTGGATGAGGAAGAGTGATAGAGATGAAAGGAGAGTAAACGGGTGTGGGAGATAGCAGGAGAAAAGAGCTACTTTGAAATTCATTTCCTCTGATTTGATGGGTTAACAGGGCACTTATACTGCTGTCCAGGCCCAGAGAGCGACAGCACAGTTCATATGACACTCCATCTGCCACAGAGCAAGAGAAGAAGAGATGGAGAGAGAGAAACAGCGTGATCTCATATATCTATTAATCCATGTGTCCCCCACTGATAGAATGTAAATGAGTTCCTCAGTGTGACCATCCATAATCCATCTAATAAATCCTAGAGTGCTCTCCGAACCTCCTATGTCTCTCTCTCTCTCTCCCTCTTCCTCTTTATGCCTCTTCCTCACTCCTTCCGCTCTATCACGGAACAAAGAAGCCTATAAATAAGGCCGCACCTTTAAAATGTCAAACCTGATGATCATGACGAAGGTGGTGCACGACTTGACCCCACCGTCTCAGACTGAAGGTGTAATTTTCAGGGCTTGAATATTACATCTAAAGTGTCTGATAAAGATCAGATGAGGGGGCTGTGTCTCAAATTGTTCACTGCTGTCATCTTCTCTCATCCTGACATACAAATATCTAGTATACAAATACTAAATGGAAGCTAGGAAAGATTAAAAAAATAGAAGAAAGAACATCTGTACACTAGGAATGTACCCGAATATGAATACATTATTCAGAATGAACAGATCATATTTTCTAAAAGTATACAAATATAGATATGAATAGCAGGTGCACTGCTTTTTTTTTTTTAAGCTTGGCAGAAAGGTTCACAGGGCAACAGAAAAGGCGCACAAGCAGGAGGTTTTTAGTTTCATGTGGGCGCATGCGAGATGTCAGATATGAAGCTTGTGGGGGAAAGAAAGACCACATTCATTAACATACTAGCATATGGCACATGGTGCTTGTATGGCATTGCATGATGCATTTACAGCATCCTTAGTAACTGCCTGGTCAGGGTCATGGGGTTGAATTATATTTGGGAAAAACAGACCCAAGTAATTTTGAAAAAAATTGTTGGACAGTATGAATGAAAATTCAGCTGTACTGATGCTGAACTCAGCTTCCAGGCGTTAACTACCAGGCTCCACCTAATAACTAAACATCAGCATTATACACTACTGTTATCTGCAATAATTTGCACTTTACTGCACTATCTGTCATTATTATCATGACTATTACTTACATCTGACTGTTATTTTCACATTATTGCTGAATGCATAGAAATGCATGTCTGCATTTTATCCACTGTATGTATCCACTGCATCATTCTGCATGCATCATCACTAACTGCACCATAATTCTTATTTATTCCATTTAACCTAAATGCCATTTGCATTACTGGTATGCATCATACTGTTTACCTTTACCTGTACACTGTTAACCTATTGCACCATAACCTTGTTACCTCTTTATTAACTTATTATTATTAACTAAGTTACCTCATTTTAACTTATTTGCTATTTGCACTACTGGTTGGATGCTAACTGCATTTCATTGTCTCTGTACTCGTACTCTGACAATGACAATAAAGTTGAACCTAACCTAACCTAATAACTGAAAAAAGTCCTACGCTTTTCTCTATTTGAGACCAATTATGAACAGGTATGATGTAGCTGAGGTTGAGGAACTGTCAAAGCCAGAAACTCGATCACAGTCTTTCTCATGCACATACAGAATGTTAATTTTATGGATTTGGGACACTGTGTCTATGTCATTAAAACAGCTGATGATGTGATCATGCCACATGCCTAGTATCTGATGACAGTAAAAAAAAAATATGCAAGGTTATAAATGAGGAAAACATACACACATGCTGGAATAGCCAGTCCTTCACTTTCAGTCTATTTTTTCCCCAAAAAAGCTTTTTTGACACTTTAGATCCTACCTAGCTGATGAGTAGGCTAAAAGTCCTCATATGATAAATGGAATTATATAAAATACTGTATGGTATTATACATGGTCCATAAGGTGACTGTCGAAGCCATGTGTGTAAGCGTTATACTTCACTTATGCGAGTAGCTTAAATTCATTCGTGAGTTCGCTAATAGATACCTGAACTGTTAATACATTTTTCTATTACACATATTACACATGCACGCTACATAATTTAGCATTAACATTACAAACCATAGCATAATTTCCCAGGTGACCCAACACTGATTTCTTCAGAAAGTGTTCTTATTGAAAATGAATTCATGCAAGAAGGTTTTCCTCCTTCTTTAATCTCCTGGCTGATAACATCAGTTTTAATTTCCCGTTTATTCTCTTTGAACTAGAAGGAGAATCAGGAGAGAGAGCCGAGGTATATTTCAGCATGAATTGTTAGCCAGAATATTGATGGCCCAAAAAGATTAATTATTATAAATTGACTCCAAAGTGAAAAGTCTGAAATGGGAATGGGAAAGAACGTCTGCTCTTTTGCCAGTTCATGGCTCATCATGCTACTTCAACCATATTATTATTAAAATTTACTTGATGGCTTTGCATTGCCATGTGGGTTTGTACAGTATGTTTACAAGACTAAAGTGAAAACTGAGTTTGGTAGAAACTCTTCACTCACTGGACTAAACTTAATGACTCAAAACTTTCAGAACTTCCGATGACTCAGCATTTTATTCCCCAATCAGTTCTGCTTCAAAACTTGCAATTAACTTTAGGGACTTTATGTCTCTTTGCGAAAGAGTGGAACAGATTTTATAATCCGTAGTGCTGATTTAAAGTACAAAAGGTGTCCCTTTTTAAGATAAATATAATCAGCTTAAATATTCCAGCTTGCTGTCTGAATAAAAATGAACCAACAACTGGAAGAGAAATCTCTAATTGTTCCCTCCTCGACTCCTCGATCATATGTCCTTCAGTCTGCGACCTAGAAATCGATCATCGTCTGCCATCTTTAAGGAAGTACCAGATCTTAAAGTGCTCTCAGAGGAAACAGTGAACAAGGAGACAGGAGGATTTTGGATCAAGGATATACGACTGTTTCCTATGTGGAAGTTTCCTAAGTGGTTTTATTTCTGTAAAATTCTCTAACTCCTCTAAAGAACAAATTGCTATAAATGATAGAATAATAAGAACCACAAATCCAGCGCTAGCAGGTTAAATGTCATGAATGAACTTCGATGTTGGCTTGACAGACCCCGCTAAACACGCTAAAAGATTTAAACGCGATTTCAGGTTTTTTTTGAAGGTTCAAAGTCTAAAAGGTTATACTGTAAAGATAAAATGTTCAAAATGTTGAAACATTTAAAGGTTAAAAAAATGTAAAAGGTTTAAATGTTGCTAGCATATACATGTTGGTTGCTAGGGTTTTGCTAGATTCCCCATGTATTACTTAATGGACAAGTTCCATGTCTGTAGCTCCTACGGTTCCCATGACCTCCCAACCAAAAATAAACGCACCCTTATGTGTTCCCTGTAGAAAAAATGCATTTTGGAGCATTGCTATACGTCAACCATAGTTCTGATCTTCCCCAAAATCACAAACACACTATTCCTGTATAGGATCTGCCAAATCTGCCAAATTCTGTGGATCGACATGAAAAATTGCGACCCATGAAACAAGAAATTTTGAGAGAGAGTAAGATAAGATGAGATAAGATAAGATAATCCTTTATTCGTCCCCCAATGGAGAAATTTGCATTGTTACGGCAGCAAAGGATAGGAGACATAATACTTACAATAGTAATTATATATAATCTGATTATAAAAGATAGAGAAGCTGTCAAGATATAAAGATATAAAGATATAACATATATATATATATATATATATATATATATATATATATATATATATATATATATAATAAAGCCAACATAATTAAAAATCTTAGCTGAATAAGCAACAGGTACAAATACAATCCTTGGATGAAAATAAATTAATATGTCTTGTTAGCAATGTCAAACTGATGTGGTATAAGAGGAATAAAACATTTTGGGACACGATGTTATTGGAAAATAATGGTGGTGTCAGTAACTGCTTCGCTTTGGGCCAGTCAAACCCCCCTGTCACTGATTATTTTTCGATAACAACATGTTTATTCACCACACATCGTTTCGTTCATGCATTTTCTTTGAAGATCAATTCATTTGTAGTCTGCAGTTCAGAAGAAGCCAAATGGATATAATTGATCTAAACAGGTGTACAAATATACCTCTCTGATTTGACATTGTTGTAAATTTGTACTTTAGGGAAAAGATCGTGTTTATGTTATCTGGGAAAACTGCCAGCATAAATTTACTATTGATCACTATGCCAAGGTGTTACATTTGAATAATGTTTTTTTTTTTCTTGACCTGTAACAAGTCCTTGCTAATTAGATCTTCTATGTTCTTTATTTATTTTGTGCTTTATGTATTTATATATATATATATATATATATACACACACACTCATTTACATTTACATTTATGGCATTTGGCAGACACCCTTATCCAGAGCGACTTACAATAGTGCTTTGAAGTCTATCAAAAATACATTCTGATATTGGCTCACTAGGTCACAAACTAGGAATACCATCAGTCCAAAACTCTGTTGGGGAGTTTTTTTTTTTTTTTTTTTTTTTTTTGTGAAAGTGCTAATTTAAGTATTTTATGAAGAGGTAAGTCTTTAGCCGTCGTTTGAAGACTGCCAGTGACTCAGCTGTTCGGACATCTAGGGGAAGTTCATTCCACCACCTTGGTGCCAGAACAGAGAAGAGTCTCGATGCATGCCTTCCTTGTACTCTGAGAGATGGAGGGACCAGTCGAGCAGTGCTAGAGGATCGGAGGGAGCGTGGTGGCGCTCGAGGTGTGATAAGTGCTTTGAGATAAGTGGGTGCTGGTCCGTTTTTGGCTTTGTAGGCAAGCACTAGTGTTTTAAATCTGATGCGGGCAGCTACAGGAAGCCAGTGGAGGGAGCGCAGCAATGGGATTGTGTGGGAAAATTTAGGAAGGTTGAAAACCAGTCGTGTAGCTGCATTCTGGATCAGTTGCAGAGGACGAATGGCGCTCAGAGGCAGACCTGCCAGGAGTGAGTTGCAGTAGTCCAGTCTCGAAATGACAAGGGACTGAACAAGCACCTGTGTGGCCTGTGAGGAAAGAAATGGACGAATTCTTCTGATATTATAAAGGAGAAATCGACAAGAGCGTGTTAGATTAGCAATGTGAGAGGAGAAGGACAGTTGATTGTCCATGGGTACCCCAAGGTTGCGTGCGGTAACCGAAGGCGAGATTGCAAGATCCTGAGATGGGGATGAATCACATGGGATGAACAGCAGTTCAGTTTTGGTGGGATTAAGTTTCAGCTGATGAGTTGTCATCCATGATGAGATGTCAGCCAGACAAGCTGATATCCGAGCAGAAACATGAGAGTCTGAGGGAGGGAAGGAGAGGATGAGTTGAGTGTCATCTGCATAGCAGTGGTATGAAAACCCATGTGAGGATATGACCGCACCAAGAGATCGGGTATAGAGGGAACTCTTTGTAATTTGTAATTCTATGTTCTTTATTTATTTTGTGCTTTATATATATATATATATATATATATATATATATATATATATATATATATATATATATATATATACACACACACACACACACTCCAAATTACTCCTATAAGAGCCATTAAAACTTTTTAAGTTTTTAAGTTTTAAGTTAAAAGAATATTTCAGCCTCAACCAATCCTCTGGAGAATCGGTTTGTAGATTTGATGTCTACTCTAAGAAAATGTCAAAATGACAGCAGGTATAATCTTGTAGGACATGTCTGCGAGGCAACAGTCTAATGAGAGTAAAGCCTGTGGTGTATCTGGAAAGGGTCATATATTATACATCACAGTTTAGAGTAGACAGTGGGTCCCGAATAGTAAATCTAAATTCACATTTGATTTCCGCTGAAGCTCAGCTTTAAAAGTCTGTCTGCAGCTGCGCAAAACTGATCATGACACTCATATATCACTGAAGAAGTGTGCCAAGTTTCAGGGGACGTTTGCTTAATTTAATCTTAATTTAAAAATCTCTATATTTTAGGGGTTACACTGCTATTATTATTTTTTCCTATGTAGTCAAATAGTCATCTTTTCTACAGTTAAAGCAAAAACTGATTCAGGATATAGCTGTTTTATCTTATTAGTGTAGTTAAATGCTAATAAACAACAGAAAAGGACCTCAACCCCTTATTGAGTTAACAGCCATACACAGATTACACATTAAATTTCCAACTTCAGGGCAGTTTAAGCTATACTGTTAATGACGAAACAAAATGAATCGATGTTTATCATATTACACTATTTAAGGATGCGTCAGTTTTTAAAATGCACTTGTATAGACGACCTGGCTGATGTTCTTGATGCTCAGCTGAAATTGTTGATTCTGGAACTGAGAGCGCGCAGCATGGAAGCTCGTGTCCATCAATAGATCATCGTTATAACTCAATGACCAGCCTTCTTCGGATGGAAGATGTCTATAGCAGTGTCTGGAAGGTTTTTCCAGGCTGCTAATGATAAACCACCATGTTCAACTCCGGTCTCAGTCGCATCCTTAAATGAATCTGGATCAGCATCAGTCAGCTGGGTGGGATTTCAGCTAGCCGAGTGGGATCTCAGTAGTGATGTGCAACCCGTGGCTCCAAAATCACACTTTTACACAGCGTTGGTCACAATGGAATTCATAGTGCAAGGATTTTATTTTGATTTAGAAAAACAGGCCCTTACACTTCATTCCAACTGATATTAAAGTAATAAGTTTCCATTAAAACAAAATAGAAAAACAGACTTTTCTCTGTGTAGTCTTATGTGCAGTGGACTGACGAATATGTTCAGGCTTAAAAGATACGTTTATCCTGCTTTCTTTACTATGTGCCATGTTGTTTTTTTTTTTCTACCACCCCAGCTAGTCAGCACCACAGCTTTGAGTGTATTAATCGACTAGGCTCTGCCACCCCTACTGTTTTCCATCTTATGTTTTTCCTGCAGTTTTTCATGAACTGATTAGATGGATCTTCTCCGAATACCCCATTCTGTGGAGCATCAGAAGATTATCATTAATCTTTCTTTTCATGTGGAAGTGATGAGTAGATAATAAAGCCTCTTGTTCTTGATTTTGCCCGTGATGTGGCTTGGTAATTGAGACTCATTGTAATGTAATGAGAGGACTGTGTTTGATCTCACTGTGTGGAGATGAGCACTGTTACACTCTTCTAGTATTTGTTTAGTGGGCATTTTTATTCAAAATGACTTTAAAATGAGGTATTATACAATCCAAGCATAGAGCCCATCTTGAGAAGCTGTGGATTAAAGGTTGTGCTCAAGAACCCAACAGCTGCTTTATAGTAACCCTAGAATTTTAACTCATATCCTTTGGGTCAGTAATACAGAGCCATAATTGGTATCTATGGAGCTCTTGAGGTGAAAGGATGGTTATTTTTTAATAAGATGTTGCCACAATTGTATATTTTGAAGCCACAGGTTAAATTTCTCCAGATCTATTTCATGGCCACAGTGTATTTATCAAGGCAACTATTATATTTAATTGTATTTAATTGAATTACATCACTTTGGCCACAGCAGCCTAGGCTTGGAGTTAACTGACAATACTACACAATCTTGGAATGGTATATAAAGACATACTGGAGTCACTGGTGTTGCGATATAGTTATATCATTAGCCTTAATTCAATATTTAAAGTGAATTAGACTCTCCGTTTGTCCTTCTGTTGTAGTGGTCATTGTTGTTATTGTCGTTTTTTCCATCTTTTTTCCATCTGTTGTAGTTGTCATTGTTCTTACTGTCATTTTTCCTTCCGTTTTTTTCCTTCTGTTGTAGTTGTCATTGTTATTATTTATATTTTTCCTTCTATGTTTTCCGTTCTGTTGTAGTTGTCATTATTATTGTCAATTTTCTTCTATTTGTTTTTCCTTCTGTTGTAGTTGTCATTGTTGTTATTGTCGTTTTTTTTCATCTGTTTTTTCCTTCTGTTGTAGTTGTCATTGTTGTTATTGTCGTTTTTTTTCATCTGTTTTTTCCGTCTGTTGTAGTTGTCATTGTTCTTACTGTCATTTTTTCTTCTGTTTTTTCCCTTCTTTTGTAGTTGTCATTATTGTTAGTGATTTTTTTCCTTCTGTTTTTTCTTCTGTTGTAGTTGTCATTGATGTTATTGTCATTTTTCGTCTGTTTTTTCCCATCTGTTGTAGTTGTTATTGTGGTTACTGTCATTTATCTCTAATGTTTTTTCCCTTCTGTTTTAGTTGTCATTGTTATTATTATTATCCATTTTTTCCCTCTGTTGTAGTAACCATTGTTATTGCCTTTTTTGCCTTCTTTTTTTTTTTTTTTTTTTACTGCTGCTGTAGTTGTCATTACTATGGGCTGAAGTTACACAATCCATGGTCACTACCTTGGTCAGAATATTGACTTGTTACCTCCTGGCCTTATTTCAGAAATAACCTCAGCGGCTACGTAGCTACCCATCACCACAGCCTCTCTCCTTTCTTTTTTTTTTTTTTTTTTTTTTACATACATTTTTTATTCTACATTCATATCAAAAGCTAGGGGCCTTGCTGTGGATTGTGTTATGGCTTTGATGGGATTGCGAGCGGCATGACTTTTTAATGCTCTGAAGCCCTTGTTACTGGAGCTAAAAGTCTGTCGGATTAATGATGACATATTCCACAGTGTTGGGAAAGTTCACATGCAGTTTGTACTGGGAAATAACAACATGCATGTTTCTCATTCAGTAAGTTGTTCTTTAGAGCACTTTATCAAAATGTCAAACAAGCTGGAACACAAAACAAGCACAGGAGGAGCTAAACACATGAGTGTGCTTTTCTGGGTGCACATTTCTTTTATCTTTGAATAGTAATCCATTCAAATCTGTCACATTCTACTTACATAAACTCGGTTGTTTAAATGTCTGTTTGTAGTAGGCATAATTGATCACCCACGTGGTGTGGTTGAAAGGAATACAGATTAGTCTTTGTTGCTAAGTTAGCATACTGGATTGTAAGCATGGTGTATATCAGAATCACAAAAACCCATGTAGAAGTTTTTTTTTTTTTTTTTTTTCACCAATGTCTGGACGCAAGATTGATTTATTCATGTCAGGAATTCTGAGTCGTGTATTAAATTTCATAATCTTTACTCCATAAAAACACCGCTGTGCATATGATACATTATTAATCATGCCTCAGGACTTCAGCTACTCAATATAAGTTTTACTATATTTTCTATATCCTGATCTGTTTTTATGTTTTTATTAACTTATATGGCATACAAAGTTCAAAATACAGTGTTGCCATACAGTGCATTTATCTCTGAAATTCCTTTCGTGCAAGAATAAAGACCCATCCTGCACTTTGTCCCACCTGAGTGCCCTCTACCTCATCTCTCTTTCTCTTTACCCATGCTTTCATCTGCACCCTAGTTTATCATCGGTCCTGTCAGCCGTTTAACACACTGCTCTGTGGACGACTCGGGGATGCAGCCGTGTTCAAAATGCTAAGGGGGAAGTGACAAAGGTCATAT
Organism: Pangasianodon hypophthalmus; assembly: GCF_027358585.1. NCBI lineage: Eukaryota > Metazoa > Chordata > Actinopteri > Siluriformes > Pangasiidae > Pangasianodon > Pangasianodon hypophthalmus. Next base: position 16,107,749 of record NC_069731.1, on the reverse strand, counting down.
GGACAGTAAGAAACTCTCCTGACTACTAAATCAGGCTGGGCTGCTTATTTTTTTGCCTACTTTTTCCGCAATGTCATAAGAGTTCAAGTGCTAATCCCCCTACTGTCATGCCCTCACACACCTTGACTCAACCCTGTCAATATCACTGGGCTAATTATCACCCACCCTTCAATTATATACTACTTATTCACTTGAGTCTATGTACCTTGTGTAAAATTGTTACAATTTTAATTTTAAATATGTAATTACATAAGTGTAGCTTAAAACATATTATGCCTGGATTGTAGACCAACAGACCAATACAACGTAAAATTAATAGTCAGACATAGTAGTTCATGATCTCATTAAAAATGGAAATAACTAAATAGTATTTACAATTATTTGATTACATTAAAAAAACATTTTACTCGTTCAAAAATGTAATTAAAATGCTCTATATAGTTTCAGAAATTACTACAAACAGCAACATGTGTAGTGTGTGTGTTTGTACATATATATGTATATACTCTACATGTATAGCTAATTGAATGAATATAAATAGAATAAATATAAACATTAAATGATTTATCAGTTGGCATCAATTAAATATTTAACTGAATACATTTTTATTTAAACGATTTTAATCCAATAGGCCATCACTGCATACATTTAATAATCAGACATGATATAATAAATGTGGCTTATTGCATAAATTTATTCATTATGCCTGGATTTTAAACCAGTAGTTCAACATATGTATGCATAAAAGATTGATTTTGATGAATTTTACATGGTTGTTGATGAAGTTTCTTTTATGAATGTTTAATATTCAGGTTTTTCACCCAAACTGAAGCTTCAGATGCATTTTTTTCTCCTTGCATCATTAAACTCTAATTAATTCTCATCTTTCAGTCTGTAAACAAGCTATGCTAATTGAATCATTGAAAAACTTGACTTTCTTTCCTGTATTTTCTGTTTTTGCCTAACATAAATAGTTCTGTCTGTCGCTTTCTCCTTCTTTGTTTTTTTTTTTATTTGCTCACTTTGAGTCTTCTGTTTGAACTCTGGATCTGTGAATGTCAAACAGAATTCGAGAGTGCGCTTACGGCAAGAAGAAGATCTGATAAGATAGAGAATGTATGCAGTGAGTGTTGGGTTTGTGTAAATATGTACTCTTGTATTGAGATTGTAGCTTTTTTTTTAAAATGAGAGGCCTTCTCATAGAGTAAAGACCACTGTCAGATTTATACTATATCTGAGTTTCCCATTTACCTGCTGTGAATTCCAACAAAAAAGAGTCAACGCTGATTCTTTTCCTGGCATTTGCTACCCGGATATGTCAGGACGTGTCCTTGTTTTAAACCGGCTGCAGCGCGGTGTCTACTCATTAAGAGTTAGACGTACACGTTCCCATATAAGTCCTGTGTTTGGAAAGCCCTGCAGATGCTTTGTCTATTTCTGACATTTCTCTTTTTCCGTTAGTTTCACTTATTTCCTTACACTCCTGTTGACGTCCGGATGATATTCAGTGCTTCCTGATATTAACAGAACAGATCTTATTTTTTCTAATTATTCAATTCATTTTAATTTTTTTGTATCCCTAATGAGCAAGCCGAGAGAAGACGGTGGCAAGGAAAAACTCCCTGAGACATCATGAGGAAGAACTTTCAGAGGAAAAGACTCAGAAAAAGCCAACCCTTCCTCTTCTGAGTGACACTCGATATTATGACTATATATAATTTCTCTTGCATGACTGTGTGTATTATAAAGTTAAACCATACTAAGTGTGTTGAAAGGATGTTCAGTGTGAACACTGTGTGAATAAGAATCCTGGGATGAGCACCAGACAGTCTTTCTGATTACAGCATCAGTTCTTAGGTACAAATCTTTTTTCTTCTTAGAATTCTTTAGTTAGAAGTTTGTTGCTGATCAAAATAAGCACTTTTTTGGGGAAAATGCTGTATCTCTAATGGCTGGGAACTGTCTCATTCACTTTCATGCCTCTGGGAGAGATGCTTATTCCATGCAGGAGATCCTTTAATTTATTTGCAGTTGCTTTAGGCTGCATTTACAAAGGTCAATACAAAGTAAATATGAAGGGCTGCTTCCACAAAAGGGCCACATAGCCATATACATAATCAAAGAATTTCACTAATTCTGCAAATTACCTGTGCGCCTTGATCCTTTCTGAATGAATAAATATCACTCCATCAATAATGTCTAAGCTCCAGCTGCCTGTGTGTTTGATTAGCAAAAGAACTGAATTTGAGTATTAAAGCTCACAGGGGTGTCACAGGACTGCTTGTGGCTGTAACAGCTAATCGGATTGAGCTATTGGAGTGGTGCAGACTGCAGTGTAATGCTGACACAGCTCTAGCAGAGTGAGGAATGAAAGCAGTGTCTCTCATCTCTTTTCTCTGTGTCAGACCATATATCCAAGGCTGAAGATTGCTGCAGGCTGAGGTGGTACATCAGGCTGATGCTGGACAACTGACTCTTTTGGACATATTTAGAATGATTAGAGTTGATAATGTGATTATGTTATCAGAATGCAGCTTTAAATATTACTACATTCTGGTGTTCTTATCAAAAGAATCCATTTATATATTTCCATTGGCTACATTTTCATGCAAAAGAACTTAGAAGTGAGACTGATTACAAGTATATACTGTAATTGAGCAGTTAAAGGGATAAACAGTAGCTCTCTGGTGTACTTCAGACTTTTGGGGGACTTCCCAGCAAGTGCTTGTGTTTGAAGGCAATGTCTAGATGCTATTGAAAAACCCTGCTTCTACTGAAGAACAATTTGGCAACCTTGGAGGTGTGAACTACACACGTGATTTGAATTATCTGAATGGGGAGCCCAGACTTTCAATTTAAGCGTCTGCGTAACCCGGCTCTGAATACGAGTAACTTTCCCACGTGAAAATATTGACATAATATTGACTTGTTAGCAACACCATTCTTCTGGCTCCAGTAGACAGACAGACAGACAGACAGACAGATAGATAGATAGATAGATAGATAGATAGATAGATAGATAGACAGACAGATCACTTTATTAATCCCAGAGGGAAATTCACACATTGCAGCAGCAACAGCAGCAAAAGAATAGTGTTTGCACTAAACAATCAAGAGTAATAAAATAAATGTTTTCAGTAAGATTATAAAAACTTTAGACACTAAACCAGTAAGGTATGGAGGAAGATGGGCATTTGGTTTCTTCTGAACTACCCCATTTAAAAATGTAATGTTCTAACATCTGGTCTGGCAGAAAAAGTACTATATAAGGCTTTGTCAAAGACTTTGTAAAAATCTTTAAATTTTAACTCTGAAGCTTGCCAGATGCAGGAGGCTTTCCAGGAGAATGAATAACCAGTTGGCATTATGTGATTAGAGTTTCAGCACTGAAATCCCTTAAGATTAATTCCTGGCACAAGAAGCCATTCAGCATGTTGTCACAGTAAAGAGGCCGTGATGGAAAATCCCACTCTGCAGAATGCTTTCATGGCCATGGTGTTTCACAGAAAAAAATAACCATAAGAAGGGATCACCATCATGCCAGGTATCAATCAGTTTGTGCTAGAGAAGCTCTGAAGCTAAAAGAGCTACTGTATGGTAGTGGGGAATGTGAGAATTAATTAAGCCCTCTATTTGAATAGTCCCTAATTGATCGTCTGATGTTCCAGCTCTAGAGACCATTCCAAGAAATAAAGTCAGATTTTCAATAGTGTCCTCTCAGTGCTGTGATCTGTCAAGTGCACTTGATGGATAGAATTATCTGACTTAATTATAAAACACATCCATGTGTGATAAATGATGTCATTACCTTCTCCCTGCTCTCATTTCAATCAAATTTCCCCACTATGTTAATTGGGGAGATGTTCGAGCCATATATATGTTACTGCTGTGGCCCATGGACTTTTATGAAGTGTCTTCACAAATAGCTTCAGTAAATCTTAGCTAATATTGGATGAGTCCTGACATTTTCTACACTATATGGCCAAAAGTATGTGGACCCCTGACCATCACACCCTTATGTGCTTGTTGAACATCCCATTCCCAAACCATGGGCTCCTATAACAGCCTCCAGTCTTTTGGGAAGGCTTTCTGCTAGATTTTGGAACATGACTTTGGGGATATGTGCTCATTCAACCACAAGAGCTTTAGTGAGGTCTTGCATGGATGTTGAGCGAGAAGGGTTGGCGTGCAGTTGGTATTCCGATTCGTCCTGAAGGTGTTCAGTGGGGCTGAGGTCAGGGCTCTGTGCAGGCCACATGAGTTCTTCCACTCCAACCTTGGCAAAGTATGTCTTCATGGACCAGAGGTAGTGTCATGATGTAACAGGTTTGGGTCCCTTAGTTCCAGTGAAGGGAAATTGTAATGCTGCAGCATACGAAGACATCCTAGACACAATGCTGGAATTCTGTGGTTCCAGCATCGTGGCAACAGTTTGGGGAAGAACCATACATATATGTGTGATGGTCAGGTGTCAACAAACCTTTGGCTATAAAAAGTATAAGCACATTTTGTCCAGGTGGTGAAAAGCACAAGACCTTAATTGTATCAAGCTTCAGTCTTCAGTCTTCCAGAGTATTACAGAGTAAATTCCTGATCTTTTTTGTTGGGAATTTGAGTTGTTTTTTTTTTACGAGTCTGCATGAGAAACTGCATTCACAATATTCACAAACTCTAAGCACTGAAATGAGAAATAATAAAAGATTATTCTTGGTTAACATAGACATCTTTGAATGACAGATTTACGCTTAGTTGTTCCGGTAAAGAGAGTGATTTAACTTGGGACTGGTGCAAAAGTAAACCCAGTAATACTGAAACAAGAGAAGTACCAGCAAAAGCTCTCTGACTTGTCAGTTCTTCTCTCTCTCTCTCTGTCTCTGTCTCTCTCTCTCTCTCTCTCTCTCTCTCGCTCTCTTTCCATATATTCCCGTTCTGCCCCCATTTCATTACATGTACTAGAATTTGATGTAGTGGAAGATGTAAAGGTGAATCTTCAGAACGTTCTTTAATTTTACTTTGGAGTTCTCATATTGTCTGTGAGCGCAGAGCTGTGTTAACACATGACAACTCCTCTGCACCATCTGTTCACTTTGTGCATTTTGAAGTGACTAGTTATTGAAGTTTTAAGTGGTTTGGACTTGTGATTAAGTAAAAGCCTTAGCAGTGATGCAGGATTTGAGTAAATTCTCATCTGTAAGAGCTGTTTTCCATTCTCAGTAATTTGTGATGAAGAATCTTTCTGTTATAGTCGAAGAATGAGGATGATGAAGTAATGAGTAACTCTGATTTGGATCCCTGTAATTCCCCAATTGACTCCTAATAATAATAACTAAAATGTATGTGATTGTAACATGTGTTGTTTCCTTTGTATTTTCTTTAGAGAAATGTGATGAAGCGCTGGCCACGCCCCTTTCCCATAGTGCCTTCAGCAGCTCGTCTGTGTTCACCACCGGCTACACTCCTGAATACGCCAAACTGAACAGGAGAGGAGGTGAGAGGGCTTAAACACACACCCACGCAGACACACACCAAAACATAGACATGTGTTTGGTATTTATGGATGGAGTCTCCAGTGTCAGTGCTTTGTAACAGAGGTAAAGCTGTGAATTTAATGACTTCAGGATGGAGTAGTTTCTTGGTCGCATACAAACACTTCGGGACTTGCTGTCATTGGAAAATAATCAACTTCAGGGTGGTAAGAGTAACTCTGAGTCATGTCTTGCTGCATCTCACCGCCTTGTCATTGACTATTTTCCTATAAGGGTATGCCTTGTCATGTTTTATTCCTTACATAATGGATTATAGTTGAATTCATATAATTTCTACCAAATTGTATCAGTTTTTCATAACTAAGAAAATCAGAACAGTTCTTGTTAGAGGGCTCAGATGTTTGGAGCTGACAGTATCTCTAACACAGGTGAAAGTAAGGCACAGTCTTAATTAAACCTCTGTTACTGTGGGTCAGTGGACTTTGTGTAAATATTTAATGGGACATGGCCTTTTAATGGGGCTGCGAGATCTCAGTGACACAATGCATGCCATCACACTGCTACACCGTTTGACACCTACACACTGGTGGATACAGAGCAGGATCATTATTTACCCTTCCCAATAGGGGTGTATTCATGGTTGCAGGCCATGAATGCGTTCTTTGTCATAGCATTGTACCTCAGACCCAAATGTTCATAATCAGGAGAATTAATTAATTTTATAATTGCAAAAAATGTTGTTTATAATTAGCAGTCATAAATTTTAATGGAGTTTCGTTATATGTTTTGGCATCACGTCTACCGATGTCTTTTGTAGAAAATTACCCTCAGCTGTCATGAGAACAAACACTGGAAAACCATTAAGTTCTGATTTGATGTAACCGGAGGGTAGTTTTGTAGTTTTCGTAGCAGATGAGCAAACAGCCTGTCACAATCTCAGCCTGGCAGGAACATTCATGTCCCAGGCATTTATCAACCATATTCATTCCTGATGTCATCACTGAGACAGGCTCATTAGCTACACTAAGACAAGCAGCATCATAAAAGACTAATGAAGGGATCTCGACATCCGTATGCCAGATGCATATTTCTGTCCAAACCACTGACATTACTGAGGCTGGAAATGACACTTCTGAATTAGAGAATTGTTTATAGTGTTTATAGTGATTCATTTCAGTCAAAAATCACTGGTGCGGAAAAAGGGGTGGGTAAAAATCAATGCCACCCAATGCTAATATTTGTCTGTTCATATATATATATATATATATATATATATATATATATATATATATATATATATACTGTATATATATAATGTGTGACTATGATAGCCTCAGATTCTTGTTCTTGGCTGAAAGGAATGTAACCTGATGTGGTCTTCTGCTGTTGTAGCCCATCCACTGCAAGATTCAATGCTTTTTGCATGCTGAGATGCTTTTCTGCGCACCACGGTTGTAAAGAATGAACTCTATCCTTCCTGGCAGCTCGAACCAATCTGGCTATTTTCCTCTGACCTCTCTTATCAACAAGTTGTTTCTACCCACAGATCTGTCACTCACTCAGTTTTTTTTTTTTTCACACCATTCTGTGTAAACTCTAGAGACTATTCCTAGAAGATCAGCAGTTTCTGAAATACTCAAACCAACCCATCTAGCACCAACAGCTATGCCACGGTTAAAGTCACAGAGATCACATTTTCCCCTATTCTGATGTTTCTTGTGAACAATAACTGAAGCGCTTCACCTGTATATGCATTGCATATATATATACATATACATATACATATATATTTGCCAGGCGATTGCTGATATTCTTACAATTTTGTTTTAATTGGGACTTTTCAAGAATGTACATGTTCATTATACAAATTATGCTTCTTCCAATTAAACATGAGTACATTTGCATTCTTTCACCATTTTTAGTGTAAAATGTCATATAAATCCAACACATCAATATTTTGCCAGTTTTTTCTGTTATATATTACTAAATAGAAAAAGGAATGAACATACACTATACGGCCAAACGTTTGTGGATACCTGACTGTTACTACAAAGTTGGAAGAACACAATTGTATAGAATGACATTGTATGCTGTAGCATTTCAATTTCCTTCCACTGGAATTAAGAGGCTCAAAGATGTTTGGGCCTGCATGACAATGCCCCAGTGCACAAAACCAGCAACATGAAGACAGTGCCAAGGTTGGAGTGGAAGAACACGAGAGGCCTCCCCAGAACCCTGACCTCAACACCACTGAACACCTTTGGGATGACTTGGAACGTCGACTGCACCCCAGGTCTCCTCACCCAACATCAGTGTCTGTCCTCACTAATGCTCTTGTTGCTGAATGGGCAAATCCATACAGCAATGCTCCAAAATCTAGTGGAAAGTCTTCCCAGAAGAGTGGAGGTTATTATAACAGGCAAGGGGTCATTAAATGTGGAATGGGATGTTCAGCAAGCACATATGGGTGTGGTGGCCGGGTGTCCACAAACTTTGGGCCATATAGTGTATAATGAATGCAGGTGATCTAGAAACAGATTTGTGGTTATGAATGTAGGAAAAAATGATTTTAAGAGAAACTGTTTTCATGTTTTCATAGTTTCATGTATTCCCACTCTAGTTAATGTGGTTTATAAGGTTTATAAAGGAAATTGATATGCATATCATAATGGCATGTACATTGACACGTATGTCAGTAAACAACAGGGATATACTGCATGGCATGACATTACTGTGAAGTGGGTGCAGTTTAAGATGTCTTAAGATTTGCTTAATTAGGGCAAATGCTATAGGCAGTGCACAAAAACAGGGAATTTATTTTTTTTTTCTGTTGAGTTTTGATATATTTCGTAACTACCGTCTGAGAGAAGAAGAAAAATCTGAAAAATGATTGGGTCCAAAATTGCCGTTCTGGTCAGTGTATTAACCCTTACTTGGTTTGCAAAATCAATCATCTTCCTTTAAAGATTCTGGAGAGATGTGTTAGTCCACTATAAAAGGTCCTGGTCTTATTTAAAGTAATGCAGTTCTCACTTCACCATGCTCTCTTCATGTTCCTCTACGGTATTCTCATTCAGCAGAGGTGGAGGCATCTGTTTGGCACTAGCTCATCTGTGAGGTGGAGACAGGGAGGAAAAGGTCAAATCCCTGTTGAATGTAAACCTGTTTGTCCTTCATACCTGGAAATGGCAAGGTAGTGAGATGGGAGGACTGGGGACAGACGATCAGGCGAGGCAGTAGGAAGCTAATGAGAGGGAGGATTGGGACTCGGTTGAGGCTGGCAGAGGGAGAGAGATGGCTGTGCTAAGCATTCAGCCCAAGAACGAAGTCTCTGCTGAATAGAAATGTGGCCGTGCATGAGATTGGAGTGTTAATAAGATGCACAAACCCAGTGATCCCTGCACTTCATTTTATTTTTCATTCTCTGTAGTGAATTAAATCCTCTCAGCCTGCTACTGAGGCAAAATGACATTTATAGGCTATGCAAACAATTTGACTTCTTTCCTCGTATTCCTCTTTGGTTTAAATACACTTTCGTATTTATTTGCATTTTAGCTTAAGCTTTGAAACTTTTCTTAAACCTGCATTATTCTTAGTATTGTGATTTTGAAAACTTAAGGAGATTTTGAAGTGCTCAACGTTAATGTAGGCAAATGTCTGAAGTTTGTCCATTGTAGTTGAAAAGTAAGCCATAAGCACAAAGACATCTCCAGTGAAATTGTCCATTCTTCTACAGAAGTGCATGCTAATACTCTCGATTTTTGTTTTTCCCAATTTAGACATTCCTGTCCACTAGCTAGCTTACCCCTAACCAGCCACGAACCAGGGATGATGAAGGCTCCCTCACGTACTTCCTCTATGACACGTGAAGCCAGTCTTTGCATCTTTTCGAACTGCTGCTGAACACACTTGCTGGAAAACGCTATCAGCCCTCTTCCTAATACATGAGCTCGGAGACACCCACGATTATCTAGTGTTGCTCTGATTGACAGGGGAAAGAATAAGGCCATCCCTCTCATGTAGACAGCATAGCTGATTTTGTTATTTCAGACTCCTGGCCTGTATACCATGCTATCGTTGGTATACAGATTTGCTTTTGATTCTTCAACACATTGTGTAATTTCTGAGAACCTGATTTGTACAAATATGAATGACAGTCTTGTCTCTAACCCTAAACCTTTGCGCCTTTTCATATGAATTAAGTAAAGTGAGGTTGGGACGTTGGCACAGTTAGTACCATTGAATGTTGAGTTTTGCATGTCCTTCCAATTTCTGTGTGGGTTTCCTCCGTTTTTTTTTTTTTTTTTTTTTTTTCGTTTCCTCTGACCTCCCATCCAGTGTCCATTCCAACCTCACACTTAGTGTTCCTGGGATAGGCTCAGAAAGGACTGAGGTATAAAGCATCTCAACAGTCTGCAAGCCAAGCTTCTTTTTCTTCACCGACCTGCCTTCTTTCTCCTTCCGGGTGCTTTCTTTTACTCCCCTTATCTTATCAGAACATCAGTCTCTATGGCAGGTTACAGTAGAGTCGTCCCCCTGGCTGTGCTCTCATCTCTTCCTCTCACTCATCCTCTTCTCTGCTTATGTTCTCACTATGTCACTGTTAAGCCTCTCTCTTTAGGCCTACACTTTAGGTCAACCAGCCCAGCTTATCATGTCTTAGCTCCATATGTATACACTTATCAACAGGGCCAAGTGTCTTTTTTTTTTTTTTTTTGAAGATGGTATTTTGTGCCTTAAAGAGCACCCAAATCCTCTCTGACAGAGATAGACTCTGTTTATCCTGTTGAAGCCAGATTGCAAATAATGACTCTGTAATAGGATCAGATATCAAATCCCATCGAGGACCACGTCACACCTTATCGAGCACCTTATCACTGCTGTTTGTGCTTCTGATCTGACAAAGGAACCTGATATTACATACATTTATATATATATATATATATATATATATATATATATATATATATATATATATATATATATATATATATATATATATATATATATGTATATACACTCATTTGCCACTTTCCTACAGCTGATTCTTGTACTTATCTAATCAGCCAATCATGTGGCAGCAACGCAGTGTATAAAATCATGCAGGTGTAGGTCAAGATCATCATGTACAAACCTTAGACTGGGGAAAAATGTGATCTCAGTGACTCAGTGGCATGGATGTTTTTTCCAGAAAGATTGGTTTGAGTATTTCAGAAACTGTTGATCTCCTGGCATTTTCACTAACTCTCTAGAGTTTACACAGAATCGTGCAAACCACACACACACACACACACACACACACACACAAAAAAAAACATCCAGTGAGTGACTGTTCTGCATGCGGAAATGCCTTGTTGATAAGACGGGTTATGGTGAGATTGGTTCACTGGTTCGAGCTGACAGAAAAGCTACGGTAACTGAAATAACCACTCTTTACAACCGTGGTGAGCAGAAAAGTATCAGATGCTCATCATGCTGAATCTGGAGGCAGATGGGCTACAGCAGCAGAAGAAGACATGATTATAACCACAGTTGTTAAGAGTGGTCATTCCATTGGCAATATTAAGGTGTGTGTGCGCATGTGGTGCTTTTATCGAGAGAGATTCAGCCTCGAGTATTTGCTTCACGAGTGACAGAGGAGACGAACGCCTAGAGGCTTAAACCTTAATGCTATGGAGAAACTCTTTTGTCATAGAGTTTAGAACATGGAATGGAAGGAAAAAACAGCATCAAGTGGAATAAATGTATAAAAATGCAAATACATTTTCTCTTTACAAACAAGTCTTAATTTCACGTCACAAATCTTAAATATTATATTAAAGATAGTTAATTAATTACTTCGCACTGCAAATATTCACACTTGAGGAAAGTTTACATACCATTGCGTTCATAGAAATTCCTATTTAAATTGTTTGAAGTTATTATTGTCAGGCCTTGATGATGCCTTGCATAATTACTTAAAGTAAAAAAATAAAAATAATTATCCAGGTACCTACTTGAGTAAGAAGAAGGTCCTATAATAAGGTCCTATTACTTTGAAATGGGTCCACTGGATCAGATGTATTGGGGATAGTGACAGTCATGAAATCAGTAAATCAAAAACAGAAATTATTCAAACTTTTTATATACAGTTTGTATTATAGATTAGAGATTTGCCTCACCTTTGTTGCTGGAAAAGCCCTAAAAACTAACAATCGTAACTTTATTTCATGATTAAAAATGGACACATATCAACATTCATCTCTGTTTGCGAGCTAATATGTGTAAAGTCATTAGTCTAAACACAGTTTGGAAATCTTATATGGGGCAATGACGTTTTTGAGCATGAAGTAGACAATGCGTAACATATGTATTATTTCTATCAGCTGAAGGGAAAAACGGTGGCTCTGTGTGTCTCTGTGTGCAGTAAAGTAAAAGTATATTTTTTTCTTTACAAATTTATACCAGTAAAAGTAAAGAGTAAGGATAGTCTTAAAGTAGAATTTATTCAAAAAGTTAAACAAGATAATGTAACGTAGTAAACGTAGCTGCTTACTACACACCTTTGTGTGAGACTATGTTTGCATTCACACAGTGTTAAAATAACTTGGATTTCTTGCACCTTTTGACTTTGATGGAAAATCAGTTATCAATAAATTTGTATTAGCAGTTGCTTATGACCCTTTGCTTTTGTGAAACTGGAAAAATTGCACCTCTTTAAAAAGCTCTAATACAAACCTCTATACAATCCACAATGCAGAACACACAAATAAACACTACAACTACTCTCCTTATTTTTTATTTTGCCTGCAGTGATGCAGAAAACAGAATAAGATTTTTTTTCTCCAAGCATTCAGTATGATC